>NC_143534.1:7580121-7902621 GCF_031878675.1 Megascapheus bottae | reverse complement strand
ATGAGATGATGATGTGATCCATTATAAAGAGAAATAATAGGAGTGTGGTTGTGCCATAATTACATCTGGGGAGAAGTTTCTAGAAGCAGTGAATTCTTTTTTAATCTGTAGAGTCACTGAAGTGATTTTTTAAGGAAGACTAAGAACACAGAAATCATGTGTAAAAGATAATGGTTGGAGCTTTGGACAAATAACAGCAGCACATGGTAACTGAGCCTGTCGTTAGATTAATTCATCAGCATCACCTGGAAAAGGTAGACAATTTCCCAGTCCCACATTTAGAAGTCCCTGAATTCCTTGAAGTAATTTATATTAGGTATTGACAAAGAAAGTTAAAGGAAAACAACATCTCACATAGTATTACCAGGAACTACATGAAGAATGAGGACCCTGTGTCTCTAGAGCTCTCATGTAGCACCTAAGAGCAGACTGGGCTGAAGAGAAAGAAATAAAGCAACAGTGAGCTCTGGACTGACTCTAGATCAAATTTTATTATCATCGTGAAAATTCTATGGCTGTCTAGAAGTTCTGCTTTCCAGAAGTATGATTCTGCCCATTTGAAATTTACCACAGTACTGTGATTACACTTTAGAACGTGTCGTTTTTGTCCACCATTGGTGGCCTTGACTAATCATTTATTTCATAACTGATAGAGAGTTAAGATGACTAAGCCCTTGAGGAAACAGAGCATCATCTTCAGAAACATGTTGCTGATGTCTGCGAGATAGTCACAGGTTGGCTTGGGTAATCTTTCTATGGGAAAGTTTAATTTCAGGGCTGGAGGGCTCAATGGTATACTGTGCCTAGCAGGTAAAAGGACCTAATTTCAAGCCAAAGAAAAGAAAGAAAGAAAGTTTCAAATACTTATTTTTCCTATTGTTGCTAGGCTAAAAACATGATTTAAAAATCAAATGATTCTGGATGTTCATGGTTCAAAACCAGACCGAAAAAATAAAGTTCCCTAGGCGCCCTCTTTAAATAATCCTCAAAAACAAGGAATGGCAGTGTCTATTGAATAAATCCAAGGCTCTGAAATAAAACTCAGTAATGTAAAAGCAAAAAAAAAACTCACATCAAATGAAAATAGCAAGGGATTCGTGAACAGAGTACTAAAATTGTGGGGAAATCTACTGACTATAGCAACGTAAATTGAAGCAGTTATGTAAATTATTCATTTTTCAAAATCTCTGATATCATTAAAAATTATCATGGCATCTAATTGATTCAACAATCCATATCAAGGAATACACACTGTACGTCAGGTCTTCTAGCCCTTCTTCTAAAGAACATCTATGTTCTACTTAATGAACTGACATAATCCACACCCCAAATGTCAATACTTCCCAACTAGTAGGGGGAAAAAACCAAGATAATGCACACGCCTCTTAGAGTTAGATCGCTTTCCTCATCAATTTTTCTTCACCCTGAGCTAATGTATTACGCTGGACCCTGGTGAAATAATGAACCTGGCTTAACCTAACTTACAGACTTAGTTATAAATAAGTACATTTTGTTCCTACTGCCCTGTCTTATTCCTGATGCCCCAGGCCACGTGCTTTGTGAAAACCATACAGCAGGCAGTAAGACCTAGTTGTTCATCTCTTCACCTGACATTTTACATTCCAGTTTTAATTGTTGAGATACTGAGAATAAAATGTTCATAAGATTTTCAAGATATTTGATGTAAAAGTACCCAGATTTAATCAGAAATTAGAGGGAGCTGCACTTTCATTTGCCTAACACATCAAAAGTCTTAAAGAACAATGCTTTCATGAGATTTTGAAGTTATCATGCACTATAACATAGGAATCAAAGTAACAGTAGAGAGAATGAATTTACCTGAATAAGAGTATTCACTGGAATCGGATATGTTCACCTACAGGTGAATTTTAAAACAGAAAATTGGAGAAAGGATACTACAGCAAGAGAAATCAAGATAGCAGAAAGTTTACAATAAACTTTATCTGTGTAGAATAACAATTCTCAAGTTGGAAATGACTCCTTGTATTTGTTACCTAAACTTTTTGACACGGAACTATATCATCTCAGGTTCTTTGTTCAAAAGAGGTTTATATGAAGGCATACATTTTTGAAATCATAACGGTTAAGGTAAACTTTAAGAGCCAGATATGATTTGGGGACTCCAGATGCCCTATCTATATACAGAGAAAACAAAGGGATTGATCTTTATCACATGCTGGCATACATTGAGAAGTCTTCTTCCCATTAGATTATCTTAAGAAAGCTCTGCTCTTGAGGCTAATGACCACGGGAAATAATTGAGTGTATTATCAGTCAAGTGTTTAACATGCATGATTTCTACTTACCCTTTAACCAAACTTACAAGATTAGATCTATTTTTTTAAGAAAGCTATTTTTTTTTGTTTTGGCTAGCAAATTTACAAACCTGGAATTCAAGTAATTCGGGTTTGTAATTCCTTAGGTCTCCAATAATGTTCTTGCAAAACAGTGGGCTCTACTCCACTTTTGAGACAGAAAGCTAAATAAGTATTTTAAAATATTAACAATGAAAGATCAAAGTGTAGTCTGATAGAATATAAACAGTGGAAGGTCAACAAAAGTATGAGAGTACAATAATTCTAAATGCTGGGAAAGATTATTAGTGATGTTGACAGTTACAACATCAGTAAAATTAATCAGTCATTTCCTAAGAATAACCAAAAATAACTATTGCTTAAAGTTAACAATAAAAATCTATAAACATGAAAAGAAAAAAAAGGAGGCCAGTGAGTGTTTAACCTTTGTCTGAGTGAGAAATGTAATAAGTGATTCCCATCTTACATTTATAGCACAATAACTTATTTAAATATCTTTTCAGAAACAGAATCCTTACAGAGTAGACATTTTGTATTGGTGGAGTGATTTGACTAGTCATCTAGGAATGTCAATTTTAATAACGTAAATGGTAAGCATGTATTTTGCTTAGTCATATATATATATATGAATATTCCTACACACATTTCAGAGCTTTGCTTACATATATTTGCATTAGGAAACTATGCTATCAGTATTTCTAAAGGCATTATCAAATAAGTAAGAGATTAAAGATAATTCTCTGTTCACAGTACAATTCTTTGAAATTAACCCACAAATTTGGGTTTACCTCATACTTATATTTTATCTAAGCCATCTTTCTGACACCGGCATTTCTTTTCTTGGGATTCTTACAAAGATAATTATCATACAAAGTACATGCTAACATTTGGTGGTTTTAATCTCTGTTGAACATCTCTATGTTGAGTATATTTTCTTTTCTTTCATCTGCTCCTGTACATGTTAAGATGTCAAAACTAAAGTTTTCTGACATGTCAGCCATTGGTTACAGGCAATGTGTGAAACATTTTCTAAGGCTTAGAAATTTAACTCAAGCAAGAACACTTCAACTGTCATAATGATGGTAAACTATTCTATCAAAAGCTATCCTATCAAATTTCTTTGTTTCCTCTCCTTTTCCTTTGCTAATTTATTTATTTATTTAGTCATTTGTTTGCAGTTCTTGGGCTCTAGTCCAGGAACTCTTACATGCTAGACAAAGCTGCAGCTTTTAGACACATCTCCAATCCCTCTAATCAACTTTTAATGACTAAAGCTTATAGTTCTATCTGGAGCAAATTGTTTTCATGTGAATATGAATGTATCATCTACTGAATGAGAATAGGCAGGGAAAAGATCAGAAATGTCATTAGAATTGCCCTAATAAATCACAGCACCATTCACACATCACCCCAAGTATAGCTCTGATATTACCTTTCCTGGCTATTGGATTTTCTCCAAAAGGACTTGCGTTAAGCCTCTTCTATAAGCAATAAGATTTATGTAGAAAAGTTTTCTGGGAAATGGTCTGGCTCATGTGTTTGTAACCATTAAGTTCACCCTTGTATTGTATCTTGTCTGTTGACAATTTATTACCCTTAAATAGCTTGCAGAGGCTTCCTCTGTGGATCCGAGGAGAAATCACACCTGACTTAAAGGCAGCGATCTCGTTTACACTTAGCTGAAACTTCAGAGATGCTTAAAGACAGCAACTGTTAGATACATTGCCCCACTTTGAAGAGGAGCATCAGAGTTCCACTGTCCAACAGACAGCTCATTACTGCAGATGGTCTGTGCAAATTGTGTGCTGACTGAAGGCCCTCGGGGAAGGGTTTTCTGTTTGCTGTCTGCTACTAACTTAGTATGACTTGCCATATAACTGCCCTCTTGCCAGTAATGTTAATGATGGTGATTATTAGTAATAACTCTGAGTAATGAGGTTTTCTTCCTTGTACTCAAAATAATTGCTCCATGTAAATCTACTGCAATTTTTATAGTACGTTTAACATTAGAAACTTGGCAAATTTTACTTATGGAGGCATTTTACCTAATGATCTAATCCATCAGTTCCCAAGCATAACAGTCTTGCGTCTCACCTACTACCGAAGTATCTCCTTTTTTTGCATAGCTACACGAAGCAATCACTTAGTCTCCAAGCTGCATTTTTCAAAGCACGCTTTAGAAAGTGCCTTGTAAATGTAAAGCTTCACTTTCCGTAAAGCCAGCCTGTGTGTTGAGTGCAAGAAGGAATTTGAGGTGTTGAAGATTAGTCTCACAACCTGAGCTAGGCTTTTAATTACTAGCTAAATATGATCTCATCGCAGAAGAAATGTTTGTAATATTCTGTGAAACTCATCGTTCTATAGGTTGCCAGCCATGCTAGTATTTTGAATCATGTTGTTGCTTTTCTCCATGGATCATTTCTATGGTGCTGAAGAAACTCTAAACCAAAAGAACTCGTCTGTGGATGAGGGGCGGGGGTGGGGGAGGGAAATGGGGACCAAAACATGAGAAAGGGTATCAGTGTATGTGAAGTAATGCACCTTCTATCTGGTGAATGTACTGTAACCCTTCTATTAATTACAATAAAAATATATGAAAAGAACACGGGTGTGGAGAAAGCTCATTCCTATTGATCTTTCTTCTCTATTTTTCTAACTTCATCATAAGACAGATGGGAACCACCAGTTTCAAGGTGAAGGAAAACAAAGGTAAAGAACATACTATTTGGATCACTGGCCCCTCATTCATGTGAAGCCTTTTGCAATCGAGAACTAGGCTCAGCAGAGACAGGAATTAAGTTCACATCCCAGAAAAATCCATCTGTGTGCAAAGAAGATCAGAGAGCTTCAAGAATGAAAAGGTTGCTTAAGATTAGTCATATTCCTTTCTCACCTTTTGTTATCTTATTAAGGGCTCCTCAGAACAAACGAGAATATAGATACAGATCATTATTTTACTTGCCATCACATCTTCTGTCTTTATACACATTTTCTACATATATTTTTATTTCTATTGTCTATTACTTTGTTAACCCTGTTCCAACATCATAGCATTCATTCACTTATAATTTTTAGCCTTTCAAGTTGTTCTCACTATTTATCATTTCCATTTTGTCCAGCTCATTTAATGTCAGGTGGCACTCACTATTTCAGTTAGAATTCTAGAAAATTTCAAGTGGAAAGTTCAGTTTTTTATTCTGAGCTTTTTTTTACTCAATGGGTACAGTAACGTATCTATTTCTAGTGTATATTTAATTCAGACATTCAAACATTTTTGTTTTCTGCCACTAATTTTTATTTCTTAGTTTAATTTAATTTTATTGTCAGATGATGTACACAGGGGTTCCAGTTACATATGTAAGGTAATGAGTCCATTTCTTATGGAACATTGTTACCCCTCCCTCATCTTTCTCCTATTGTTCCTTCCCCCAAGCCCCTCGCCCCCACCAAGTTATAAGGTTTATTTCCAACATATTGTGCTGCGAGTATCACTGTTGCATTGGTTAGCCCTTTGTCCCTTATCTCACCATTTTGTCTCATAATTTTGTTGTTTCCCTTCTCTTTTATATAATACACAGGGTACCAAAATCAAGTACAGTGACATCAGAGGATAAACTATAGGAGGGGGGGGGAAATGAAAGAAAAAAGAAATAATTTCACATAGTACATTAAAAACAACCACCACAAAGGAAAACCTCTTGTTTCCATATCTTGGAGTTCATTTCACTTAATATCATCTTATATAGTCATATGAACATAGCTGTTGAGCTATTGTCATCCTCTTAAGACTATCCTAGACATATGACAATTATTACAAATATAGACTGCTGTTATAATCTTGTGATGTTGTTGCTAATTGAACATATTTATTTGCAATATTTTTCTATCTTTTAAAGGCTAAGCATAGCTTTTAACTTGATCCAATCAGTTTCATTCTAGTCATTTAACTAAAATTATTTTGTAAACCTCATTAAGCTTTTGTTCTAATTCATTACATGTAAAAATATACTATTTAACTTTCATGTATAAAGGATTGTCCTCCTCTTTAAAGGGTTAATTTTAATGATTTATTTTCATTGTGATCAGGTAATGAGAGTCCATTTTACATTGCAAAAGTCCTGTCTTCTTTCATCTTAGGCCCCCAACATCAAATAATCTGCATATTTTACTTACAGGGTTCTTTTTCAGCTTCCTCTAAGCAAACAGCTTTATCTGAGCACCTATCTTTAAACCCCTAATTAGCTTTTGTTATCTTTCTACAGAGACCTCTTAGTTAACATCCTCACATAGGAGTGGTACTTGCAAGCAATATAGAAGACTAGAATCATAAATATGAAGTGGGTGAGAAAATAACATCAAAACAAGCTGTTACTAAAACAATTTCAACTCAAATCCCCAGAAAGACAATTTATCAGACACCAGAGAGTGATATTTATTGTTTCTTTTTAAACATATTTTAACTATAATTATTAGGTCTATACTGTACAAATAGATTACAATAAAATGAATTTACTATAGTCTACTGGCTATAATTCCTGGACAGTATTACTGGTTATTTTGACCATCAATGTACGATAGAATATTTTATTGAATGGATAAAGGCAATTCTAGGGAAGTTAAAAAATCAGATTTAATTTTTTTATTTTTATTTTTTAAATTTTATTGTCAGGGTAATGTATAGAGGGGTTACAGTTACATTCATCAGGTAGTAGATGCATTACTTCTCACACATTGATACCCCTTCTCAAGTTTTTGTCCCTGATTCCTTCCCGAACCCCTCCCAAATCAGATCTAATTAGCAGAGATTGCAGTCATTCAAGAAAACCATTTTCCATAAATATTGGAGAAAATTAATTTTGAAGTTTATTTTTATTGTATTTTAATGTTTGGGTAACATTACAGTTACATTCATTATATAATGGGTACATTAAAAATAATTTTTAAAAATTTTTTAAGCTGCTGAAACATGGATTGGCATAGCTAGTGAAATACCAAGGTAAAGGTCTGTCTAGATCTTTTCACACTTTTCTTCAGAATTGCATAAATATGTACAAGCATATGTTCTTTTAAAAAAGTTTATCCTCTTGGGGACCAAGACATGTGAAAGGGTATCAATGTATGGGAATGAATGCACCATCTATCTGGCAAATATCATGTAACCCTTCTATTAATTACAATAAAAATATATGAAAAAAATTGTCCTCATTTATGAAGCATATTAAAATCTCTACCCAAGTATTTATTAGTATGCATTAGTATTTATTAGTATGCACACACATCTCACTCACTTTTTTATCATTGCTTTGTTACCTTCCACAAATGGAAATATGGTTTTTGCCAATCTTGGGGCTTGAACTCAGGGCCTTAGCACTGTCCTTGGGCTTTCTTAAGACTAGAGCTCTACCACTTGAGCCACAGCACCACTTTCAGCATTTTCTATGTACATGGTTACCAAGGAATCGAACCCAGGTCTTCGTGCTTGCTAGGCAAGCACTCTACCACTAGGCCAAACTCACAGCCCTGGAAATGTTCAATTTTATTAACTTGGTCCATGGTTGATACGTGGAAGTTTTGCAGCATTTTAGAAATATTTGTTTTACTAAGTTCTTCCTACCAGAATCAATTCATGGAACTCTACCTAATACCTCAGTTTTCACTTGCTCACTTTTTTAGATTTCCTGTCATTCCAGCTATTCCATTAGGAGGCACACCTCAATGCACAGCTCTCCCCTGTCAGATACTTCAAACCTGTTTGAGGAATAATTGGATGGAGAAACAATAAAAAGAGCAAGCCCCAAAGCAATGTATGGCAGGTCTACAGAACCTTTCAGCCTAACGTGAAGAAGGCTCTCTGAGTTTTGCAATTCAATTTCCTATTTTACTTCCCAGGAATAGAAAGTATACTCTGGATGCAGGGGAAGCAAAATTCTACTGATCTGGAAGAAAGGAGAAATGAGAACATTCGACTATTCAATTAATATATATGAATATAAATAATATAGAATTGCATGCATATGTTAAATATGATTTAATCAACTATATATTTTTAAATATCAATTTGATATAAGTACACATGTTTGTGTATGTATATATCTTTCTGAAAGCTATGTATGGTTAAATTCTGATTATATTAAAATACCTTAGATACAAATTCTTCAATCTCAACCTTGGTTACTTCATATTACCATTTCCCTGTATATCTTGGAGAAATCTATCTAAATTATTGTTTCTAGAAGCATTCATAGAAAATGATTTCCATTATTTTTGTCAGAAGAGACATTGATAAAGTGTAATTTATTTGCATAATACCATTCAACAATGAAAATATTTCTATGAACATAGGTAACTCTCAAACATTTTTCAAGGATATGATTTGTATAATATAGCTCATATAAAATGTTAATATACAAGACCGTACTTAACAATCTATGGAGACATGCCATAATATAAACAAAGCAAATATTGAAATTAAAATCTACCTGAGATTTTATTTAAGTGGTTAACTCAGGGCCCAAAGGAAGGGTAAGGATCAAAGATGCATAAGAAAGTTCCAGAAGAGAATGATCTAGGATAGTCAATGATCTAGAACAGGAATAGAGCAGGAAGTGCCAAAATTCTCCAATATTATATCTTCTAAGCTGACTTCAAAAGGTGTGAAACTCAGTTGGGCTGTCAAAAAGCTGAAATGAAATAATGAGTAAAAGGATGTTAAGAAGAGACAGTAGTTTCTGAACGGTCAGCTTTTCATTGTATTCCTGAAAGTACTATGTTCCAAGAAAAGAAGAGAAGAGTGTTAGAACGGAAAAAAGAAATCTAACTCCATATACATAAGCTATAAGACATGGTATTCGCTAATAATGAACTGGAAAGGCAATCATATATATTCAGAACAGATATCCATATTCTTTAATTCAGTTGAGCTATAATATGAAATGAGAACATTGGCTCTTTTGAGGTAACGTTAAAACTCTGCTGGGCTCTTCTGTCACTTGGAGCAAATGGCTCTATTCATCCCAAGACTTGATTTCCTGTCCAGTTTAGCATACCATTAGTTGAAGGTAATTGTTGAGAGGATACTGAGTTACAAAAGCTACAGAGCCCTCCATCATTTCAGGGCAGGATAGGTGCCCTGAGCCAAAGATCCTGTTTCCTCTGTGTCTTTCATTATGTTGCGCTCTTCACACAATCGTGTGATTGTATACTACTAAATAGTTATTTGGTGGTAATGGTGCATTTCAAATTGGTGACTCAAATAACAAGGACGGAGGGGGAGGGGATGAGGACTGACTATGAGGACTGAGCAATACACCTGGAAGTTTCCCTGTAGTCACTCTGGGAACTGAATCCCATAACGATGATTTCAGTACCTTTTGCGAGGACTACCTAAAACAGTTCTGTAAAGAAAATGTGTGGAAACGATGTAGGCTATGTAGGTGTGATGCATGTGAGTCGAGGTCTTTACCAGACCGCCTTCTAGACAGGCAATCTCCTTTCTTACCCTTCTACACTTGCAGCTATTTGAATTGTGAAACAAGAAAGAGCCTCACCTACCATTTAGGAAATGCGATCTACACTGGTGTCTCTTTAAATTGTGTCATCCCGTTTCAAGAATACGGAAGGGACATTTTCCCACAGGAAAAGGCAGGAATATTGCCTTTTCTGCTCTCTGAGCTTTGCCTTATTGTAAAGTTAGATTTACCAGAAGAAGATGGATCCTATGCTTTCTCATGCTTGTTCTGTGCAATAAATGCATTTCATTAGGTAGAGGGTTCTGTAATTAGCAAATATTATGCAATTTGATAAGCAGCATGAAATAAATATTGCCTTAAACAGAACATATGGAAGGTCTTTTTATGTCCTCTGGTGTAATTTTATCTACGCATGAATTTCTGCCTTGTCGGAATTAAAGCTACTAAGTATGCTGTTTGTATCCTATAAAATTATCTAGCAACTAAGCTGCTGAAGACAAGACAGGTTTCATTAATTCCCATTGTGTCTTGAAACTGGAAAGACTGTGAAGATAAAGACAAGAAAAGAAGCCTTAATTGTTTTCAGGATAACTTGGTAGATGACATAAATATCAATGTCCACATGGAAACGGCAAAATTTGCCAAAAAGCAAGCTCTCCTTCATCTTTACAATAAGCATGACATTGAGATGATTTCAACAGATGCAGTTGATGTGCTGTCTTTGAACAGCATCCTGACTAATGCGTCTGTGCACCCCATCTTACGCCTTCTGTGGCCCAGTTTAAACACTCGTCCGCAGAATAGCACTTTTCTGTCTGCTCAATTAATGCCTGCCGCTTTACCAACTTCAGTGTTGGGAATCACTTTGTAAGCTAGCAAGTTGTCTACACTTGTTCATATCAGACCAAACAACTCCACTTATTCATGCAATTCAACACATTCCCAGTTAAATAAGAACTTAAAATGCCTTTCTGTGTATTGACCAAAAAAACGTAATTTTTATTTCCTCTCTTCAGTCTGTCCTCACAGATATGAGGTGGTGAGTCAGACACAGCTTATTTATCCCTGCAAGTGGCATGGTTTCCTGAAAAGGACTCGTCTGTAAACATTTTTTCCAGTCAGAATAATGATGTAGCTGTGTTCCCAAGTTCAGTCACCTGAAGAAGCAATAACTTAATAAATTGCCTGATATTAGATTTATTGACTGAAAATTGAGGCCCTTCATCAAGAATATCTTGGCTTTTAAAATGAGGGATGGAAAGAGGGAGAGATATCTCTGACTTGATAGTTTCTTGGTTTGTCTCTGTGCTTGCATGTACAATTTATTGAGGAGATCTGAACTGGCACATAAACATTAGCCCATCATTGGCCAGGTAACAACTCTAACTAGACTATAAATGAAGTCCATTTAAAGTAACAAAAGGCTTTATCCACTCTTAAGTAGCCATTACTGAAGTTTTTTCCCAGCAATGTCATCTCCATGTTCAAGAGAACATGGTGTATTTAGGCCACTGACCAAAGAGAAATTCTTATATTCATTATCAGTGGGACAATCAGAATTACTCTGAACAAACCCTTGAAAAAAATGGTGAAAAGTAAAAATTCCATTCCTGTTATTTTTGAAATTAAACATCTTCACATTCGTGTTTAAGAATAATGCCCCCTGTGCCCTAGAACAAAAAAGCAGTATTTGTGTTTTAAATTTTGATAAAAATAAAATTAAAGTTTTTGAATACTTTTTTTTTCCAAAAGAAATTCTGGCAACCAGTACCTTTTAGCAATGTTTAACATTGGCCTTCCTTTTAGTCTCTTTAGTGATTGATTTGAAATTCAGCAGTAGGTAAACACTGTGCTATTAGCAGGCCTGCCTTACATTCAGATGCACAGCAACCTCTGCATAAACTGAAGGAATGCAACATCTGTAAGCGTTAACTGGGAATCTCATTAGCTAAAGAAATAGCTCACTGAAACACATTTTGGGATGAGAGCCAGGATTTATGCAATAGGGCCTTCTAAAGAGGTGAGTGAAAATTATTGATGTTCTAGAGGAATTATTGCTAGAAATCCTTTAGATGAAACATGTTTGTAATTAACTGAAAATCAACAAAGTGCTTAATAATAAAATTGGTAGCAAAAAATGAAATGTTGAATAGTGTTACTATTTTAAACTGTAACTCAATAATATGGGCCATGTGATATTTTATGGACATTAGTATTAAAGATTTAGGAATTGTAACCATTGTGATACATGCCAGAAGACGAAAGTCTATATCCATCCAGGGAAAAATGCACAAGACTTTATCTGAAAAAAAATAATAAAACCAAGGAAAAGAATGGAGGTTGGGAGCAAAAGAAGTAGGTCAAATGGCAGAGTTCTTACCTAGTGAACACAAGGCCCTACTTTCCAACTCCAGTTATTTATATATATATGTGTATATATATATCACATTTTATGTACATTGGAGGCTGAATACAGAAATTAAAGTGACTTATGTGAGAACACACTACTAAATGACAGAGCCAAAACAAGCTTCAAGACTATAAACAAAGATCCACTATATCATTTGCTTTGACAACTTTGGCGATAAGAGTTACTTTCCTACATACTGACAAGATCGTATGTTTTCTTATGTAGTAACCTTCATATAACTTACTTGGGAATTTTTTAAATTATATCTGAGTAATAAATGAATTGATAACTACCCAAATAAGAAGCTAGGTGGATGCACGCATAGACTAACAGTATGAAGAAGAATCTTTTCCTACATATAGAGTATGTTACTCAAACACCATACTTACTTACATGAACAACCATGCTTATAATGAAGATGTTCAGAATTTTTACCCTCTCTGTGGGACAGATGGTGGTTACTACTTACATAAAGAGGAATTTAAAATTGAATTTTGAGATACATTTTTTCTATTTTAAGTGAGAATGTTGTATGCATCTTAAGAAGTAGTGCAAAATATTTATAGTACTAAGCCAATACAATGGCAGTAATTTTTCTCTAGGAATCTCAATGATTATATAAGCAGTATTCTCATCCCACCCTTAGTGTTTTGGACACATCTTTCCATAACAATTGATGCTGAACACAGAGAATAATTGCCTCTGAAAAGAAAAAAAACCCACTTATGATAAACCTTTGCTGCCTTTGATGAACCTTTGTCTTTAGAAAATCAAAGTTAGTGAAGCCCAAAGACTGTTATTAACTCTAAATGTGATGCTTAAGCTGAAATTCAAACCAAATTCTTCTTAATAGTTTCAGTTATTCTAATAGCAGTGGGTACCAATTCTGGGCACCTAAATAGTCTAATCACTAAACATTTCCTATAAGATCTTACATAACTAGCTGTTGAAAATAGTTAAATAGGTGTCTAGTACAGTATAGGCCATTCAAAGGCAACATTAGAAGAAATTATGTTCTTTCACTGTTCTTAACTATTCATGCCTCTTTATTATTGAAGCCAAAGAGTCCCCCTTGAACCTAATGAAAGATTATTTTCTATTTTGAATTTGCCTCAATCCATGTTCTTATTAAATATCTAGAAGAGCTAATGAGCCTACTTCTTATAATAATTACTTTTTAAATGAAGATAATTATGAAAAATAACCTTAAGTTAGTATGTTCTTAACATGTCCCATGTTATATAACAACCTATATAATTACTTCCATTTTCTTCCAACTGAATTCCAACAAATATATGCACATCCTGTTTATATACCTATCTAATGACTTCTAACTGAATATAATTTTCTTGTGCCAAAATGTACTGGGTTCAACGTATGAAGATGTCGCCTAATTAAAAAGGACAGGAGTATTTTTGTTGTTGTTGTTTTGTTTTGTTTTGTTTTTTCTCCTGTTTGCTTGATTTGAAGAGGGTGGGGGCAGGACCCATTGAGATTCTTGTTATCATTTTGTTACACATTTCATTTTCTTATATGTTGATGAGAATTTCCAACCACTTCTCAGAGCTCCTCTTCTGCAGATTCATAGAACATATGTTATCACATTAACATGAAAGTTAGGAAACGTTTTTAAGTACTCCAATTCTAATACAATGGGAAGTGTTTTCCATCCATTCATCTCAAAATACACTTCCTATGGGGTGTGGCCTGAGGGCTCGGTCAATTTTATTCCTATGCCTGGACCATCACTACTTGATGGCTTCCCAATAGGAATCACCTATCATTTGGGATTTAGATAGATATCAACATAATAACTTGGGAGATTTATCAACATCCAGACTATACCAATAGCATGTTTTCTGTTTCATACAAACTTCTCAGAGCTCCCATGGAAAGAAACCAGTGTATTTAGCTGGTAGCGGGAGGCCCCAGGCTACACAGTTGTCTCACATTTACTTCTTCCATGGCTCAGATCATGTCTTGCACCCAGGAATAATGTCTTTTTCACTCGGGATGGATTTACAGCTGCTATATTCCACCCCCTTCACCCCCTACATAATCAATCATCAATACTTCCCTCTACTGTCGTTCTCATCACAGAATCTGTTTCCTTGTCTCTCCAACTAAATCATAATTATTTGAGGGTAAAGACCCCACTTTTCATTCCATGTTGCCACAGACAGCCTCACACATGCCAAGCATATAATATGCACCCAAGGAAGAGAATATTCATTGTGTGATGGAAGAATCTCACAAGAAATTAGCATGTTTATTACGTCATTTTAGGGGTATCAAGCATAATATAGTATCCTGTTTTATTTACAAAGAGTGCTACAGAAAACCATGTAACCACGTATCTGATTATGAATCTTAATACTCCAAGTAGAAGGAGGAAGGGAAGAAATACTGGAATTTATTCAAAAACTGAAAAGTTGGAGGAGGAGATTTTTAAAAAATTCCAGACTGCTTAAGGCAATTACTACACGGTCTTTTAAGAAAGATGTGGAGTGGTTGTTATTTGTTTGTTTGTTTATTTGTTTCTGTTAATGCCAACGAGTCTAAACAAGGCAAGTTAAAGAATAAAATTATAACTCATTTTGATGAATCCATTAATACATGTGTGATGATTGTGAGCTCTAGTTCAGAAAAGTTACTTGTCTGGTCCAAAATCCTACCCGAGTCTTATCATCCATCATTGTAAGTCAACAGCAAAAAGAGCTAAGGGCATATTCTGAATCATAAATCCAATCTGACCAGAGTGGTTACTCATCCATTTCATTAACTGTATTAGGTGATGGTTATGAACCTCGCTACTATGTTACCTGAGAGATGATCTAACTTGAGGAGAGGTGTACCTGCCTTTCCACATATGCCACAGTGTAACCAGTAGCCCAGCTCCAGGGGAAACCAAGGACAACGTTGGAGCTCCCAGACAACCATTTCACAGGTGACTTGCCCTATATCAAACCTTTTCATGTGTTTGTTTTGCATGTTCATCCCATTTTTTCCTATGATCGTGTATAACTATGTGTATGCTGGCACAAAAACTCTATTTTTATTAACAAGTTCATTCATATGTCGATTTATGAAAGCAATACACCTTAATCAGAATTACCCCTTTCATCATTCTCCCCTCTCTATCCAGAACCCATGCATCTCCTCTGATAACCTAGCTCCATATACACATACATATATATTTATATACACACACACAATGAGTATTGTGACCGTAATTGCCAATAATTGCCATATTTTTATGATACCCTTTTATAAAACATCTCTACCTTATCTGACTGCACTATTGCACTTATGGATCACTCTTGGATGACTAAACTACATAAATTGAGGACAAATTATCCAGTTCTTAATGATGGGGGTAGGAGTTGAATCCTCATGTTGGAAGAAATGGTCTTCAGTGTGACTGTGTTCTCGACGCCAATACCTTGTTTGAGAGTTTGGACTATGCTTTTGCAAAATGTTACCATTGTGAGAAAGAGTGCAAAGGAGGATTTCTATATTCCTTTAGCTTGTATTTACTTCATTAACATACTAAATGTAAATATTTATGGAATGCAATATGATAATTTGGCACTCACATATAATGCTTAATAATTAAATCAGCAATATTACTGGAATAGTCATTTCCTTAAATGTTATTGCTTCTTTTTGAAGTTTGGAGCCCACAAACTATTTTCTTCTAGTTCCTCATAAAACATTTGACAAATGTTTGTTTTAAAATATCATCTCCCTATAGTGCTGCACAACAATAAAATTAATTCCTTCTAACTGTATTTTGGTATCTATTATCAGATTTCTCTCCACCCTCTCTCTTTCTCTACCATCCATAGCCTCTTAGAAGCACAATTGCATATTTTTTTTCCTAGTCTGTCTGTGTTCTTTCTTTTTTTCCGCATATTTTCATTGGAATTAGTAGAAGGGTTATATTATATTTACCAGATAGAAGGTGCATTACTTCATATACATTGATACCCATTTCCCTCCCACCACCCACTCCCCTCATCTTGTTTCCCCCCCTTCCCTATCCCCTTTCAAAAACCAAATACGCATATATACAATATATCAGGTAACAAGGTGAAATACTGTAACAATATGAGATAACCAAGGGACAGCAAAAGAGATGAGAGAAAACATAGTACCTTAAAGACAATAATCACTCATTATGTGGCTTTTGTTTCTATATCCTAGAGGTCCTTTCATTTAGCATCATATTATATCTAGGTTTTGTTCTAGGAGAGCCCAAGCTTTCTACTGATTATGATGAATGAGGGAAACCATTGAGCCTAAGTTCCTTTGAGTCTGGCTTACTTCACTTAATATGATTTTTTCTAAGTCTTTCCATTTCCTTACAAATGGGGCGATGTCATTCTTTCTGACAGCAGCATAGAATTCCATTGTGTATAAATACCACATCTTGTTGATCCACTCATCAACTGAGGGGCATCTGGGTTCTTCTTATATAAGATGGGCGATTTTAGCATCTATGAATGAGAGAGTATAAATTCTTTTTTTTTTTGCCAGTCCTGGTCTTGAGCTCAGGGCCAGAGCAGTGTCCTTGGACTTTCTCAAGGCTAGAACTCTACCACTTGAGCTTCAGCACCACTTCTGGCTTTTTTCTATGTATGTGGTACCCAGGAGTCAAACCCGGGTCTTCGTGCATGCTAGGCAAGCACTCTACCACTAGGCCAAACTCCCAGCCAAGAGAGTATACATTCTTTACCTTTCCTTGCTTAGGTAATTTAACATATTGTCCTCCATTTTTACCACAAATGGTAAGATTCCCTTCATTTGTGGCAGAATCATTAAAATCTGAGTGGAAATAGTTGTCAATTTTTTTGTCAGGAAAAAAACTCATGCTATTATTGTAGTTACTACTACTAAACAGTACTGAAAGATAAGGATGTGAATTTATAGTCACAAGTTATAAACACATGCCTGTATTTACAACCTATGAAGTCATTCAGTCTTTTGTAAACAACCCATTGTCTGGAAGATATAGTGGTTTTAAAACTTGTAGAAAGAAGTAGATAATAAGTTTAATATTTTTATCCCTTCTCCACCTGCATGTAATAACCAAGCCACAAAATGATGATTTAGGTAAGTATATTTATCTAGCATCTTATCCCTTACTAAAAATGATGACCTCAGAGACCTTGTATCTCAGTGGAGTGGTAAAATCTTTGAACTTCTAGAATAATAAAAAGACACCCCATAAGATAATCTGAGAAGCATACCTAGAATTGTAGATTTGATCAACAGAATTCTGTGAACTAGGAAAGCGAACTTCAAAATTCTAAAACTTTGGGGAAATTTTGAGAAAATATTAATGCCATCTAAATTCCTATTAATACTCAAGAAAGTAAAAATCTGATGTTTTGCATACTTTGACCCAAGGGAATAAATTAGGGAAATAGAGGCCATTCTCAAGAATATTTTAAGCAACATCCAACCAAGCAAATGAACTCTCACTATGAAAACTAATATAGGCTAGCTATCTCATCATTACCTCATGAAAGCTACCTGCTACTGATGATTTTAAAACATTGCTCATCTCAATCGTTCTATGGAAATAATTTTTAAACCACTAAGTGAAAAGGAAGCCTGAACTTTCCCAGACATAAACCAAACAAACTTGAATGTCAGCAGTTATTTTAACTTTTCCCGGGGCTATTCTTAACAGAAATTGATAGTACTTGGTGTGATTTAAGGGTGATCAAATAGAATCAGCCATCTTTAACAAATTCTTAAGCATTATTAAAATAATTCCCTACAATCTGCCAATTAGAAAATCATGTTAATTAACATAAGTTAAGTGTGAATTAAAAATATTAAGGGCTCTGGAATTAGTTAGGGCTTGCTAAAATATTTTTAATGCGTTTCAGAAGTATCTCCACTATCGTATCTATTCAATGAAAGCACCTTGTTTTCCCTTTTTTTTATTTTTCACGGAATCTGGGTGGACTTCACTTCCATTACATGAGATTGATGGTCTAGACCCTACTATTCTAGGTCATCTGGATTACTTCAACAATTTGCTAAAGTCTTAACTTCTCCTCCTACAATGCAAATCTGATCATTGGTTCTGTTTAAACTCTCCTAAGTATCTCTGGATCCAAACAGAGAAGTCAGAAATTTTTGTTGTTGCTGCTTTGTGCTGCCACTAGGACCAGGCACTTTTGCTCACAACTGGTGCTTTACCACTTGAGCCAAGCCTCAAGCTTGGCTTCTTGATTCATCGGAAATGGAGGCAGTTGTTTCTGCCTACACTAGCCTCAATTTCAGAACTTGCTAGGCATGAGACACCATCAGCCAACTTAAGTCAAGTTTTTAATGAAAACAAAGACCTTCATTAAATCACTGACTGCTTCTCTCAGTTCAGCCCTCTTCACTATAACCAAATCCTCCAGCAAAAATGACTAATGGAAATCTCCAGAACAGTCTGTTTTGTTTCACCTTCTTATTTCTGCACATTGCTATTTTCCTTACCAAGAATAAGAAAAAAAAAACCCTCTCTGCTTCACCAGGTCTCACTCATCCTACATTGATTCTTCCTGAGAAAACTTGCTTTTCAAGACCCATTATCAATTCCATTTTCTCTGAATCTTTCCTTGAGACTATTCTATGTCTACTGACGACTACACGAAATCAACTTCCTTTAGATTCTCAGTTTCTGTCCACCATCCTGTTATAAATGCATAATAATCAGGCCTCCAATGAGAGTTCTCAGGTAATTTAACAGCAAGGATCCTGGATTTCTCGTATCCTTCCCAATAACTCACATGTTACCTGATCCTTGATAAATATTTAAGTAGACTAATGAGAATAATACAAGTGCTGCTGAAAGCAAAGACACAAAATACTCAGAGACTACTAGGTATCAAGGACTGTAATAAACCAAGCATGCCTGGCCTTTATCCCAAATCCTGTTACAGGTTCATTCTGCAGATAATGAGAACCTAGCTGTGCCAAGCCATGTGGGATTCAGTAAGAAGCATCAAAACATGGCAAGAAATTGAGGGTAAACCAAATTGGGGTAATTTGGAGAGAAATAATTGATAAGGTATGAACAAGTAGAGGTGAAGTAGAAGGAGCCAGCAGTGCCCTCTACTTGAACCTCTATAAATAGCTCCCTTGTAAATAGAGTCTGCTTGTTGTTAAGACTCTGGTTTACAAACCCAAATCCAAAACCCAATCACTCCCCATTGTCTTCATGACTAATCTGTCCAGTCGTCTTATCCTCGTCTTTCCCCTGGTCTTAGTAGATACCTTGCTGTGAGTACCTATGCTCAGTGTTCTACAGAGCCATTCAGAGAGACCCTCAACAATAGGGGCCAGGTCATCTGACTTTTCATAAAGTAAGTTCTCTAACTGATCACCAGCACGCTTGGAACAGAACTCATATTCTCTTTCAAGACTCCAGTGACTTACAGATAAGGACTTGCTTATTTTGTCTCCTATCACTGGAGATTCCAGTGTTTCTGCCATTAGTTTGAAAATATCACCTCCCCGAGTTTCAGTGGAATGTCTTTCCCTCCAGAGCAGCTTAAAATGCCTTCTCTCTTGAGGTGTCTTCCCTGACTACTCTAATGCATTTGCCTGCACAGTAAACCTTTATTCCTTACCCTGCTTTATTAAGTAATATTATCGTTTATACCACTTCCAACTGAGTTAAGGAGGGACCACTTCAAGTGTACAAAGGCAAATAAATGCTGAGTCCTCAACCTGTTAATCCAATAAAACACAATGTGCATTACTTCTCTCTCCATCATTGTATGTTGTTGACGATGTGCATTGTACACTCGTTGCTTTGTCACAAAGCATCAGATCAGACCACAGTGCTAGAAGGCTTACAGATAAGGAGCCGCTTATGTCCAAACAATCTGAATACTAGGGAGGTGTGTTTTGGTTACACAAAGGACAAAGATAAGGGAGAATTTTTACTGTAAAAATAAAAATAAAAGACACTTCATCTCATAAAATGCCCTTGGTAAGCCCTTAGAGGTAACTGAGGTTGTTTGACAGTCTATCAGAGAAAAATCACAGCATTTGCTTTTCGTTGACCTAAAAAGAAAAAATCAGCAATGTTGGAGGCCACAGAGCTGAGTAATGCATGATCGATTTCCCACTAACTCTGCAATAGATAACACCACTGACGTGTGTGCTATGATAACGGTTGTGCGGTGTACTAGCGGAAACTTGAAGACTGCTTTTGCCGAAAATACTGACTCTTGGCTGGAGTTAGAGATCCACAATAGGTGACTAAAACTCAAGGGTTGGCATCTGTCTTTATCATGTGTCTCAGCCACCTGGCTGTCTTAATCCTTGTGTCAGACTCTGCAGAGAACTATGCACGGCCGCATTGATCATTCTTAAGAAATGTCCAAGACAGCAATATAGTTTTCATCTGTCCTTTATTCTTTCAGAGATAGCGTGAATCTCTTCTACTTTTATCCTCTGTGTCCTTGACAGCTCACATGCCTACAGTCTCTGAGCCTTGTCCTAAGGCCCCAAACAAACAGTGAGAGCAGGATGCTTTAGAAGAATGATGATGCCAGCTATCACTCAGTGGTCCCCAAGTGAAAATGACCATGTGGTAGTCCGGCAAGTGTATGTTCAAGATCTGGTACACAGAAAGGCTACCACTCTCCACTCCTGCTCTACCTGTCCACTTGAATTGTTGGCCATCTTGCGCTGCAAACCAAACAAAGGAACATCAATATATAGTTCAGTCTCATTTCTGCTGATTTCTTTTCAAAGATAAGATTGTTCTGTCAGGCATTATGACTGCCTTGCTTGTATATGATACATACATTTGCTTTGGATTAGGTTTAATTCTCACACAAGAATTCAATCTCTCTGAAAGTCAACCCATCATCCCACTTGACCAAGAGAGCTCAAGTGAACAAAGATGCTGACACGCATTAGATAATATGTTAGGAAAGTATGCTAGATTATTCATAATATAGAGTAAATCCCAAGTCTCATGTCAGAGGATTGCTGTTCAGATTGGTACTTATGATTATTATTGCATGTAAAACTATTCAAACACAAAGATAAAATACTATCTTAAATACTATCATTTTGTAATGATATAAGTATTACAAGAATAGCAATTACATAGATAAGATTCAAAATAAATTTGACCAATTCAAAGAAAAATGAACAACATTTTCACTATTTGTATGTAAATATGTATGTACATATGGACATAAACATAATCATATATTCTGGTGGCTCACACCTATAATCCTAGCTACTCAGGAGGCTGAAATCTGAGAATCACCATTCAAAGCCATCCCAAGCACTAAGTCTATGAGTCTTATTTCCAATTAACCACCAGAAAACCAGAAGTGGTGCAAATGGTTCAAGTGTTAGACCAATAGCCTTGAGCTAAAGAGCTCAGGGACAGTGCCCAGGCCCAGAGTTCAAGTCTCATGACCGACAGAAAAAATATATATATATATATATTTATACATGTATTTAGATTCTCTTATAACATCTAGACTTTAATAAATGACATATTATTATAGTTACCATCTCCTAAATTGTAAATTAATAGCAGTTATTCCTAGCATTGAGGCCTGAAGAATATTAACACCATGACAGTAAAGATAAATATTATCAGACAAATTTTATGAGTTAATAAAACATGTGGCAAGTGACTGAACATTTATATCTTTAGTCAATGAGATTCTGATTATTTCAGTATGCTGATGATGGAAATTTTACATATTTTTTGCAATGCTTGGGATTAAATTTGGGATTTTGAGCATTCTAGGCAGGAGCTATGTCCTGAGCTCTTTTTAGTTATTTTTTTGAAGCACTGAGAAGGGTGATGTATTAATTTTATTTATTTTTATGCACTTAGAAAGATTTTTAAGTTGTAAGCAACATGCTAATTCTTCAACAGACTCTGGCTTCTGAGTTTTGCTCCTACAAAATTCACAATTTTTCAATGTGGTGGTATTCAGATTAAGTGACATATGAGAGCCCTTGATATTAAGACACATCTGAAAAAAGATTCAACATCAGGAAAACTAAAAATCAGAACTGCAGGGAGATCCTATCTCAGCATCAACTGTATGCTAATTGGACCTATTTTCCTTTTTGTAATAAAACCAGTGTCTTATTTGCCTGAACCAAAATGCATGTTATAATTAAAGATTGCTATTGGACTAATACCTATGAGTAATCAACAATAAACACTAAAATACCTGATTGCAAATTAAATAAACTTGTATTTAAAAGTCTCTTGACATTACTGTATTCATATATTTATTTCTCTGTCAGTCTGAGTGTATCTAATCTTATCTGCCTGTGTTGCTGGAAAACATAAAAATTAAAAACATACTCCTTATCTGGACAAATTAAGTTTAAGAACCATAAACACATCAGATCCATAAACTTGGACTTTCCACATATTTATACACTAGATGACAGATATGTACTCTTAGATCGTCATTTTTTCACGTAAATGGAAATTCTTTTTCTTTTTCTGGTCAGGACACTAGAAGACCGATTTACAGTGAATTTTTATATATGAAATAAATGGTTGTTTGGGTAATTTGACATTTGTTTTCAGATTTTCCTTTAAAAATGTGAACTGCAGCAAAAGATCCTTTTATCTTTTTACAGCCAAAAATGATCCCTGTCTTTCTTTTTAAGTCAATGTAAACAAAACAATAAATTTAGGAATCTATACATACCAGTTTGCCATATATGCCTTGGCAGGGTTAGGTAGGAATAAAAATAAAAAAATTATGTCAGTTAAATTTAGTATTACTAAATGGCAAGTACAGTATAAACACACCCATTGGCTAAGCAAATTTCTCTTAAGTGTTGTAAATATATTTCTAGCTAAAAATCCATTTTTTCCAAGGAAATAAAGGAATCTCCTCATTGGACATTAACTTTTAAATTTTCATGTCTATATTTTTCTCAATGATCACTTAATTTTATGCTACTAACACTAAAATAAAAAAAGCCACTCCAGTACATTACAAATTCTACCATCTTCCTTTAGAAATTCTCTACAATCTCTTTCAAAGACTGATAAATTATTCATCTCCTGAAGTTGTACACCAGGCTTCACAGTCCATAAGTAATATAATAAATTATACAGAGCACACCTAAGAGGCATGGAAATGGTAAGAGAACCCTGTATGTGCTGTGTATCTCAGAAAGAAAAAGAGGTTTCATTTCTTGATGCATTTTGACATTTTTTTCAGGTGATTATAAAACTTTAAACAGCCTAGCAATTTAATTTGCATCCAGATAGATAGGTTTTAGATTGAACCTAATTTAGGTATATCAAAAAACGGTCTTCCCCACAGCATTTTTGTCTGCATTTTGGAAAGGAACAAATTTATTTTAAGAAAAAAAATCTTTTGTATCTTTTTCTGAGCAGGTCCTAGACTTCCCCCTGTATTTATACATTCAATGACAGGAATTGACCCTCAGCTTTTCTTTCTTCTCACATAAATTGAAATTCATTTTCTTGTACTGAGCAGGTCACTGTGAGATCAATCCACTAAATTTTTCTACATGAAATAACAGGTTGTCTGCATTGTTTACTGAGCACAACTTTGTAAACATTGTGAAAAAACTGAACCACCAGAAGGGCCACCCTACTTCCTTTTTCACCCCAAACCATATATTTTCCAGTTCAAAAACACAGTTAACTTTTAAGAGTAAAACACACAGTAATATTACCAATGGAGTACTAACTACACCATATGTGGCAGGGCAGTCTGACTCTGAGAAAGGAAGGTGTAATGTTGGGGAAAATGCAATGCTCCTAATCAGACAAGTTGAATTCAAAAATTCAGAAACCTACTATAAAATTAACCTCAAGCGTGGTCTTATATTTATTTAGCTCCTCCATTTCAATCAATGTGCGATATGTTATGCATCATTTCTACAGTCCTGGAAGTACAAAAAAATCACCCACTGTGCATCAGGAACTACTAACATTTTACCACCTATCACTTTCAGAGCTCTTTATGCTTAAATAATATATATGTGTGTGTGTGTATATATATATATATATACACACACACACACACACACACTCACCGAGGGATATTTCCAAGAATATTTGAGTTGGAATTATTTGTAAAACTATTAAGGCAAAACTTTATAAAAATCCAAAAATGAAGGAAAACATAATAATAAAACAATGAATGCCTCCCAGATATTAACTCATTTATAGTGAAAGTATTAAACCGAAATAAATAGTAGAAACTTTCCTAAAGTGGTTATTCTATCTGATATTGCACACATTCAATACAAAGCACGTTATAGTTCTGACTCAGGTCTATCCGTTTATATAATGACTTTTTTGAATATGATTTTTCCATTTGTAGATGAACCAAAATTACTCGGGGGAAGCTCTACTGACTCAACTTGTCTATACATGGCTCTCCTGCCCACATGGATCAAACAAGAAAACAGAAATCAAGGCAACTATATTCCATTCTTTACTTCCTTGGCTAAAGATCAGTCCATTTTGTTGGTGAAGTGTGTGTACAGTAAGGAAGAGCCAGGGCTGGGGAGGAGTGTCCCGTTCTTGCATGATCTTTTGCAGATTTCATTTCCAGAGAGGCTATCATCATGGGGCTTTATCAAAGCTGGTCACGTCAACCAATCGCTGACAGAACTGAACTGGGTCTTAGGTGTGTGCTTGAAAGGCAGAGTCATTGTTTGGTACATTTTGCTGGGTGGTCTTTTTCATCTTCTGGGATGATTTAGAAGCAGCAAAGTAATTCCTTGAGAGTGAATGAGCATGGGTGAATGAACACTCCTGATTGGCAGCCTGAATTCTCACCGTAGCTTCTGTTATTCACTCACACAAGGATTTCAGTGTACGGTGAAGACACAGAATTGTCTCCTTTGATGTGATCTGCTTCATATCAGCGAATCAATGTCTACGGAAGATCACGGGCCCTCTGGGTTCTGTGAAACAAAATATTTCTCCACATGTATCAGTAAACAATATTCTGAGAAATGAAATTCCTTGGCCTCTTGCAAACTTTCCTCGACTTTTTCTTTCCCCTTTCATTGTCTTACTGCTCACGTTTGCAGCCCGTTCACCACACCTACCTACCATCCATACTCAATAAACCCTCAGTGAAGTAACTTAATAGAGAAAGAGAAGAGAACGGGGGCTACATTTTTCCCACAAGATAAACAAGATAAATAGATAACAATTTATCCACATGGAAAAAAACTTCCATGACTTTGTACGTTTCCTTCATTCACAAAATAACAAAAGCAATTTTTACAGATAGCCTATCTATTATTACTTTGTGCATCCCAATAATTATATGTGATCTTAAAGTGTAACCTCAAGTATTATAAACCCATATTTTGCTTTCACCATTTAATATAGTAGTATGAATTCATCTGTGAACAACTTTTAAGCCCAAGATGGGTTTTATGAGCTAAATACTTGAAAAAATCACAGTTCTATCACTAACATGACTAACCTCAAACCAAAAGCAGAACTTGCTCTAACAGTTTTTAACTACTGATGGACTCGTCAAGCCTCTCTGTAGCCAGTGGTGACAAGGCTTTTGAAACCGGAGGGCAATGTACAATGGCATATAGGCATCCATACTTCAATCAGAAAATAAAAAGGAACAACAACCAATGCCTTCATTTTTACAAATTGTATTTTTATCATTTCTGTACTTGTACACAAGAGTTATCTTTCAACACATTAGTTTGTGAGCATAGGACATCTTGATCAATGATTCCCCTTTTGTCATTCTCCCACATCTTTCCCAAACCCCAACCCTCCCTTCAATTCTCATTAGATCTGCATTAAACATTGTGACTATAGGCCTCTACTTTCAAGGATAGATAAGGAATAAGAGAATACATCTCTTGGAAAGTCGACTTAGCAGTGCGAAATAGAGAACATTATTGAATCATCAAAAAGACTCGGAAATGACTGCTTTTACTACTTGTTTTCCCAACAGTTGTGTTTGTCTCCCTGTGATCAAAAAAAACCAATTAAAATTAAAAACTTTTATGCCATTGTCTTTCCTTGAGAAGAAAATAAGAAATGAGAGCAGGCTTACAAAAACAAAGATATGCAAAGACAATGCCACTTTACTTTTTCTTGCCTAAGTGAGAATTTCCTATGGAGAGAGTTGACAAAGTGGGTTTGAGACAGCTTTCCTGTAATTAATTTTCTTTGTGTGTGAATTTAATACTGATGCAAAGGTGTTGCTCATTTGACAACCCCAAGGTTTAATGTCTAACCACCCAACGGGAAAGGAAGAACACAGGTTCTCAGAATCCCTCATTAATTAGCTTCAATCCTTTTCTCTATGGTACTCATCCACTCATCTAAAACTGCTAATTGTTATCAATTGAATGATTTTGGGGATGAAATCAATACGTAGGAAGAATATAGCTCATTTATATTGCTTGTTGAACAGTGAGGTGACATGAAATGGTCATACTTATGATTCTGGGTAAGATTGGAACTTCTAATAAACAGAGGTGGCATCATGTAGTTCCAAGAGCATTGAGTTGAAATAACAATGATTAGATTCATGTTCTAACCTGATTGCGGATAAATTAAATAATTGGAAGTCCTTGTGTCTTCATTCCTTCATTGCCAAAGTTTAGAGGCGGCCAATGTGTTTTCCAATACTAACCTAAATCTTTTCAAAACAAAGATTTTTCAGGACACAAATCAAACTCTATGGTTTTCTCTGATTCCATGACATTAAATGCTACAATGTGGAATAGCACGACCATCATATTAAATATATCACCACTTTAGTGAATAAGAAAAGAGGGTAAAATATGAGTCTTTGAATTATCTTCTTCTGTTTCATTTTCTTCTATTCAATGCTTGGGTTGTACAGCAAAACAGATATTTGAGAATAGGAAGGGTTTTGGATGAGTGAATATTGAGTGACTGAAGCTCTCAGTAAAGAATTTAGAAGAGCTCAGAGGCATGCAGCCACGTTGTATAAACATATTTTCAACTGTACCATCCAATGCGTGATACTGGCGCCACAATTGCATTAACTGAAATTTTATCCAAAATTGAGGAAGGTGTTTTAAGTTTGTTTGTCTATTCTTCTGTTCTTTCTCAAAATCCTTCAGTGAAAAAGGAAGGGAGTGTAGACAAATGTGTCCCGTGTTAAGAAGGCACTAACTAGACAAAAACATTTTAGCCAACTTTGTCAAAACTGTCACTCCAGCCTGCAAGTAATTCCCAAGGGAACTCCTGAGCTGCATTAATGTTTCTAGGTGCTCATCCTTTTGAATTCTAGAAGAATTTATTTTCCTTCATTTTTTCTACAATTTTTAAAGAAAAGGAGTGACAAGTAAAAGGAAAAGGGCCAATCTGTCTCTCTTTCTGACTCTTGAAATCCAGCAGAATATTTCTATGCCAGCCCCATTATAGATGTCATGAAAATTCATTTATTTATCTTTTATGCATGCCTCCCTTACCCCATCAGCTAAAAGAAAGTTTATATTTATTTTTTCCTAAAATACCCAAAGTGGCCCTGGCTAAGCTTCAAATCTATTTTTCTATATGCTGTGGCTTTAAATTCTGCTGTCTGTACTTGGGAAAAGGAGATAACAGGAGTCTGTGTAAAAATGACTGAACTTGAAAAGCTGCAAGGGGCACTGACTGTCTAAAAAAGTCAACTGTGAATTTGTTTTTCCTTCGATGAATTATGAAACCTTCTGATGGTGCTACTAAAGCTTTTTGCAGTTGTACTTCTTGCCTTTAGAAATAATTTCTCTGAATTATTTGTTTTACTAAGGTCTTGAACAAGGAAAATGAATCATTTCTATTTGCATGTTATATTGCATGAAACTATAGAACTCATTCTTTTGTTACAAATATGTTTGAAAATGACTACTCCTGCCTGCATCAATGTTTCTGTCCTGGGATACAGGAGTAGAATCCAAGGTATGGGCTATTTTTGAAGATGAGGTGATATGAATATTCACAAGGGGAATTATTTATCCAGAAATGCCTCACAAAGTTATCTTCTTCACTTTTCATTTTTAACACATAAACATTGACACTAACTCAGAATGATTTCCTTTCTTGAAAAACCATCTCTTCTTTAATGAATTTAGCTTCTTTGCTGCAGTTCTTACAATGCAAGAGGTCTAAGGAAGTAGTCTTCTTTATTGCTGACTTCAACCCTTCTCAGTATTTATGTCCGTATCATTTTCATATATACAAGACAGGAATCTAAATCCCAAGTATATTCTGTGCTATCTGACTGAATATTTTCACACAATGTGCATGTGAATCCATTGTTTTTAGATCCTAATTACAAAGAAAATTATGCATTGGTATCTCAAGCTTGTTTACAAATAAACAACAGTGAGTTATAACAATTGTTGGCCTTGTTTTCAACTCTTTTCCACATCAGGAATGCTATTTGCCTAATTACTAGGTCTTGATTATTCTTTTGGTGGTGAGATATGGAATTTGTTTACTATTCATTGTTTATTGTTTTCAAAAGTAAAAAAAAATCTTGTCAGCTTTACTTACCCCTATTCCCTTTGGCCTAAAGAAGTTGTAAGCAGTTCAGTTGCAGGGTTTTTATACAAAACTGCAGTTATTCTTTTTTAAATCTAATAAGCTTTGTCATGATAATTTTGTCTCAGAAAAGTGTTGTTGGTTTGAACTGATCATACTTTGTTATATAGTTGTTACTATGCAATTGTGAGAAAGTTAATAATTTGTCTTTAGGCTACAATGTTAGTTTTTCCAAAAGAAGTATGTACACAGAAAAAAAAATTAGAAATACAGTAACTCCTAAGATCAAAATGCGCTATATACTCCATCTGTAAATTTTCTTTGGAATAGGTTATAGTCTGGAAATTGATTTTTTTTTCATTCTATCATAAATAAAATGACTTTGGGTTTTCCCAACCAATTATGCATGCCTAAATTGCCAAGATCTAAAATCTTGATGTACAATCCACTAGTGGTAGATAATAGTATATTAAAAGAAAAACCTAGGGCCAGGAGTTTGGCCTAGTGGTAGAGTGCTTGCCTAGCATGCATGAAGCCTGAGTTCTATTCCTCACTACTACGGACACAGAAAGAGCCAGAAATGGTGGTGCAACTCAAGTGGTGCAGCTTTAGCCTTGAGAAAGCCCAAGGACAGTGCTCAGGCCTTGAGTTCAAGTCCCATGACTGGCAAAAAAATAAATAAATAAAAGAGAAAAAAATAGAAGCCAATGAAGGCCAATGAAATTGTGTAAAAAAGGCCATCAATAAAAAAGAAAATTTGTCAAGGTAGAAATTCAGAACAGAGAAGGGATTTAGCAGGCTTTGCAAAGACATATTTCGGTGGAAGAGACCTGAGCAAGCATGCCCTAAGGTGAGCATGAAGTTCTGGCATGAGCCACGCAGTGACTCTTCCCCATGGGAACAGAACTCAGGGAGAATGTGAGAACACAAAAGTAATTTCTTTTGGAAACGTGAAATAACAATGATTTGATTTTTCTTCTGTGTTGGTATTCTTTATTGCCACATCTACATAACAAATTCATAGGAAGGAATGGGTCATTGTTTTAAAAACTTCTCTGGAGATATAAACATATGTACAGTATTGCTTCTTTTTAGTCTTAAAAAATAGCAAAGTGTCATTGTTCCTAGTCCTGTTGAATAAAAAAGGGCTTAAATGTAAGATAAATGTTTTTAATCCTAAGGATCAATATATAGGATCATGCAATCTGACGCTGCTGTTTTCCCTGTTTCACATTTAAAGGGTTATTTTGTTAGCTTGTTTGTTTGATTGATTTTAGGATTGAACTTTTCTCCCCCAAAGTAAAATATCCAAGCACATTTATTTTTTCCAATTGTACTTAATACAGTTTAATTTTTAAATGCTTGTTTTATCACTAATTATTTAAGAGTAAATTTTTGCTATGTGATTTATTCATGTACATTCTATCGTGGTTTCTTCCTTTTTGGAGACAGAATGAGGGATTGAACAATATGAGAAAGAAAGAGAAGAAAACTCCTGGTTGGCAGAAAGTTCTGGCAAATTATTTTGGCTTGAGCTAGAGTGACTTTTCTATACAAGCAGGCATAGAGATGTACAGTCATAATATTCTATTTAATTATGTGAAAAAGGATGCCAGGTAACTTGACAGGATGAGTGAGGTTGAGATAGCTGAGGAAGAACATGGAGAGTTGGCACTGATCAGAATCCATTGTATTCATAAAGTGACAAGTTGCCCAACTACTTAAAGATAATACTTTTTTTTCCAGACAAAATAAAAATAAAGGTGACTGGAGAGCATAGAGGAAGGTTTGTGTTCACTGACAGTCATCCAAGCTGCCTGACAACCCCAGTGCACCTTCTTCAGACCTCATTTGGAAAGACTAACTCAATTCCAATGGGTACTCTTGACAATGGTATTGTCAGAGTCTAGGTGAATACACTTCTGTGATGGTTTTCTAAGTGACTGAGCACCACAGCCCTTTCCCCTATGCGCTTGCACACAGAGACCTGACAAATGCCTTCTATTTAGAGCAGGGATCTCGACCCTCAAGAGACGACTTGAGCACTCTGTCCTTCTAAAACGCCCCTCACCCGTGCCCTCTGTTTCAAGGTGAGCCTCCAATGTAGAATCAAACAATCCAGACCCATAGCCCCATATCACATCACACCAAGTACATAACATAGGCCACAGTGTTCCTGGGACACAAAGTCTTTTTTTTTTTAAGTCAAGAGTGACATGGTGATGTGCTTGGAATCTTGCAAGCACACAATGCTTTTTCCTGCTCTCATTTTCACTCCGCACACACTCGCACTCACATGAAGTAAAAGACCTCATGAAGACTACCCATGTTATTTACTGCCTTAACGCTGCCGGTTATTGGGAATTAAGGCACACTAACATCTTTTACCTGCTTTCATTAAACTTGCGCTAGAACTCTGGTGTCTCTAAAATGGCACTCTGACCTCAGCTCACCTTTGCAGTTGGCATGCCCTAGCTCTGGAAGGCTACTGATAGTCTCAAAGAATGCTACAGACTCCATGTCCTATCTCACTAGGTATTAGATGCTCATTTGGGGAGGAAACAAGCTAATTTGGATTGACTTGGAGTCATCTGTCACAGTTTTCCTGCAGATGTGCCTTCAAAGCCAGGGTTGAACTGCTTTGCAAAAAAGAAGGGTGGGGGGGAGTGAATGCAGACACTAGCAGTCATTTTTTTTATCTAACTCTGAATCTGCTGACTCTTTCTTCTTGATATCCTTTCTCAAAAAAAAAAAAGAAAAATAAAAAATAACCTTTCACTGCCAAATAAGAACTTGAGGGCACATCTCTATTGTTTTTGTGTTCCAGTTCTTTGTTCTCTTAGGACAACTTCATCCAGTGCTTTTTTTCTTAAAAGTCCTCAGACCAGAGAGAAACTCCAAAAGAAAGTGAGCCATCCCTCTGAGCCGCCATGGATGGAAATGTAAAGGCACTTCCATGATTAGTTTGGCGTAAGAAAGAGTTTCAATCCAGTCAGAGTGAAGCGGCTAGTGTTCTGGAAAATGAACCTAGGAAACTTTTCTAGCCATATCGTGCGCTGAGCTGGCCTGATAGGGTGTGGGAAAGGGCAGTATATTACTCCGGGAAAATGAGAAGCACACAGAAAATAAAACTCTTCGGTTTTGCTTGGAATTGAAAATTGTTGAAGGTAGAAGAATTTACCGTAGGGAGTTTATCAACAGCCGCAGAATCGGTGGCTTTATCAGACCTAAGGAAAAAGGCACTTCCTGCTGACGAAATTATAGAGCCCAAGATTGGGGGCTAGATTTAAAACTCAGGAAGTCCTTGAAAACTTACTTGCTGTTGCCATGCAGAGGAAATTAAAGATCAGACATTAACCTCTGAAATGTTTGGGGAATTGACCCAAATAGTACCCCTCCTTCAAAGAACACACATCCTTCATTTGCATAAGAAAATAAGAAAAATCTTCATTTTATTGGAAAGAAATTGATGATGGGGTCTGAAGCAAGGTTTTTCATGGAATCCGCATCTACATGGTGAGTGGGCTATGTGGTTAAACTTGAATTATTCTCAGTATCTAAGAAAAACAAATGACTACAAGGTAAAACTCAAGTTGGATATATTATATACATTTACAAACGATTAATACACAAATGGGGCAATGTCATACTTTCTGGTGGAAGCATAGAATTCCATTACCGCATTTATAAAGAAATAGAAAGACTAAGAAAAAAAGCATATTAAGTGAAGTAATCCAGACCCAAAGAAACATAGGCTTCATGCTTTCCTTCATTTGCCATAATTAATATATGTGTAGGATAGTCCTCGGAGAGGATCACAGTAGCTCAATAGCATAAATAACCATATAGGATGATGCTAAGCGAAATGAACTCCAGAATATGGAAACAAGAGGTTTTTCTTTGTTGTTGTTGCTTTTAATGTACTGTGTGAAGTTAATTTTTTTCTTTTTTTTTCCTCCTTTAGTTTATCCCCTGTTGTCACTGTATTTGATTTTGATACCCTGTGGTATACATGTCTTGTATATATGTTTATCTGAGTTGGGGAAAGGAAAGGGAACAACAAAAATGGTGAGACAAAGGACAAAAGGTGGAGCAATGCAGCAGTGATACTCACAAGACAATATGCTGGAAATGAACTTTACACCTCGTGGGGGAAGGAGGAGGGAGGGGGCTGGAAAGTGGGAGTAAAAGGAGAAAGGGGTAAGAAATGTACTCAGTACCTTACCTTTGTAACTCAACCCCTCTGTACATCACCTTGATAATAAAATTAAATTAAAACATAAAACGAATGGATAATGTAATATAGATTTCCATACTGATATATATTCAAGGTATTTGGTATGTTAATAATAATATAAGGCAGATGCAGTGGAATTAGCTTGTCCGTCTACCTAAGCAGGAGGCTGAAATCAGAAGGACTGTGGTTCAAAAAAGTTTCCAGTCAGTCAGAGTGAAGTAGCTCGCGTTCTAGGAAAGGAAACATTCCTTGTCGTCATGTGCTGAGCTAGCTTGACAGGCTGTGGGAAAGGACAGTATATTACTGTATAGTTTTGGTTTGCTCAAGCAAAAAATAACGTTTATGAGGTCTCATCTCAACAGAAAAAGCCAGTATATATCAGCCATCTCTGCTACTGTGAGAAGCATAAACAGAAGGATTGTGGTCCAGACTAGACTAGGCAAAAACAGAGATCCTATCTCAAACATAACCACAGCAAAATATGAGAGGGCTGGCTCAAGCCGTAGAGCACCTGCCTGTAAGCATGAAGCACTAAACTCACACTTCCATTTCACTAAAGAATGCCAACAATATTAGTAGAGTATTGCTATCATTACTATTATTTGGTGTTTGTGGCGCTTGAAATCAGAGCCTGGGTGCCGTCCCTGAGCTCTTTTGCTCAGCGCTAGTGCTCTACCACTTTAAACCACACTCCACCTCCTGGATTTTGAGTTGTTGGAGATAAGAGTCTCACAAGGACGTTTCTGCCAAGCTGGCTTCAAACTGCCATCCTCAGATCTCAGCCACTTGAGTTGCTAGGGTTACAGGCATGAGCCACTAGTGCCTGACTTAGTTATTATTATTATTTAGTATATTAAATCATACTTTTAAATAGGAATATGTAGTTAAATGTTTAATGTAAATAATTAAATATTTAAAATAAATAATTCAAAATAAACAAATTTCAGATTTTCATGTGAATTTTACATTTCTATTTAAAAATACTTAAGGCTTGAGTGCAGGGTTGCGCACACCAGTAATCAGCTACTTAGGAGACTTAGGACTAAGGATAAGATACAGTTCAAAGCCAGCCTAGGCAAGAAAGACCCTGATAGTTTTATCTCCAATTATCCCTCCCAAAAAGCCAGAAATAGAGGTACAGTTGTAGCTCATATGATAGAGCAGTAGCCTTGAGCAAAAAAAGCTCAGGGACAATTTCCCATTCCTAAATTCAGGACACAGTACCAGTACAGAAGGAAAAGAGAAGGAGAGAGTGTGGGGAGAGAGGGGGGGAGAAGGAAGAGGAGGAGGAGGAGGGGGAGGAGGAGGAGGAGGAGGAGGAGGAGGAGGAGGAGGAGGAGGAGGAGGAGGAGGAGGAGGAGGAAAGGGAAAGAAGGAAGGAAGGAAGGAAGGAAGGAAGGAAGGAAGGAAGGAAGGAAGGAAGGAAGAAAGGAAGGAAGGAGAAAGGAAAAGAAGAAGGGATGGAAAGAGGGAGGGAAGGAGGGAAGGAAGGAGAGAGAAGAGAAAGGAAGAAAGAAAGGAAAGAAGGAAGGAAGGGAGGAAGGAAGGAAGGAAAATGCTTAAAATGTTAAGAAAGGTCTGAGGAAATATAACCTTGTTGAATAATTTCAAAAAGAAGGGGACACCTGAAATTGCTCCTATGAGAATCACAATGGCAGCAAGTTTGTTGCAAGGGAGGTGGGGGGGATGGGGTAGAGTTGAAATTTAAAGTTATAGAGAGGTCAGAAGGGTGGAACAATATAATATATTAAGAGTTTTGCTAGAAAGCAGTCTGAAAGTAGAATAGCAAAAACTCCTTGAATCTAAATGCCACATAAAAGTAAGGATAAAGAAAAAAAATGTAAAAGGATAACGATAAAAAAAGAGGACTAGAATGGTTCTAGTGATAAAACATCTACTCAGATAGCAAAAGGTCATAAATTCCAGTACAATACCACCAATAACAACAAAACAACTGTAATAATAACATGCCCTTGCGTGAAATAGGCCCATTGCCCCTGGAGAAACAGTAGCTTAGTGAGAAATTTAAAATCTTACATAAAAGTAGAAATCTTACCTTCATACATGTTTCATTCTTTGAAGAAATGATCTCATGATAGTATAAAAGTAATGAAGTCCATAAAGATACATGCATGTGAATTTGTATTATTCACAAAATGCAAAGACCATACATTTTCATGAGGAATAAAAATATTTCATCACTTAAAATATGAAATAAAACATGACTCAGTTCAATGTAAGAAAGGAGGACCAGAACAAATAGAAATAATTGTTTAGATTTAAGGCTGAGATTTTGATTTACATCATCTGAACAAAATGTACACTTAATTATTTCCCCTAAATCCTAATAAATATTAAATAAATATATACATTTATTTAAAGTAGATATAAACTACAAATTCATAATAGAGTTTTACTAGTATCAATGTATGTGAATTAATGCACCTTCTATCTGGCAAATATCATGTAACCCTTCTATTCATTACAATAAAAAATATATGAAAAAAAAAGATTTTAAACATACATATTCATCATTTAAATAGCGCTTAATACAAGAATATGACAGTATACAAGAAATGTATTTTCTCTTATGAAAACTGAAAAAAAAGATTAGAAAATAAATGTAATAAATAAAAACAATTCTGTTTCTTGAAAAAAATCCTTAAAGGATGAATATCTAAAACATTCTTCATTTAGTATCTAAATGATAATTATTTCGTAGCATACAGTACATAGAATTGAATTCTTTATCTACAATGTTTTCATAGCCAAAGCATGTTAATAAACGAGTATCTTCTCAAAAGTGAAGGTGAACTCTAGGATTAGAAGTAAAGCTACCTGATATAAAATGACACCATAGCACATTGTATTTTAATAAATGCATATGCACAATCACTAATGGAAAGGTATGTGAATTCCTTCCTAGAGTCACTTATTTTCAATAGCTCACAAGACATAGGCCAACCTCACATCATTCTAATTCAGTTCTACTTCCTCCTTGAGTACGAGGGCTGCTTATTCTTGCCCTTCATTCACACTAAACGATGCCCACACTCAAGAATAATTCTCCCACAAGTAATTCTCCCAGGTTGGCACGCTTTGTCAAGCTGTGCAGAGAGCACACAGAAATGCTAATTCCTCTTCCATCTAGTGAACATAAAACATAGCTGGTTTCCAGTACTTGGCCCACCTGAGAAGTAATATGACTTTTGTGCAGATAGAGATCTAGCTCATTCCAAAGATGCATTCTCCACTTTCCCATTCTCAACCACTGTATGAGGTTCTGTCGGATGGCTCTGAACAAGTCGCTGACAAATATGCTTTTTGTCACCTCCACGTCTTTTGCTTATTTACCCGAAGCACAAAACCTTGGGAATAACCATTCTCAAGGTTTGAGGGAAAAAGTCAACACCCTCTTCCACAACATGCTGGTAGATGGACAGTGCAAAGACACAGCCACTACCTCCATGGTTAAGGTACAAAGAACCCAGAAGCCAAATCCCTGGGGTGGGGAGACAGGGAAGTGGAAAGGAGAGAGAAAAAGGGTCAGAATCAGGGATGTTTCCAGAGAGCTGGAAGCTTTACATCTTTTTTCCTTTCTCACCTCTTCATTTATTAGAAGTGGGATCTAGCATTACTACTTGGCTTGATTCCTCTTGCTCTTTGCTGAGGAAGACCCTGATTCTGCAAAAGCTTCAACAACTGGGAGCTGATTGGGTTGTGTTGTTGTTTCTTTAAGATTTTATTAACATTGATTTTTACATCATGTTGCAAATATCATGTTTAACAAACAAGCATTCAAGAAGGGAATCTCCATGTACTGGCACACAGATTTTAGAACATGATTAAAGTTAAGCTGAGTCTTTGTATGTCATGGATATTAATGGTTATTAATCTATGTAAGAAAACATTATGTCCATGCAGACTGAGTTAAAAAAAAATCCATCATTTGTTTCATTAATAGAGAATTCAGGAGGACTGGATTTAAGTCTTCCTTTAGTTTATAAATTAGCAAAGAAAGTAAAATCCAGAATCAGGTGAGTAATGCTTTTTATAATATGAGATGCCTAATTCCTATTTTGAAAGAGTATACATTAAGGGATTAATGTGGAGGGTGGGTGGGGAGAAGGGTTGTTCTGTCTGATAGAAAAGGGCCTTTGTGCAGCTCTTCTCCATTTTCTTCTCTCCACACATTGTGCGTTTCTCTCTTTTTTCTTCTCTGTTCATCTTGTATAAAGCTACCCTTCTGGATTATAGTAGATGCCTACAAAGCAACGCAAATTCATCCCCTTTGAATGGGTTACAAGAAGTTTGGAATATGTTAGGATGACATAAAGGCTTTGGTGGATGAAAAGACAGCCTGCTTGCAAGGCTCTGTACCTTCTCTTCGCATCATAAAAGAAAAAAAACTGAATAAGGCAAACACAATTCTTATTCATAGAAACCACTGGCTAAGTTTTCCAGTGACTTAGGCTTTCTTAGGAACCTGACTTGCTATGATGAAATTCCGTAGCCCTGTTTCAGATGTCTACTTTCATTTTCAAATATGACATTACAAACAAGGAAAGGAAAGATATTGTTAGGCTGTGACTGAAAATTCCTTCTCTTCCCTTCTGGAAACAGTTACGCCCTTTCTCAGGCACGGCTTGATGAAATCACTCTGCAAAGGTTTTTCTCCTCTGGACTCTCCCCACTGGAGCAAAAACATAACATTTGATTCTGGACAGGGAACAGCCTTTCAAGTGCAATGACTTTTCAAATATACTTATTTATAGACACAAATACATATTTGAGATAAACTATGTGCATGTTTATTTGGCGCCTTAAGAAAGATAAATACTATTATATATAATATATAACTTGTACTGTATGATGACAAATAATGCAATATTTAATATATATCATATATCTTATATATAACACATAATAAAACATGTTTAATAGATAATTTATATCATATAAATATGTTTAAAATAATAAAAATAATGATATAATATATACTGTATGCATAATATACCCTTTTTTACAAGATTCTATTTCCTGTTTCCAGTAAAGAAGAAATGTATTTCCTCAGTCTTGGAGTTAGCTGCTTCTGCTGCTGCTGCTGTTTATTCCTCCTCCTCCTCCTCCTCCTCCTCCTCCTCCTCTTCCTCCTCCTCCTCCTCCTCCTCCTCTTCTTCTTCTTCTTCTTCTTCTTCTTCTTCTTCTTCTTCTTCTGTCCTGGGGCTTGAGCTCAGGATCTGATCACTGTCCTTGAGCTTATTGTCCTTGAACTTTCTCAAGTCTAGTGCTCTACCATTTGAGCCACACCACCATTTCTGGCCTTTTCTGTGTATATGATACCAAGGAATCGAACCCAGGGCTTTATGCATGCTAGGCAAGCATTCTACTGCTAGGCCACATTCTTTGCCTACTGGCTTCCTCTGTGGATTTTATCAAGAGTAGATGTCAAAAATCAGATGATGACAAATGTGTAAAGAACAATATTTTACCCACACTTGAAATTTTAGGTAATTCATTGACGTATATTCCACGGAGAAGTGACTGACCCCACGTTTATCTGTACTGAGACACATGAAAACTGACACCACAGACACTTGATGATGCATGAATTTCTTTTTGGTGTAAAAAATGCCACACAAATGTAAGTTTCTTCTATGTGACCTTTTGCAACAAATCACAACTGATTTCTACTTGATAATAGGTTTCTTTTCTGTAACAATGAGTTTGGAAACGTTCAGTATTATAGTTCTGATTTAGCACTTTGATTCCAGAAGATAACGGTTCTGTATTAAATAAAGACTACAGAACCATGCCCCAATAGAGAACTCCATTTATCCTATGCTATTACATGCATTTAATATGAAAATCATTAGATGGTACATCTTCTACTGCATTTATACACTGCAACGTGAATCTACAAAAATACAATGAGTATATGTATACAGTCACAGGCTCACAGGCATGAACAATGAGAGGAAAGACTTGGCTGATTCGTGGCAGTGTTTGTATTCCTTTGGACATGACATATTGTTTTGTCCACTGGTAGAGGGAAAAAAATCACTACTTCAGTTCACTAGTGTGTTGAACGAATCAACAAAGAAGCTTTATTTGAATTTCAGCACTGGTCTCTGGGCTTCTTCCTCACTCTGTCCATCCTCTTCTCCTACTTTCTTACAGCAACACCTGCGCATGTATCATTCCTGCTTAGTGTGCCATTAAGTTTGTAATTGTTGTCCCAGATTATACTTCAGAACCTGCCCATCCCTGCATAACTCCCTAAGGTTTTATATTCACCAAGCTGCCTGGGTACTGTAGTGAAGTGTGCCTGCAACCCCAACAACTTAGGAGATGGAGGTAAAGTATCTTGATCTGAAAACAACCTGCAGAAAAGCAAGAGACCCAATCTATAAACAAAACTGAACAAAAAATGTACTGGAGTTGATGCTCAGGTGATAGAGTACTTGGCTAACAACATGAGGTCATAAACTAAAAACTCACCATCACTAAATAACAGCAATAGCAATAATAATAAATGTATTTGCAAGCTAGAATCTTACTTTATCTCACCTTCTGTGAAAAAAGCTCCTATTAAGACTGTAAGTTTAGACATCTGACACATGAAATTTTTTACTTCTAACACTACGAAAGAATAATTAAAAGAAAACTGTTCAGTTAAGATAAAGAAGGCAAAAAAGTGGAAGAAATTATAGATAAAAATGTTAAACTCAAAAAAATGTCAAACTCTCTCTAGCAGTGTATCTGTACATTAATTTGAGATGCAGAAAGCATTTACAAATTCAGCTCCAAGGGTAAACAAACCTGTACTGTAAATATAGTCAAGAAAGAATGTTGCCAGTGACAGGAAAAATTATAATGATGACTGATTTCAAACTCTAAAGAAGAGATAACTAAGTTCTTCTCTCCCAACTTACACTAAAAAAAAAATTACCTTTCAAACAAATAACTTGCTCACAAATTTCCATGAACCTAAATCGGAATGAGAGACAATACTATAATAGAAAAATCAAAATAAAATTATTCATAGTAGTGTCAAAACAAATGAGGATGGTAAATGTTGGGGTATACTTGTTTTAAAAGCAATATAATTCATTCTCAGTCAATGTTGACAAAATTGCTTCAAAACTGCATTAAATGAAGGTGTGGCATGCAAGCATTAGTTAGGAATTTCCTGACGTTACCCGCCAACTGACCTCACAGTTCAATGGCTAAAGCAAACTAAAAGGAACTTAAATCTCAGAACCAACTGATGCCATTCCCATTTTAGTTATTATTTGCTTAGCTTAATATAATAAAAGTGCACATGATGTTCAGAAGCCATGCTAATCCTTTGAAATGTTAAATTGGAAAAATAAGCAGATGTCATCTTCTCTTGTATACCATCCTTGTCAGCTAAAAGTATGCCAAAGTTACCTTATGAAAAGACAGTTACAAAATACTGTGAGCTGACTTTGTTTTCAGAATTCATATATATATGTATATATGTATGTATATCACCACTTGTACATCATTAAAGAATTTTGTATTACTCATATATTAAAGAAATATTTAAAATCAAAGAAAAAAATTCTCAATCAAAACCAGAATACCTGATGTATTTCTTGACACAGAAGGAATCGGTGCATATTTGATATCTCAGGAAGGGAGAGAATATTTTTAATATAATAACTTCCAGGCTCTGGACATTTTATCAGTTGTTCAAAAATACTCATAAAATTAATGAAGACAATAATCAAATTCAAGGGAGAAAACACAACTTACTAATGATCAATAAAATATTGTTTCAATTTCATGTTAAAAAATAAAACATGAGGAAGTGGTGCTAGAAAGGGGGTGGGGTCAAGGGGAATGGAGTGAACAAATGAAGAGGAACAGGAGGAAAGAGGGAGAATGTAGTCAAGAGAAAGGTGTGGGTTGGGAGGTATGGGTGAGAATGTTGAAAGGGTGACATTAACCATGATATATCAGATTCATCAAGAGCCTTGTGAAATGGCAATTCCTCTGTACAACTGCTTAACAATATTTTTTCTCCAAAGATTTCTTAATTGAGATTAAGTAATTACATATATTTACAATAGTGTGGTGCAGTTATACTTAGGTAAAGTCACAAACATTTTAACTCTCACTTTAATAAGCATCAGCCTTCTAATCTACAAAGCCTATAGATGCAAAAATACAAAATCTTCATGTTTTACATAAGAAAAACGTATAACTATTTGAATATTACAATGAAACTATTTCTTCCAGTAATATGAGTGATATGTACCTTTCTTTCCTTTTGCTTAGGATCAGCTATTCCCTCTTTCTAGGATTCTCTATGGAAAAACTGGGAGAGAGCAAGAGAAGTGGCGATATGGTCCAAAAAAGAATTATACTCTTTACCTGCCTTATGTAACTATAGCTCCACTATAGTCATAATAACAATAAAAAATTTAAAAGACTTTTGAGGGCCAGGAATTTGGCCTAGTGGTTAAAGTGCTTGCCTAGCATGCATGAAGACCCGGGTTCGATTCCTCAGTACCACATACATAGAAAAAAAAAAAAAGACTTTTGAACTTCACCTGAAACATTTAAAGAAACTATTTTCTTTAGTGTATATAGCTCACACAGTGCTAAATTTCATATATATGTATACACACACATACACATATACATATACATATAAACATGTATACACACATATGCATATATCAGATGCTTCATACAAAGAGTTGCTAGTGCAAGGCTCAGGAAAAAGTTCCTGTAACATTTTTTTAATCTTTTTCATTTGCATTTCAAAACTTCTCCATCTCTAAAGAAGAAAAAAATAAATATATCTTTTTAGACCTTCCTGCTGTTTTCAATTTCAATGTATCTAGTCACAAAAATCACCATCATTTTCAGTATAAACTTCGTTGACTAAGACCTCAGGCCACCCATCCGCATACGCTGACATTCCGAAGGCCCCAAACCAATCTTTAATATGAGAATGCTAACATCAAGACCAGGTCTAAAATACAAAGCAGATGAAGTCTGAGATAGCAGCTGCCCTACTTTCAGAAGAGCCACAATTTGTATATAAATCATTTTCAGAGAACCCTGCTGGTTTTCACCAACAAAAGAGGAACCCCAGGCGTGTCACAATGCTGTAGATTAACACCTTAGCAAAATAAAGATGAACTTGACTCAGACTTGGGCTACCGTCATGGCAGAATGTGCTTACCTCTCTACATTAGCCTTTTGTCTGCTGCTCTGTCTTGAATGAGGTGCTCAGAAATGTTGAAGACGGTGCAACTTTGAGTCTTCACGCTTATCAAATACATAATTGAGAAAGGGAAGACCCAATCATTGTTTTGCTAGCTGTTTCTAAGATGGATAAAAATGACAATTAGACCCCCCAAAAAACTTTTATTCTGGGCTCTCTGTTCTATTGTTTCCAAATGACTTTAAATATGTCATGTAACATAATCTGCATTAATTCATTAGATATTTTTAGCCCGATCAACATTTTGTAAACAAAACTAAATGTTTGGGAACCAACTTATCAATAGTTGAGCATTTTATTCCTGTATGATCCACTTTAATTTCAACAAGAGGCTGTATAAATAAAGTACTAGAAAGCATTCACTTATTTACTGCATTTGAATATGCATAGTGACCCCATTGCTGTTCATTTTCATAACTGAGGCTGCTGCCTGCCTCCATTTTCTCATCTTTTCATGGTCGTTAGCTAGGTGTGCATCTTACACACGAATCCATCCCTGCCAAGGCCCGGCTTCTTTCCCCCATCAGTGTGTTTATGGTGCTTCCCACAGAGTCCTCCCACCTAAAGTGGTACAGCACCCACTGTGTGCATTCAGATAAAAGAAGCTGATCAGAGGAGACCGCACATTTCTCCTTTTCCTTACTGCATTGAGACTTGCACATTGATCCATTGTAATCTACACCATAGGTCTAAAAGTAGCAGGCCTAACCATTCATGGACTGAAACCTCCAAAAAGAGCCATGTCTTTATAAACTGATTTCTAAATTAGCCGATCCGATACATAGTTAGCTATTTAGTGGTTCTCTATAAATTAATCTCTCAGGTATTTGATTATAGTAACACAAAGCTGACTAAGAAAGAGCGTTTCAGAAATGAGCCACCCTAAAGAATCATCTCAGTGTAGGGAGTATAAATTTGTTAATGAAGCAAACAGATTTGGTTTCTCTTAAAACTTAACCATCCCTGTTCAGACTCAGAGAGTTTCCTGTGAATGAAGACTGAAAGTCCCTTGGAGAAGTTGATATGGAGAATAGTCAATGAATTAAATGAATTATAAGAGTCAATGAATTTTAGTCAGGGCTTATTCACACACACACACACAAACGCAAACATACACATACACATAGAGTAATCTCATCACTTTCAGCTTTGTTCCATCTTCTTCTGGCTCCAATCAATTATATAAAGATGTTTGCTGTCAATCATGTGCATTCTGCTAAAAGTCTTTTTGCTTTCTGCTTTTAAGATTACTCTATATTTTGAAGCATTTCCATTGAAATGACTACATACGTAGTCAGGAGAATGGATAGTGCTGTACACAGAGATATTTTATAGTGAAGACTAGACAGGTATAGCTTATTTTCTATCTTTTAATTTCCAGTTTATTGTCCCTTTTCTTTACTATTTCTTTCTCATAGTGGGTAGATAATTGAGTTTGTATTTTGTTCACAATGTTATATTGTTTTCCCTTTGTTAAATAACCCTAGGCCATTTTGTGTGAAAGTACATATAGATGCATTTTAGTTAGAATCTGTTTTTCTATTTATTTTCCAGTACTCATAAGTATTTTTTTCTTTTTATCTTCTTTTCCAAATGAAGTACTTTTAGGGCTTTATTTTACCTGCTATGATAGGCTGAGTAATGGCAACACCTGGAAGTTAGTATTTTATTCCTTAAACCCCAAGAATATGTTCTAATGAACACTTAAAAGGACCTTGTACAAATCGGTTAAGGAGAGAAACTGTAAGCAAAGAAAAAAAATAGAGGACTTGAATATGTGGAGGATTGTCAGCCTTATAGATTGATTTAAAATCTGCATTTAGCAGATTTAGTGTCAAAAAGGCATGTTCTGAAGGGAAAACCAAAGATGTGGCTCAATGTCTTGCACAGGTGTCTTACATAGACCAAGGTCGAAACTGTTTTACCACACAGAGCACCAAACACTGTCTCCTGCAGCCAAACTCAGTAAGCATCAAAAATCTGGAGATGGCATCATCCAGGAAATTCCTGCAAAGGAGATGGTTTTTTAATAGCAAGAAGCCCTAGCTGTGCACAAGAGGCCCACAAGATTTCTAAAAATACGTTTCAGCAAACACCCTGCCAACTTGAATCATGAATGGTGGAGAGAAAAGCAAAAGGCTGTCATACTCTCAATATTCTACAGACACAGAACAGGCTGACAAAATGACCACGTTCCAAACACATGGCACCCATCGTAAGAAAGGGGCTGCTAACTCTGAGCAAGTGAAGGTTCCAGAGGGCAGAGCCTTGGTCGTACAGCAGAAATTCTTCAGTCTGGGGATTTGTGTGTGTGTGTGTGTGTGGTACTTTCTACAACTATGATCCTATTGACAAGTATTATATTTTAGGAAAAAACAACTGTTTTCTAGATACGCAAGTCCAGAATATCATTTTGCCCAAATGGATGATACCCAAAGTGTAACCATAGTTGAGCTAGATGTGTAGATGATGAGGCTAAACCTATTGACCTGACCCAACAAAGATAAGATTTTGAAGGCTTCAATTAACACTGAAATGGGTTGATACTTGGGAGGAAATGAAGCCAAGGAAAACGTGTTTCATGCAAAAGAATGGATGTAAATCGTTGAGCATAATAATTTAGAATACAACAGACTTAGTAATGTACTTAGTTAAGGCAAGACCAGGATATGAATGCTTCTATGAAGGGATGATAGACTGTAACCCCTTATAAAAATTATTTTAATGGTTTTTGTGACTTTTCAACATATATTTTCAAAAACAAAAATCCATGTTACCTCAAAGGGAATGTTTCTTTCTTTTCACAATGTTATGAAATTGGTATATTTCCCTTTAGCTGTAGGAAATCTCATATTCATGCACCTTGCTTTAAGCAATTTTTTTTTTTTTTGCCAGTCATGGGCTTGAGCTCAGGGCCTGAGCACTGTCCTTGGACTTTCTCAAGGTTAGAGCTCTACCACTTGAGCCTCAGCACCACTTCCGGCTTTTTTCTATGTATGTGGTACCAAGGAATCAAACCCGGGTCTTCAAGCATGCTAGGCAAGCACTTTAACCACTAGGCCAAACTCCTGGCCCTTTAAGCAATTATTTTGAAGGCATTTCTAGATGAAAGTAGACCTTTTATGCACATGAATAATATTTCTTGCCTTATTTCTTTTTACATTGATCCATGTTTTCATATGACATGTTTCTTCAGATTTAAAAACTTTATTTCATATTTCTTACAAACTGTAGGGGCCGAGGTTTCTCAGTTTTTGTTTGTCCAAAAATGTTTTCATATCTCAAATATGTTTGCTTTTTGTCAGTAAGTGATTCTTGGTTAACAGTTTTCACTGGTTTCATCATTTCAAAGAAATTATTTCATTGTTTTCATGCTCTCAGATCACAGAAAATAAAGTTGTAGTCCTCTTTATCTGTGTTCTGTGGTTCCAGTACAAATTAGATCAACATCTTTAACTTCCTTCCCAAGCTTTCAATGCTCATACACACTCAAGGTTCTAAAGCTTCTTTTGCTTGTAATGTACTTGTAAAATATCTTGATGTTGTTTTGGTATTTGAATTCTTCAAGCCTCTAATATTCTTGTTTCAATTAAGTCAATATTTACATGGATTCATCTGCCTTTTCTTTAGTCTTAATATATCCAGACTTCTGGATTGTTTTCTTTTTTGTCAGAAGCATTACTTACTTACTTAATTAATATGGAATTCTCACACATGGCTTGTGAGATTGTAAACTAGCACAATGTCTCTAGAAGTCAGTATGGAGGTTCCCCAGAGAGTTAAAGATAAATCTACCGTATTAACCTGCCAGGTTGTTTATGTATCTAAAGAAAAATAACTAATACATAAGAAAGACACTTTCATATTCATTATTGAAGCTTCATTCACAATACTAAAACTGCATATATATAGTATAGATAATATTGATACTGTAGAATATGTATTTTACTCTATTATATACTACATTATAATATATACATTCTAGTATATAGTTTATATAGTATGTATATATATTATGTAGTGGATAAATAATTTAATGAGAGTATTTATACTATAGAGATATTTATAGTATTTAGAGCATGTATAAGAGTATGAATATGCTATTAGTTAAGTATTCATAGTATATAATTAATATAACATATACTCTATATATTACATTATACATAATATATTTCATATTATATTAGAATTATTTTATGTTATAACAATATATTTTATAATGGAAATTATATCACTGTATAATATAAATTAATCTATATTATAAATTATATTATAATCCCACATTTATAATTGTATTAATTGTAATGTGCTATTTATAATATTAAGCATATAATATGTGATTATATTATAACATTTAATTAAATGTTAAATTCTAATATACAATATAAACTATAGTATATATAATAGCATATTATATAATTATAATTTTATATGTTATAGTATATTATACCTACTATGTATAATACCCTATAACTATAATTGCATATAACTACATAGTACATGCTATATATTATGTATGTAAATAATACATTTCTAATATTTGTATATGTAACATACCATGTATTGTATATGTATGTATGTTATATACATACTAATTATTTCGATTATTATTAGATACTAATATAGTATATATAATATACTATATTAGTAAATCATATAATGTATTTACCATATGTGCCATATATATTTTGTAATTAGGCACAAGTGAAAATACATCACATAATGTAATTTACAAGACGTATGAATCATCACGTTGAGCAAGATAAGCTGAAGTTATGTTCTCACTGATTTGTCGAGTGACAAATAAAATGACCTATAAAATGTTAGTAAGTAATGGCAACTGGCATGACTGTAAAAGTGGGTCATCTGGGAAGGGATCAATGGGTGGGGAGACAAAAGAGGGGATACTGAGGGGAGAGAAGGATTGACTGTCAGAATATAGAGTATCCCCAAATGCTGATTAAAAGGCAGCTAATGAACTTGATTAAAGTCCACTGTGTATTGTGTACCTGAAATAACACAGTAAAACCCCCTTATGTTCCAAATATATGTCAATTAAAATTTTAATTGAAAGAGAAAGAGCTTTCTGTAGCTCTTCCTTTTCCTCATGTCGTACTGGTTTTCAATCATTTCTTCTCAGGACATTAAATACCGAATTGCTTTCCATAGTCTACTTCTTTGAGAATCCACTAGATATTGGAATTGTCATTTCTGTAAAACTATTCCATCTTTTCTCTCTGGCTGCTTTTAAGATTATTATCTTTGTCGGCCCTGTCTGGAATTTCCCTTTGATGAGCCTGGATGAGCCTGTGTCTTCTTTCTGCTTTTGCAGTAATCTGGTTTAGGATTCAATGATACCCTTGCCCTAATCATCCTTTAAGAGTCTAGGCCCCACGCATATATTAAATACTGCTGTCCTGCTTTATTTGGAGACAATGCTCAGGATAGACAGAGTCTGAGGAAAATAAAGGGAGTGAGGCAAGCACGGATGACACATTGCCATACTGGTGGCTCTTTTACAAAGACAGTGACTTATGCCCATAGCAACACAGCTCTGTCTTCTTAACCACTGAGGACATCTCCAGAGAAGCTATGGAGAAAACTGTGCTTCCAAGGCATCTACAGGAAGGAAAAGATAAAAGCATGCACTGTGTGACTGTTTCCTCCCTCTGCCAGGTCTGTGTTGCCTAGCTTGTCGCATTACACAGGCCCTCTGTCGAGAGTGCAGAGCGTCCAATCAGCCCTCCTATACTAGAGTACTTCATTCAAGTCAAAAGTGGCAGGTGAAGCCACATGCCTCCATGGCAAAGTAATTGAGCAGTCCCCATTTTTCTCTTGGTTGTCCTGTTGCCTACATCCATAATGCCTTATATTTGTGTAAATGCCTTTTTAAATTTTTGCTTGAGTGTATATGTATATGTGTGTTGCAATTCATCTGTGAACATTTATTGAGGCTTGAATTAAAGATATGTAATTTCTGCAGGAATATTTGCATCTCCTTATTCAAAAAGTCTGAAGATAAGCCCAGAAACTTTAGGAAATGCAAGGGATCCAAGAAGATTCGCATTAACTAGTATGAAGTCATGTTGCAAATTCATACAGCAATGAAAGGGGTTTTTTTGACAGTTCTAGGGCTTGAACTCAGTGCCTGAGCACTGGTCTTGATACTTCCAAGACCAGTGCTCTACCACTTGAACCACAGCACCACTCCCAGGTTCTTGTATGTATGAAATACTGAAGAATCAAACCCAGGGCTTCAAGCATGTTAGGAAAGCACTCTACCACTTGACCATACTCTCAGACCTGAAGATTCCTTAAAAAAAAAAATCTTTCTTAAAACAAGATGAGGGGAGGGGGTGGGGGAGGGAAATGGGGACAAAAACATTAGAAAGGGTAGCAATGATTGTTAAGAAATATACCTTTTATCTGGCAAATATAATGTTACCCTTCTATTAATTACAACAAAAAATTTCAAAAGAGAACTGTTTCCTAGTCTAAGTTCCAGTATGGTTTGAGAATCATGGGTGGGAGACATTGTAAATTCATTTTAGCTCATCAGATTAAGAATATATAGCTTGAATAACAACACTGGGTGTGTTCTTAGGAACTTTTCCCCACTGATATTCCCTTGGGCTTCTCAGATATCCTTTGACCCTCCAAACAGCAGATACACACAAAATACTTTAAGTGAACCACGTTCCCTCATAACACAAGTCATGGCATGATCTCTGTCTTCTGAATGAAGTGTTCTGTACACAGGCACTTTACAGTATGCTTGCATGAATTTTTCCCCAGCATGTTTAGTTGTTTTGGCAAGACAGTAGACAAGCCTGAGACCCTAGGGCCCTTCATCTGTGGAACTGAACTCTATCTCACGTTTAAACCACATTTGTCATCATAGAGGTAACGTAGAAATGAGTTAGCGCTATCACCCTGTTTCTGGTGACGTTATACCATTTTAAGGATTAGAGTCAGGTCACTCTCAAATCCTATGACAGGAATTTTTGGTTCAGTGTGTCTACAACTTAGATCATCTTGATCTAAGTTGAATATATATATATATCAAGATGATCTAAGAAGTGTATGTATATATACATATATATTACATATATATACATATATATGTCAAGATAGAATAGCAGGGTTTGAAAAGGCCAGGGTATTTCTGAGCAGTAAGTAGAAAAAGCAAGCTGGAAAAAGCCCAAATTGTAAAATGGAAAAAATCCCAGTGGAACCTTGCTCTCCAGACTCACTCCTGTCCACCCAACAAGAAACAATTGTTCAACTGCAAATTACATTTCTACACTTGCATAATGATTTTCCGTGAACGAACAACCACAGCCTAATTTTGCAATAGTGCAATTGATTCTTCATTACCTTCAAGTGAGTCATGGCTGCATTCGGTAGGCAAAAGATTTGAAGTTAAAGCACCATAACCAACAGCAGTTCAAAAAGGATTTAATTACAAGAATCCAATTACTCACCCTAGAGATCCTGCCCAATGTCTTAAAGGTAAATAAGGTGCTTTCTATCTTTGTCCCTACATCTATGAAAGTCACATCTTAATGAAGGTGAAACTTCCTAATAGATATTTATCAAAGATATTGAAAATGAGCCAAATATAGTCTGCTAACCACCAATAAATTATTTGGAAAACACCCCATTAAAATACAAACCTTCCTCTACATAATAATGTGCGAATAGCATTTTAATCTTTTAGAGTTTGTTATAGTATACACACCTCCAAAAGAAAATCATGAACAGGAGTTTTGTAATCATCTCATAAATCCAAGAATTAAGATATTCTTTACGAGTACTCATGTTGTTGATGTGTGTAAAACCCACATTTAGTTCAGTTTTGCTTGTTAAGTTTGTGTCATCTTTATGGTTGAGGTTTGCTATCTGGTACTTACAAAATGCTCAAGCCAGATTTTTTTGTAACATGCAACCCAATAAGCATTATCAAAGTGACTAATTGAAATAGAGCAGACTTCATAGTGTTAAGACAGAAGGGATTTAAAAATGAATTGATTTCGTTCCCTCATCTTGCAGATAAGCAGTAGAATTTTTCCACTGTGGAAAAAGAATGGTTGAGATCATAACCTACCAGCCATTTAAGTTCTCCTCTTATCTTGTCACCTGTGCTTCTCTCATTAAAGATTTTTTTTTCATAGTACTGATAATTAAACACAAAGACTTGTGCTTTCTGTTTGCTAGGCAGGGACTCTACTATTTGAGCCTTGAGCCGTTTCCTTCAACTACCTTGTTTAAGAAAATATGTTTTCATCCTTAGAGACCCGTCCTGTTAGATCTGCTCTCAAGTAACTGGGATTATAAGCATGCATTATCACATCAGCCCCCCCCCAAATTTGTTAACCATTTCATTCAGTGACACAGAGAGAATGAACTTTAAAGGGAGACATGAACACTACTACTCTACTTTGAGCTGAGGCCACAACCTGAGGGCAATATATGTTTTACACTGGTCCTCAAAAATTCACTTTCAGCTCTACAAATCTATGAAGCAGCCATCTGTATACATGGGAGGTGAACCTAATTTATTTTCATTACTTTGATGACTCAAACCCTTGATAGCAAATTTACATGTTAATCAAACAGAAGTGTACTAATTCTGACTCAGAAATTCTCCTTGGAAAACACAATTTTTTTCTAGAAGCTCATGAATCATAGACAGGGGCTTGAAAAAATCTACTGAAGATGAAGTTTTGTTTTTTACAAAAGATAAGCACAAAGAGATGAAGAGTCTTGCTGGAAGAGATGCCATTTGTTATTAACAGGAATTATAACTCAGGTTGTCTAACCACTGGTCATTTTTTAATATTATTGATTTTTCTCTCTTCAGAGACTGAAGACTTTAAATCATTTTAGTTTTACATCTTCTTCAACCATTCTGGGAAATACTGTGCTTTATTTCTAGTTCATGAGATAATTGTCATGGTTTTTAATTTTGATGCCAAGATTATACCATGTAATTAAGGCATCAAATAAATATTTATCTTTTAATTTTTTAATCCTGCTCTGTTACCAATATCTATAAATGTATAACTGAGGAATGTTTTGTGTCTTATTATTCCCACTTCCATTTGTACATTGTTTGGGAGTAAAAGTCAGTAATACTTCTTAAAAAGAAAAAAAGAGTACAGTAATCTGAATTGTTCTTTATTTTAATACTGTGAAGATTTTTCTAAAACTTGTTCCCACCATGACATGTCTATCCTACCTGATTTTAAGCTTTGGACTCAACTGAAGCAAATCCTCTATTTTTTTAGCTTTAGCCTATCCTCAAATTGTAATTATCCTACCAAAACAAAGTGCCATTATATTGATTGGTGCAAAATTCTCTAAATCTGAGTACACCCTGCTTTGAAATGGGGGAGGGGGTACAATTAAATTCCCTTGTGAGTGATCCTTTTGAAATGTTTTAAAAAATCCTAATGCGTATTGAGAAATATATTGTATATTTTTGTATATTGTTGTTGTTGTTTCATTCCCAAGAAGCTGGGAGCCGTATTTTATTTTAGACAATATTTTCCTCAGCTTCATTTATCATTCCATGGAATTCCAAAAGCCTGCATTGCTAGACTGGCTCTGTGCTGAGAAAATTCACAGGTAATGTCCCGGTGATGTTTGTTGACTTGACATCTTGTTTCCAAGCAATAGCAAAATCAGAATCACTTTGTCACTATGAAATTCCCCCTTGTCTCTTCCCCTGTGTCCTCACTAAATATCCTCCTCTTCATACATACATAGCACAATCATTTTACACACACACACACACACACACACACACACACACACACACACACACAAAGCACAGCCAGCAGTGTTTGAACCTGAAGACGATTGTGAAGTATCAGGTGTGACATAGTTCATGAAACAGCACCATTCCACATTCTCATCAGCTTCCTGGGGCTTCTCCCACACACATACCCCTCTCTCTGCCACTTTCTGGATCCTGGGAAGCTGACATCCCAGCATGCTCTATGCTTTGTTTTGCATTGATTCATCTCTGAAACCCAAGCCAAGCTTGCAGCCATAAAGCAGGGAGCTGCTCAGTCTGCAGTTCGGGAGTTAATTGAGGCCCTTGCTTCTTCAAGGAGTGCCATGATTCCCTGCTTCACTGCAGACTTCTGATTGCAAGCTAACCCTTTTTGGAAAGATGACAACTTGAGCACCTGGATTCTTCCACTGAAAGGACATAGGAACATCCAGCCTGAAAGGAAAATCTCTCCCTGTGTCTCTTGTGAACCTCACACCTCTCAGCTGCCACATGAACCCCTCTAGACTGAGGACTCAGTAGTCTCTGAAATGGACCTCTTCACATGTCCTTTCAAAGCAAGTTTTCAGTCCTTGAGGAGAAATGTCTTTCGCAATTTACTGACGAGTGATGATCTTTATACATGAATGCCACTGGCCTGCCAACAGTAGCTTCTATTCTTTGAAATATTTATTTCCATGAGAAAGCATCTAGTGACTCTAATTGTTTCTTCTACCTAGCTTTCTGGATGGTCTCTTTGAAAAAACAAACAAGAAATCATATTAGTCATGGAAGAGACAGCTGGCTGGGGTTGGAGGAGAGGGTCCCTCTTGCATGAGGATAGGAGATCAACTGAGAGGAATTAGAAAAATATCAAAAGTAAAGGAAACACAGAAATGCATTCATGCTTTTTGTATGCTGGCACTGGGGCTTGAACTTAGGACCTGGGTGCTATCCATTAGCTTTCATGCGCAAGTCAATGGTGACTCAATCCTAGAATCAGGAGGCTGAGATCCAGAGATTGCTGATAGAAGCCAACTGGAAAACAAATCCAAGAAGCTTTATACCTAATTAAACCAGAAAAAATGATGCTGATGCTGATGAAGGAGGAGAAGGAGGAAGAAGTGGAGAAAGAGGCAGAGAAGGAGGAAGAGGAGGTGGTAAACAAGTGGTGGGTCAAGTAATAGAGTGACAGCCTTGAGTGAAAAAACTGAGGGGCAGCACTCAGACCCTGAGTTCAAGTTCTGGCACACACACACAGTGAAACATAGTTGGAATTTTCCAGTGCATGTAATAATATAATTATAATTATCACATGAAATGAAAACTTAATATATCTTCTCATGGAGCTAACATTCTTCTCTATTTGGTCTTGTTTTTAAATAAAAAATAAAACAAGTAGACAAAAATGAACAGCTTTTGTTCCAAGTTAATAACCTCTGTTTCTCCCTTCCTCCCTCCCTCCCTCTCTCTCTCTCTCTTCCCTCCCTCCCTCTCTCCCTCTCTCCCCCCCTCTCTCTCTCTGTCTCTCTCTCTCTCTCCTTTCCCCCTCCCTTAAGAGCACAGCACAGTTAGTCGCAACACCAAACACAAGATTGGCAATATCAATATTCTTCAGGATTTTGTAATTCTTTTCATCTTCAAAGTCCTTTACACAATTCTGTAATTAGGCTCACAAGTAAGGCTCCCGGTCCTTGTCTCTAATCATAAGACACCATACCTGTTCCTCTCTGCCTAGCTCTAAGCGACGCGCCATTCTTAATCATTGCTGAAGAGAGAAAAAGAAGTGGTTTTTAATAAATAATTTCAAATTAATTAATGACAAATCTAGACATTCCTTTAAAGACCATCCCAACTGCTTTGACTCTAATCCATTATTTTGTGTTTTGTTTCAGCAAAGTTTGGCCATTATTTATTCAAAGCAAAGGTAAGTTTTAATTGTAAAGCTATCTATAATTAAATGTGCTGTTTTTTTTTTTAAAAGCAAAACAACAAGGGTGGCATTTCCAACCAAGTTAAAGTTGTATTTGAAATGAATTTATTTTATTTATAATGATTTGGAGCCTCGTTTCATTATTTATTTACTTACTTACTTTAAATATTATTAATGTTGCTTATATAAAATGTTCCCAAGTCAACAAATCAGCTTATAAGTACAATGTTTCTTGATCCGTGCCACCACTTCAAAGAACTTATTTTATTCCTTGGAAAATATTTTCAGTCCCCATTTGCTTACTGCTTTAAAAAAAATCACTTTTTACCTAGCCAAGTTTTTGACAGACCTCCAGGTAGGTATATATTTAAGAGGTTAATCTTCAATTATTATACTTTCCCCTCTAACCCTTTCTTATACTTGATACATTTTGCCAATTCTGGGGCTTGAACTCAGGACCTGAGCACTGTCCTTGGGCTTTTGCAAAGCTAACACTCTACCACTTGAGCACCAGTTCTGGCTTTTCTGTGTATGCGGTAGTGCGGAATCAAACCCAGGGCTTCATGCCTGCTAGGCAAGCACTCTACCATTAGGACAAACCCCCTTTTTGGGGTGCTGGAGAGGAAGGGGGCCGAGAGGCAATGAGGCCTATAGAACCTTCCCTCCCTGACCCCCAGTGTCTATCCATCCATGGGGGGATCTGTATCTGCCCATCTATCTGTCTGTCCATCTGTCTGTCTGTCCATCTGTCTGTCCCTCCGTCTGTTCATCCGTCCTTTGGTACAAATAGAACTTTTCAGTCTCATGCTGAAACCCATAGTTGAACTCAGGAGCTGGGCACCATCATTGAGCACTTTTTGCTCAAGGCCAGTGCTTTACCACTTGAGCCACAGCACCACTCCTGGCTTTTTCTGTGTATATGGTACCGAGGAATCAAACCCAGGGCTTTGTACAGGCTAGGCAAGCCCTCTACCATTAGACCATTCTCCAGGTCTGACCATATCCATTTAGAGCCTGGACTCTGTACCAAAAAATAAAAAATAAAGTTCCCCAGTTGTATGGGTGAGCGTGTGTGTGTGTGTGTGTGTGTGTGTGTGTGTGTGTGTGTGTGTATGTATGTATGTGCAAGGTGAGCATGGTTCAAATGACAGAATGACAGCATGTCAGCCAAATGAACACAAGCAAAGCCCTGAGTTCAAACCCTAGAACTAGCAATAACAACAATAATAATATACGATAATTAAGAGATTTGAAGGAGAGTCTAAGGAAAGAGAGACATGTTCCATATTGGAGAGGAAACATGCTAATTGTGCTTGTTTTTCAATTTAATTTCCACAGTGTTCTATGTTGTGCATTTGATGAAATTGTTACACCATCAGAAAACAGATTCTTGAAGTAGGGGTAAAAAACACAGCTCTCATACACACACACACACACACACACACACACACACACACACACACACACACACACACACATTGGGGATCAGAGGGGAGTAGTGACATGGGGAAAATGCCAGGAGTTTGGGTGTTTCAGGTAAAGCTATAAAGTGCAGACATTGCTCTGAAGTTTATCTGACTTCATCTCAACAATCTAAGTCTAGAAATCGGGTTGCAAATCTACCACAGTAATTTCTTTGGCAAGAGTTCCAGTGTTTCCACGTTACTGTCTCTCTCCCAGATTCTTCCCTAAACGTAAAGAAGATAGATGCATGAAGAGAGGAAGACAGGGAGAATACAACCATATAACTCAACGCAGATCCAACAAAATTGAGAAAATTGACGGAAGGGGTGGAGTTGGGAGAGAATGATGAAATGGTCGACTTGGATCAAAATGCATTGTACTTATCAACTACTTGGTTGAGTAATAACACCTTTGTAAACCACTCAAAGATAATAAAAAAAAGTAAACTCAATGAATAAATTAAAAAAACTGGGCACCAGTGGCTCACACCTATAATCCTAGCTACTCTGGAGGCTGAGATCTGAGCATCATGGTTTAAAGACAGATCAGGCAGAAAAGTTTGCAAGACCCTTATCTTCAATAAACCATTTAGAAAAAAGCCAGAAATAGTGCTATGACTTAAGTGGTAGAATACTAGCCTTGAGCACAAAGAGGCTTAGGATAGTGCCAGGCCCTGAATTTAGTCCCAGTTCCCTGGGACTGGCAAAAATAATGATAATATTAATATATATGTATACATTTATGTGGCATGAGGGGAGGGAAAGTAGGAGAAAAACATAGGAGGGGTAGCAAAGTTCGACAAGAAATGTACTCATTACCTTACATATGTTACGGTAACCTCTCTGTGTATCACCCTGACAATCAAATTAAAATTTAAAAAATTTACCTCAAAGTACATTGAATTCATAGAATAAAACAATTGCCATTTATTCAGTGTTGACAATAACAACTAATACCATGTATTGTGACCCAGAAATTAAGACTGGACTTTTATATTTTAATCTCATTAATCTCACAAATAAATATATCCTCCATGTTTTAGATGAAAAATCAAAGCCCAGAGATAAAGTTCATTCACTAGTAATGCCAGTTTAAAATTCATCCATGCTGTACACTATAGATCTCGTCATTATGTTTCTAGTCACAGGATAGCATAGTTTTAGAAAGCAGAATCAGTTATCACTTTAACTAAAGAAAACTGGTAGTGTAGCCAAGTAGTTATTGTTATAAGATTCAGGTGTCCTGGAAAGAAAGACACTTTTCTGGCACTGATCAGACCTGCTGGAAACTGGCTGCCAGGAAGAGTTGCTGCTCAAGAATTGGGTGTAAGATTTGTATTGTGCCCATCAATTCCTACATACAAGTTTTATACAGTGAGACATCAACGTGGTAACAAAGGTGCATGTGAAAAGTGTCTTCAGGGAGGGTAATATGGAGTGACACAGGCCAGACAAAGCTCAGCCATTTAGGAAATCAAATTAGGTATCCATTGAATACAGTGCTTTCTTTTATTGCCCATAATCATCTTTTGCCAGTCCAGTGCTTTCCCCCATCTGACTGGCTTCTTAAATCAATAATTCCCTTTGAGGGCGCTTCTTCTTCTTTCTGTTTATGAGTTGATGTCTCACTTCTCAGCATTTGTGAAAAATAGGTTTTCTTTCTTTTTAGAATATTATTATTATTCCCTCTAAGTAGTTCTACAAAGGAATTGCAGCTTAAAAAACAGTTTATGAATACAATATGTCTTGATCAATGACACCCCTTTTGGCATTCTTACCCATACCTCCTCTACCCTTTCCTTTCTTCTTTCTCCTTATCTTTGTAGGATATACATTGTATTCTTGACTTCACTAGACCTACTTTCTGCAGCATCTAAATCTTACCCTTACCAGGCTCCTGATATTGAGTTTTCACAGAACTTTCTTTTTCTTCTGTCTTCTTTTAACTAACAACTAGTAAACTCTACTTACAGCTGATCTTCATTGGTGTGTGTGTGTGTGTGTGTGTGTGTGTGTGTGTGTGTGTGTGTGTGTGTGCTGGTATTGAAATCAGGGCCTAATGTTCCTACTAACAATGTGGCCATACTTTTGGATAGCAATAAAATGGAACAACCCCAGGATATTGAAAAGTATGTCAACATATTATTTCATGAATATAGGCAATTTTCTTCCTTAGATTGACTTCTTGGTACATCAGTGAAAGCTGCCATACAATCAACTGACTTGATAGTAATGGTAGCCAAAATTAAGACAATTTCTCTTTCTGTTTAGTGCTTCTAACATGCTATAGACATGCCAAAGAACTGAGCTTCAGATGTAGTAATTTTGTTGATTATTGACATTCTTAAATATTTATATGCTCTTATGCATACCTTTATGCTATCAGAAAGCACATTTCCTTTGATGTTGCCTCAAGGCCAAATGGACATTTCCTTCTAGTAAAATTCCATGGCGATTCATGCATGCGAAACCAGCGTTGACTTTGGGATCTACAATGCTTATAAATACAACAAGAAGAATGTTGTGTCTATCATCAAATGTGCAGGTACATCTGTGATGTCTACCTAGCAATGTGTATATTATAGGGAAGAAAATAAAAGACATGTCACCCAATTTTTAGAAATAAGAGAAATAACTCTCTGATTGCCTTTTCATTTAAAACAGATAATTCTAAGACTCTAATTGACTTTTCAGTTTTGTACATAAGAACTTGATTACTCAATTTACCACACATGTCAAATATGTGTGTGTGTGTGTGTGTGTGTGTGTGTGTGTTTAAACTAGCAGTGAGATCTTCACTACATGAACAAATACTCCTCTTCAAGCAATCCTCAAGTTAAACTTTTATAATGGACATGACAGAACTGAAGTCACTATGCATCTGAAGTCCTTGAACTATACACAAATACACTAAAAATAAAAATAGTACCTATTTGGAGACATTTCCTTTAAATACTTTTGAGTTTTTCTTCCATTTTTTTTTGCAGCAACATCAGAAGACTATTTTTTTCTAGCTTAGTTTCCTCAACAATGTAAACTTCTCGTGGGTCACTCAGACAATATTAAAGGCAGATTCTAATCTTCATCTCCACTCCCCAAATTGTCTACAAACAGACTAACACACCCATAAGACAGGAACCAGTCATTTTGATCTCATAGCTTACACAGTCTCAAAGGATCATGAAAACCTACTATATAAAAGTAAAAACCAATAAAATCACAATAACAACAACAACAACAACAAAAAGAGAGCCATGAAACACTTCTAATTCTCAACAGTGATGCTTTAGGTTTTAATATACAGGAACACTAGTCACGTTCGATGTTTTCCAAAGATGTTGAAGGGGAATATAAAATGTTATATTTAAATATGTTAATAGTAGGAAGGATTGATTGTGGCAAATGTGAAAGCCATGAATACTCATAACTTTTTAGTCTTCACTGTCTTGTGAGGTAGTATGGTTCATCAGTTTCTACCAAGCAAGGACAGACCTACTAAGTTCATACAACATGACAGAACTAGGGAACAGAAGATCACTGATTTGAATGGGTGTCAGTTTAATGTCAGTATAGAATCAATGTTAATTGATTATTTTAAGAAAAATAAAAAAATATAAACAAGTCTCTAAAGCAGAGCTACATAAATAAGAAAACATGTATATGGGTACTTGTTCTCGTGTCTGCCATCCTAGTCTTACCACAAATTCAGAGCTTATTTATCATTCAATGGACCCCCCCCCATACAAGTTCACAGGATAGCTGCTAGCCATGAGATCATGAACCCCCAAAATAAAATAAACAGTAGCTTGGTACATATATATCTTTCAACTCTTGTTCTTCTTGTTGTTGTTGTGTGCCCAAATCTATCATTTTATTTCTGATATAAATATTACTTTTCACAATTCCCTGGTAACATTGAAAATCAAATACCAAGTACAATTCAAGTAATTTCCTTCACAAGGTTAAGGAAGGAATCAATCAGAACTCTGACAAGCATTCATTTATGTTGCCATTCAAAGGGACAGCCCACATTTTACCACAAGAGCTAGCATTTTCACATCTGTATTCTGACCATTACACCTCACTGCTACCTTTGCTTAGAGCAGAGTTCGTAGATGTGATACAATGCTACCTTGCAGTTAGGAATCAGGACAATAGGTATAAGATAGTCTAAAACCAAGATTCTGTGGTTTTTCTCCCAATAGTAATATCAAGCAAAGTGAGGAATCACAATGGAGAGATTGTCAATGGAAGGAAGAGAGTTGATGAGCAGAGGAATGAGAAATACATTATAAATCATATGATGGCCCCTGAGTGGTTGTTTGGCTTACTATCTTCTGCAAAATGAACACAGTAACAATTTTCCCTTCATGTATTTGTATTTAAAAGTCACTGGGACAGGGAGATAGACGTACAAAGTACTTCATGCTGCATATTCTGACGATATCAAAAGGATATTTTGTGAACCTCATACAATCTAATTTAAGCTTACACTTATCGCATGTCCTGTAATTGTTTTTGTTTTTGCTTTTGTTTTGAGATTTGGGGTAGAGAGAGGAAAAAAAATAATGTAGATTAAACATTTTCTTTAAATTGTCCTTGATAAACGTGATTTCTCTGTATTCTTGCTTCACTGATTGGAAAGGCCAGTAGTTAATGGCCTTTTATTACAAACTTCCTTTTGTACGCAGCCCAGCCATTAGGCCTGGGCACGTTCCGTGACCCCTCGCTGCCTCTGAACTGGCTTTGATCAGAACTTTGCTCAGTGACACACGTCTAATAACCAGGAGTAGCATGAACTGAACCATCAAGACCCTGATTTATTCTTTAACCCATATCCTTGGTCAAATAGGGGTGTAATTACCTATTATGCCAACCACCAATATTACCTGTCCTGGTGTTCTGGTTGGGCCACAATCAAAGCAAAATAAGACTAAAAACAAAAAGGGTTGCTTCTACCATAAAATCAGAAAGACCATATCCCCTAGGAATTTCAGCCTGCAAGAAACAAATTTTGCAATTTGTTTTTTTTTTTTACTCTTTCTTTTATTTGGTACAATAGATCTGAAAAGGGTGCAGACTGTAAATGGTGAACGAGATTCTGTATGTGATCACCCAAGGTGTCTGCTAATCTGAAAATATGAACATTCAATGGGGTAGAGCAGGAGGAGAAGAGAGAAAGGATCCCTTTTTATTCTTCCATAAAGGATACAAGGAAATGAAATAGGTTTCACCTAACCATGCTTGACCCAGCAGTGGGATCCCCCAGGGAAATCAACTGGCCAGGAAAAGTTCCCACAACACAGTTCTTCATAGTGGTCTCGAGAGAATCTTAGTAAAAATGAAGATTCTATCGTGGAACCAGAGTAGCAGCATTTCCATCAGGCCTCCGGCGTAGCCCAGGGCTCATGTTTCCTGGGACACACTTTGATTAGCAAGGTACCAAGCCATTAATTTGATGGATTCCCATCATATTCTCTCCATTTGTAACTTTATTTTGAAGTTAGAGTAGTCCAAGGAAGTGGTGCTGTGGCTTAAAATGGTAGAGTGCTGGGCTTCGGTTGAAGAGCTCAGGGACAGTGCACGCCTTATGACTGACCAAAAAAATTTAAAAAGAGAAAAAAAAGAATATTCGGAAGCCAGACTGTGGTGGCTTGGCTTACACCAGTCATCCTAGCTACTGAGGAAGAGATGGGGATCAGAACTTTTCTGTCTGTGAAACGTTTATCTCCAATTAACCACAAAAAAACGTGGAGATGTGGCTCAAGTGGAAATGTACCAGCCTTGAAGAGAAAAGCTCCCAAGCCCTGATTTCAAACCACAATAAGGGCACATCCCCCAAAATATTATAGATATGTCAGTGTCTCATCCTTAACATCAGAAATACCATATGGCTTTTGGAATAAGTTCTGAAAAAAAAACTTAATTTCTTCATATATGTCTAAGAAAAACAGAACTTTACGAGATAGTAATACCTTTATAAGAAATTCATAATACTCACTCTCATAAATTGAAAGGTGAGTGCTGCCAATGTAATATAACCTATATTTTAAAAACTAACAGGGACTCTTAACATATAGGAAACTTTTATTTTTTTTCTTAATGAAGCTGATGCTGAATATTACAGACACACACACACACACATACACACACACACATACACACACATACACACACACACACATACACACACTTCATACCAATAAACCCTGGATCTTTATTGCTGTCATCACCTTAATGATAGCAAAATACTTGGTTCAATGAATTATCTGAACTTTGGTAACATTTCAATGAAAATTCAATTGGAAACCATTTTGCAGAGTAATAGAATCATTCACATCTGGCGATTTTAGCTACCTGACAATATTAGGTAAGCAGGAAGGCTTGATTAATGTTGAGAGAGAAACTGAACATGCAGTGCAATTGAGGTTTTACAACTGTGCTTTGGAATATTGTTTTAGCCTGAAAGCTATCTCCCTGCTGATTCTACCTCTTTGCCCTGAATGAACATAGATTCTGCTTCTGAAGAAGATGAAATAGAAATGTCCAAAAATTTGCAATGTATAATTCTGTCAAAACATTTGAAAGAAATATAAATCGGGATGAATTATCTGATGAGTTTTGACTTAGAAACACATGATCTTATTACGTATATATATATGTATATGTATATGAGAAGTACCTTAGATTCTGCAAAGAAACACAAAATACATTAAATCTGTCTGCTCTTTACAATAGAACAGAAAAGTTTGAGAGGTAGCAGCCATCTTTCATTCTCCCCTGTATCTTACTATATAAAAATTGCTTAAGAATCTTAATGAATTATTTTTATAATAATAAAAATACTAGATAGAGGTGGTGGTTCATGTCTGTAATCCTAGATACTCAAGAGGCAGATATTTGAGGATTATGGTTCAAAGCCTGCCTAGGGGTTAAAAAGTCCATAAATCCTTATCTTCAATTAAATAGCAAAATGCCAGATCCCAGGTATGTTTCAAATGATGAGGAGAGTGAAAGATCCAAGGGAGAGTGCAAGGTTCTGAGCTCAAAACCAATACTGGTACACACACACACACACACACACACACACACACACGCACACACACACACACACACACACACACACACAATATTTTGGAAACTCTGTCCAACTATCCTGCATAGGGAAGAGAAGGAAGTTTTTAAATCTAAATGGTCAGTTTGAATGGTGGAAAGCTTACTAGTGGTGCTTAGCCAGGAGAACAGGTCTCCAGGTTTTAGATATTGTCAAGGCACCATTGGTATAGGCACAAACACATCTTACAGGGCAGGGATTTTTGGTAACTGAAAAACATGTAAATCACAAAGTGCAAGTTCCTCCCCACTGAGAAAAGGAAGCATATTAATCTTGGAAATAGGGAACTGACAATTTTAAGGTTGGAGAATTAATAGATATTGCTTTCCTATACCTCATCAATGTGATCTCGAAAGGCAGAATGATCAGGATAACTACACTGGTAGAACTTCCCTTGGCAGCAAAGAGCAGTTTGGCCAGCAGTGACCATGTACCTAACTGATAAAAGAAAAGATGTTTGGGAGACCATATGTGAGTATCAGACCTGTCATTTTCTTGGAAATCTTAGCTCCAAAGAATCTGCTGGCTGCCATCCAGGCTGAGATCCAAGCATTCAGACTATCCTAGTGACAGTTCGCCTTTAAGACAGTTTGTCTTAGGTGTGTTGTAGATAAGGATTTGATTAGATATGATGTACAGATGCAGATTTTTCACAATATTTAGGCTTTGAGTGCCAAATGACAGAATATCTAAAGAAGCAATTGGATAATATTTATTTTTCCACACAGTTTAGCATCTTGGTAAGGCTATAATTTCTTTGAGGACACAGTTTTGTATTTGCTCAGACATAATTCATTCCCTGAAGAAATTGGCAGTGCCAATCATTTATTCATAAGACAATGCATTGCTTTCCCAACTTTAAAAGGTATCACATCTCTCTCTATGACACCATCACAAACAATTTTTAGTCAGAAACAGGTGAAGCCAACAATGTTATCAAAGACCCATACTGGATGAATTTCATGAGCCACTGACAACTATGACACAACCCAAAACTATTTGACAAAACATTTACATTTCTAACGAATGAGTTACATGAGTTCAGAAGGTTTCTGCTGGGAACTTGGCTGAGATTCGGTCATGAACTCTGCATGATGTCAAGAACTCAGCCTCCAGATGTCAGCACTCAGCCTCCAGATGTGGGGCCTGGCTGATGTTCTCACTGGACTTACTTGCTTAGTCACTATAAGAGAAAACCAACAAATAAAGGCAAAATTTAATGAGAACTTAGCACAAGACCATCACACATGTGAAAGCAGGCAAAATCATATGCAAAATGGCTTTGAGCTTTGTTTGTGTGTGTCAACTCAAGAAAATGATGGTCAGACATTTGGCTGAATACAATCTTTTCTCAAAGCCAAGGGTCTCTCAGGGCAGCAAAAGGCCCTGTCTCTTTCTACTTTCTGGCCTCTTCCATGCTTTCTCTGTGTTCAATAAATGGATACAGAGATCTATCTTTTTATTGCAATTCTTCTCTAAAATAGAAGACATGGATGAGAAAAGCACAGGTGATTGTATAGGTGATCTCCCAGGTAGTTTTACCATTCAGTTGCTTCTGCTAAGCTGTGGTTAGGTGGATGGGTGAGAGATGAGGATAAAACAGGAAAGGAAATGTTATCAGCAAGAATAAGACTTGGAACCTGCAGGAATGCTTTTCTATGGTCAGTGAAAGGGGGTCGGGTTGGGGTAGCATTCAAATTCCTGACCAGATTCACTTCAAGTACATCAAAAGGAAGTTTATCCCTAACCAGGGAGTGGTTTATAAAAAAAGGATTTCAAGAGCAGAGACAGAATTTGATAAAGAGGTGAAGTAGCTAGTCCTCATAGCTCTTGCCTGTCATCCTAGCTACTCAGGAGGCTGAGATCTGAGGATCAAGGTTCGAAGTCATCTCAGACAAGCAGGCACCAACAAAGCTACAAGTGGAGCTGTGGCTCAAGTGGTAAGAGTACTAGCCATGAGAAAAGCAAGAACAAAGGTAAAGCTCTGAGTTCAAGCCCCAGTATTGGCACACAAGAAGGGAAAGGGTAAGAGGAGAAAGGGGGAGAGAGGAGTAAGAGGAGGACAATAAGGAGGAGAAAAGAAGAAAGAAAAAAGAGAAGGAACAACAGGGGAAGGGAAAGAAAAAAAAAAGAAGAAAGGAGAGGAGTTTAGGAAAGCTTTAGAACATCTAAGATGCCAATCTTGAAGAAGCCAGAGGCCATCTCCGGCCAAAAGCAAGTGGCAGGTTATGAGCTGTGGCCATTGAGGAAAGGTGTCTCAGAGACTAACCTTATCTCTGTAGTGAGTACCAGAAGATGGGGGAAAGCAGTGGTCAAGCGCCTCATGCATCATGTTCCCACAGACCGCATGAGCAAGGTCCAAGACGAAACTCAGAGCTCAGGATGAGCTGAGTCACAGCAAAGCTTTATTCACCCTCTCCAAACTCTGGTAGGTGTCACCTTTTCATGGCACCTCAATGTTCTTTCCCTGCCTGGCACACGAAGTGGAAATTGGAGACTGGGTAGATTGCTTTCGCTGCGCCTGCCCTGTTTGATTTTCCTCTGCACTGTCATCAAATGCATTGCGACACTTCCTGGCAGTTTGTAGCCTCTTCTTTTCTCTTTTCACACCTAGTTTCTTCTAGGAACTCCCCCCCCCTTCCCCGCCTCCAATCCACTTCACAGCAGAGGCGCAGTGAGAGCTGGAAAGAAAGCCTTGCCGGCACGTGTTGCTTTGCCATTGTCATCCAACGTCCTGGACTCTCTTGTTTTCTTTCACTGGTGGAGTGGGATTAGCAGTCTGTGGCCTGGCGCTAGGAATGCAGATCAACTCAAACTTGTTAAAACAGTGGCCCAAATCCCAAGGGAGACAATTGGCCTTTTGTGAGGCAATTTGCAAGTATCTCATTCCACCCTTAAAGTTTACTATGCCCTGTTATTATGTGATTAGGGGAGTCAAAGGCAGAGTAGGTTTCACCTCCCTCACAGGCTTTCAGGACCTTCCAAAGCGGGCTTTGCCTGTGGTTGTAGCCACAGTGGAGATCCTGCATCCAACAGGGAGCAGCCAAGCCAGTGGGGTAACCACACAGAGCTCTGACCGAGAAGCCACAAGAGGTGACTTTCACCAGCACCCAAGAGCCAGGGCTTTGTGACACATTTAAGTGACACATACCAACTGTATTTTGCCATAAAGTGATCTGATTTTTTTAAATGTGCTCAATCTCATATTTTCCTGGCTATGTTTTTATTTGCTATTCCAAAATGAAACGTTTGACTGTTTCTGACTCTATTGGAGAGGTTAGCGCGTAAAGGCCTAAGAAAAGTTGTCAGAGGAGCTGCTTTCCTGGGTGTGTGGTAGGTGGGGATGGAAGGAAGGATGCACATGCACCCCAGAGCCAAGTCTCCTCTGCTGCAGTTAGGAACATGTTCAAAGAAGCCATCATCAGATGCAGCAGCCCGCTCCATCAGACTGCATGTGATCACGTGTTTGCCAGGACCTCTTCCATCCATGCTTTAGTGCACAGCACTTAGAATGAAGGGAGGAAAATCATAATAACAAAAGAAAACATACTGATTACATGTCCACACTCACAAAATTGATTCAGATTTAATGTCAGAACTAATAAAATGCCAGTAGCAATTCTCACAGAATTAGGAAAAACCAGCTTCTATGACCCCACAATAAGTCCCACATGGCCAAAGGAATCTTGAAAAACAAAAACAAAAACAAAGCCAGAGACAGCATACTTCCCTATTTCAAGTTGTATTATGCAAATATAGTAACCATTCCATTGCTGTAGGAATAAAAGCAGACACCCCCCCAAATGCAATAGACTATAAACACTGGAAATAAACTCACATGTGTGCAGCCAAATCATCTGTCACATGTGATCAAGGATGCCTGATGGAAAAAGGATATTCTCTGTTATAAATGTTATCTGGAAAAATTGACATTTCATATGCAAAGGAATAGAGAAATCTTGACCTTTATTTTATACTACTTAGGAAACTTGGGCTGAACTGAGATGGAAGACTTAAATGTAAGATCTGATTCTATAGAACCCCTAGAAGAAAATATAAGGGTGAAGATTTACATTGTTTTGGACATGATACTAAAACACAGGCAAGAAAATCAAACTTAATACTCACAAACACATATAATTATTATATATTGATTTTTAAAAATACATCACAACAAACACTGAAAATGAAACCGATGGTTAAATCTATTTGCTTAGTAGGAAGAAAAAAATGTTAATAGGTGGAAGTTGGGGAAAAGAGATTGACAGGGACAAACACTATAAAGTGTAATATATACATATATATATATATATATATAGGATCCATGTAAACCATCAAAACCATCAAAGAACAAAAGGAAGGTGGAGGAGGAATGAAGCTAGAGAAACAACCGTTTCATGGAATGTAACTACTCTACTCACCACGTCATATTCACTGCTTCAAATCTGTGTGGTGTGGATGCGGGTGTGTACAGCCAAGCATTCTCCACTGGTTTTTTCCATTCAAGGCCAGTTCTTTACCCCTTCAGCCATACTGCCACTTCCGGCTTTTTGTTGATTGATTTGAGATAAGAAACTCATGGACTTTCCTGCCTGAGCGGTCTTCAAACTATAATCCTCAGATCTCAGCCCCCCAAGTACCTAAGATTACAGTGCCCTGTTCCATTCTCTGAAATCTCATCAAATTAGTTGAGCAAAATCAGTCTAAAACAAATACAAAAAGATTGGGTATTAATAAATACTTGCAAATAATTTGGGCTTGGGGACTATTTGATTATTTTCTATTTGGAGGCAGGAAAGGACTCTGGGAAGCATGTATATAGATGTGAAAAAGAGTGTCAAAACAAAATATAGATAGTAGGTATTCTGATAAAGATTGGGGAATATGTCAATGCAGAGGGAAAAGCTTGAGCAATCATCTGAAGACAGAAACAGACTTGCTTTCTCAACAACATTAGAAATGAGAGAGAGAATAAAGAGAGCTATTACTAAAGAAAAAATGAGACCCATTGATAGTGAGCTATGACATGAGACCTTATAGAAAAACAAAACTTCAAGGAAAAAAGTCTAACAAATCTTAAACCTGGGCAAAATATATGAGTTTTTTGTGACTTAATTCCAATGAGTAAAATCAGTGACACTGCTTTTTTTTCAGAATTCAAAAAGCTATATTTTCATGTAAAAATTGTTACCTGGATGATGTCACAACATTCTTTTCAGAATAAATTACACATTTTAAAAATGAAACACTGATTTTAAAAAGAATGAGTCATTGCTCTATCAAGAATAGCAGAAGTGTGAGTCACGGAAACAAGAGTGGGTCATAATTTATTTCAGACATCACATTACAGTTGATTCATGAAAGTTACAAAGAGTGGGTAGCAAGATATTTAGAAATAGTGTTCTTATAGGTAGAAAGGAGCGAACAGTGGGGATATTTGACAAGCTCTGAGGACGTATTGCTTTCTGTAACTCATCTACAAATTAGTATTTGTGTCATAATAGTTGGACTTATGACAAATAGATCCTCATATAAAATGCTTAAAAATAATAGGTCATTTCTTAAAAATAATAGAAAGTTAAAAGAAGGTTATCTCTTTTAAAAAAAAATAATAGATGCCCATGGAATAGTCTAGAAGGGATGGAGTCACCACCAGTAAGAGTCCTTCCTCAAATAACACTTCCTAGGGTCTAGGATAACTGTGGCTCTTCCATCAAAAACTATCTCAAAAGGCATCCTGGCATCTAACATGTCAGACAAGCAGTGAGAAACTCACCAGAGAGTAAACTTCTTGCTGTGCGTTGGCCTTGGACCTGCCTTTACCTACCTAAAACATAAGCATGGAGTTTACCTGATGCTAGGAAGGCTAGGAAATATCCCCTGACTCCAGCCTGCTATTGTAGGAGGTAACTACAGTCCTCACCAGAATACCAGTCTCTGCACTCATAGAGCAGGTAAAGATGAAAGCAAATAAGAAGGCGTTTCAAACGCCTCATCATCAACGAGACTTTGCATGATGACTCTCTTTCATTCATCAACTGGAAATCGTCATCTTATATGGAATACTGGATAGAAAAAGACTCCAAAATAAAGAGTGAGAGTGAGTGAGTTTGCTCAAGGTCCATTGAATGCACCTATGCACATGTCAAAATGAAAACCCATGCACAAGTAATTGATGCTAATAAAAAAATGCAAAAAGAAAAAAGAAGAGAGTGTCCCAAAGCAGGGGGAAAAAAAACAGACAAAAGAAAAAGAAAACATAGTCAAACTGAATGCACTTCCTTAACTTTGACTAGGAAGAATTGAATGGAGTTTTTTGTTTTTTCAAATTAATCGGCATGTGATTCCAAATGCAAAGGAAAACAATGAAATGACCCCCGAAAGCCAATTTCCTTCAATCATTCAATGTCCACTAAAAATCTGTATGAGCAATCCTCTATCCCTCAGTTTAATAATCCTGAGGAAAGAATCAACTTCCTCGATGGCTCTGCACTCCTCCTTGAGGCCACCTTTATCAAATATACAAAATGTTATGGGCACAGAAAAAAATAACGATCCTGCCATTTCCCTGACACCGCTCATCAATTTTGTTTTCCAGATAAACACTATTGGAACTTAATGGAAAGCGGCACTTTTTCCTTTTTTCAATGACAATGCCTGACAGAAGCCATAAGGTTTTAAAGCAAACATACAAATGTGTCATCTAATAGTCCATCACCAGTCCTTGTCATGCTGATAAACCTTTTATCTCTCTTTTCCAGATTTTTATCAGTAGCTTGGTTTGCATGTTTCTTATGTCACTGCGGCAACCAACCTAATGGGGATTCTTTATATCCTGTGAAATCAACTCATTTGGGCCTACATGGAACATTTCACTGTCTTGTTTTATCTCTCTCTCTCTATTCACATTAACATAATAGCTTTTAATTGGATTGTATTTGTGATTAGAGTCAGCAAAGGTGGCATTCTCATAGAGGAAATTGACTGCAGCTTGTACAGTAGATAATCCATGTGAGAAAAGAAAAAAATGTAAGTTATCATCATGCACACACTCACAAAAAGTGGGCTCTGGAAAGCAAAGCTTCTGAGGTCAAATGAGAACTTATTTTTCTTAAACAGTGGACATCCACTAGATTTATTATTAAGACCTAATGACTCACTCAAACATCTGGGACATTTTTTTTCACCAGTCCTGGGGCCTTTTTCACCAGTCCTCAGGGCCTGGGCACTGTCCTTGGACACTTTTCGTTCAAATCTAGCCCTCTGCCACTTGAACCACAAAGCCACTTCTGACTCGTTCTGTGTATGTGGTGCCAAGGAATTGAACCCAGGGCTTCATGCAAGCCAGTCAAGCCCTCTACCACTAAACCATACTCCCAGCCCATTTGGGATATTGTTATGAGTTTTTGAATGTGTGTTCTCAAAAGCAGAATATTTACAAAAGGACCAGAAATTATAGGTGAAGAGTTGAGTTACAACTAGAAAATGTGGAGACAAATCCTCGAAAGCAATCTGAGCTTCCTGGGAAACTGACGCCAGAAAGTTGATGATAATGTCAGGCCTGGGAAAAAGGAAACTCCAGAGGTGCCACCTCATCCAATGATTGGGTACAGTGACACATGCCTATTATACCAGCGAGGGTGGAATCAGATGGCTGGGCTCAGACATAGATGTCCATCATTCCCAGTCATGTGGAGAAGCTAAATTAAGAGGATCACAGACCAAAGCAGCTCAGTAGTAAAGGGAGAAACGACCTCAAAAAGAACTAATGCAGAAAGGGAGCTGAACTCTCACATGGCTACAATAATAGAGTGCCTGTTGGGTGAAAGGTGTTTTAGCATACTCCTGTGAGCCACGAGTGGTTAGACTCAAACTCTGAAAGCGCCATTTCTTTCTGCTCTGCCTGTGGTCCAGAGAAAATAAATGCCATGGGTTTGATGTCATCGAAGTACATGCGACATTATTCTCCCCTGTAAAAAATTATAGCGGCTATTAGAAAGAGTTTTCCCTAAGCTTTATTTGTGGTTGTAAACTAAACATTCGCTTATAAAAAAATGGCCACTTAAAATGTGAATTTTATGAATGTTTACGATAACCAAAGCCAAAAGGATTAACAAGCCTAAGAGGGAGATGATAAAGACAGAACAGTAAATGAATTCAGTATCTTAAATAGTATAAAAAATCCTCTGTAGTTACAAAATATTAATAACAACAAAGCCCATTAGTACAAGAGACTGGTGTTTTTATTGCAAACTCCAAACGAAAAAAGTTAGAAAATGTACTATAAAATAAAGAAGAGTCGTGGCATGAGTCAATTCCTGCCTCTAAGCTGATTTAAAGTCATCTTTTGTCTCCTGCTGACACCAGTGTTCCTTGCTTTCCTGCTCATGGTATCCTTTTTAACACTTGCATGAGATAAAGCCCTTGGAATTTCAAAATAATGTCACTGGAAATTTATTGTTTAGCCTCATAGAGCCTCACTGTATATTAGTGGTAAATTTACACACTCTCCAATAAGTGCTTTGTGTGATTGTCTAGGTCTTCTGATCACACTGTTAAATACCTCCAAGTTCTTGGATAAATACCCTGCGGGCAGGCTCACCGGGTCCTAGCACCAGCTGTTCCCTTATCATTCCATACACATCCACTTTCAAATTAATCATCCACTATAAACCAACCGTGAAACATAATTTACTTACGCCTCTACCTGAGTAAATTCCTTGCAGCCAAAATGTAGCCAAAACGGTGGCAGGTTCTCATCCTTGGGCTGAGATCTTCATATTCCAAGTAAGATGTTCAATGTCTGAACAACGTAACGATGTCACCAAGTAATGAACAGGTACTGTTTGCATTGCCTGTTCGTCCTGAGGAAAGGAAAAGAGGGATGGTAATAAACTGACACCATTTGCTTGTATCCATCGCATAATTAGCACCAGGAAAAGGACTTCACACATATCCCCAGTATATTTTCCCCTCTGCCTTAAAACAACTCACAAACAACTTGCCTTCATTCTATAGAAAGGGGAACATAGCTGGAGCCCTAAGAGACTTGTGTAAGATCACACCGCTGAAAGGTGGAGAAGAGAGCCAAGTCTACACTCATCTACCCCAACACCAGTGTTTGGAGAATTCAGAATAATGATGTTCTCACTGAGAAGAGCTGGACTTTCCCTTCTTTGCTTAGAGTTTTCTCATATGGGAAAGAGTTAAAGAAGACTCATAACCCGGAAGTTCCTCCAGGTAGAATCTGAATCGGCACCACTTGTTGGTTCTGTAAACTGGACATAAATTAGAAGATTATGGATGGTTTATATGTGTCAGGCTCAAAAACTTCACACAGCATGTTCCAATTTTATCTGTACATTTTAAATTCATTTCTTGAAGGAGACAAATCTCATTTTCATTTCCTGGAGTTCGGTTCAATAAATATTATTTTATATGATTAGAGACACAGAAACATTGTGCCTTTGTGTTCCTCTCCTAAGAGTGTCCTGCTTTGGTCTCACTGTGTGTCAATGTCTAGAGTCCCTGTATGCACTTATGTAAAGGTTCTAAAAAGGAAAGGATGGGACAATGCCTCTTGCTACTGCTTCTTTAAGAAGGCTTTTTATGGCCAAGTCTATCAATACCTTTTTTTTTAAATCCTCTGATAAATGTAGCAAGATATCAACATGTTCCTCCTTACCTTCTCTCACCTGGCTTGAGATTCCCCTCCTTCAAACAGCTCCCCTTGGTAACTGAAATCTCAAGACTCTCCTTTTGCTGCCACACAGCTTTGATGTTTTATTTTCTATGAAGATTTCTGCTTTAAGAGAACAGCCTCTTGTCAATGATAATATGTCTCTCTTTAATTATATGTGTGTATGCATATATATATATATGTACATATATATTTAAGGAAGCTGAAAGTTGTTCCTACTTTTCTATGCTCCCCACCCTTAGGCAATATTTGTTCTCAACTCAGAGTAGTCTCTGCTTCTAAAAAATTTGCTTGTGCCTTTGGAATGCTATTTTTTTATAGGAAAAAAAGAAATGGGTTAAGTACAAGTACTGACTGCTGGGCGGGGTTGCTACCATTCCTTAATGCTCTATCCCCAAGATGCATTAGAGTTTTCCGTTTCATTTAGAACAGCCATAGTTGCTCAAAAATGCCTACAGATCTCAGAGCCCATAGATCTCTCAGGGATTTGTGTAGTGAATCCATCCTATATCAATTAGATAGATATATCTTTTATTAATACTGACATATCTTAAATTATTAGTAGAAGGTATTTCATCATGATATCTCCATGCAGGTATATCATATACTTTGATCATATTTACCCCCTCTTTTCTTTCTTTCCCTTTCTTTCTTGCCTTCTTTTTTTCTTTATTTTTTCCTCCCCCTCCTCCTCCTTCTCCTCCTCCTCCTCCTCCTATTTCTGCTTCTGTTAAGGTTGAGATCTAAATACAATTTTTCGCATATATACCTCCTGGCTTGTTTTGATGGTAATTTTCCACATAGAATCTCCTGTCTTACCCCATCACATGCTGATACCTAGGAGAATCTGTTGTAGTGGTAGCACCCAGCCTGGAGATTGCATAGCAGGAAACACAGGTCCATTCCCAGTCACAGGAACCAGACCCACTGGCTACATTTCCAGTTCATCCAGTGAAGCAATAATCATGGAAAAGATGGGTGACAGTCGTTCAGACAAGTGTGAAGTTATAAAAGTTTGTCAAGCATCCAATGTATTTCTAGTTTTGTGTTAAGTAGTTTAGTTAATTTTCTTTCTTATTTAATTGTGACACCACTTCTAAGAGGGAAGCAACACGAACACAAATTGACAGGTAAGAAAGCAGAAGATCCTATTATTTGTGCAAAGCCATTAAGTATTTGAGCCATTTCAAAGAAGCCTATGTTTTCAATCACTACCATTCTAGGATTTTTTTTTAAGTCTGCAATATAGTTAAGAGAATAAGACAAAGCTATGTGAAACTTTGCCAAGAAGAAACTTTGTGAAGAACCAAATAAATATGAACAATGGGGAGGGTGGGGCAGGAGATAGCATAAAGAATGATTTGGAATGGAAATATAACATTACCATTACTAAGAGATTTTAAAGTCCAAGAGAAAAAATATCATCATTAAAATAGACTTTTTTAAAAAGAGGTCAAACTGAGTCAGTTTTTAATCTAACACTGTGAACTGGAAAACCAGAATTTCTAGCATTGTACTAAAGACCTTGAAGTAATGCTTTCCATACACATGCAAATACTTCTGTTTAATACCAATGCTTCATTAAGAAGAAACCATGGTTGCTATGGTTCCTGATACAAGTGACAAATACAACCATGTTTACAGAGACATATTAAATTTTATTAACTTTGACCATATAGTTTTGTTTCTAGAAATAGTTCCAAAGGAAATAAGATATTCAGAGAAAATAATCATTACTTGAGCCCAAATGTTCTGATTGAATACTAACTGAACTGATTATGACCCTAATAACAGAGCCCAGTAACATACCAAAGATGACCTGTAAGTATCTCCAACTAGAGCCAATTATGTTATTAATGACTATATACCATATATATATATATATATATATATATAGTTTTGGGTGAAATATGCAATAATAGGGGGATACTTGAATAAACTATTTTCATAGGACATTGTTAAGAGGAGCAGGGAGTGTTAAGGGGAGCAGGGACTGGCGACATCCGGAATGCCTGAGTTCCCCTCCCCATTGTGGAAGGTCACAGGTACAGTCCAGCCACCTTTGCCCTTCCAGGGAGGCACAACCTTGACCTTCTCCCCACCGGCCATGAGGAGGAGGGATATCTGCTTGGGTGGGGGTGGGCCTGCTTTGTGTGGAGACCTGCCCAGTTTGCGAGCCAACTCCAACTAAGGTGATAGGTAAATTCAAACACTGGGCTGTAACCCTATTGGCTCCCTGCATATGGCTGGAGCTGACTGTGGTCCTTCTGTGTATGTGACTATCCCATTGGCCACCTGTGTGGCTAGGCTCCACCGCATGGGTTTTGCCCTTAAAAACCCAGCATGAGCACTACTCCGGGTCACAGTGTCAGCTCCCGAGCCTGGCGGGTCAGTTCACCATCTACTTCCCCCAATAAATTCACCTTTTTATATGAGACTGTCTCTGTGTGGTGGACTCTGGTGGGACGTGGAATCCCCACCTGGAGGGATGTGGCATCCCCTTCTCTTGACCCCATAACAGACATGTTTTCAAGTATATTTAAGAACACCAAAAGATATTCACAGATAATGTACAGAAGAAAAAAAAATCTACCTCTGAGAATTTGTGAGTTCCTGCATCAATTTTTGTGCTTCTCTAAGAGTTAGGTAGGAAAATTCTGAGAACATAGGCAAAGTAAAATTTTAGGGTGAAGCTGTTTTTATTATGATCCGATTTTAGAAATATATACAAATACATATGCCTAAATATATGTGGCTAATTCCTAATGGCAGCATTATGTACAATTTTGTTTTCTTTTTTGTGTGTCTTTTTATGTTTTCTAAAATAGGCAAGTTTTTCTTTCGTAATTGAAAAAACTGACATAAAATAACAAAGATTAAAGCATATATATTTTCCCTACGTATACTGCTGTCCTTTATTCAATGGTATGAGGAAAAATGAACTAGGATACCTCCTTCCAGGGAAGGGTCTTCCAGATACCTTTAGATTTTTAGTTCCTGTAGGTGGAATTAAAGCCCATACTATAAACATAGAATGTCAGTAAATAAATTCCACTTCTCATTCAGTTGGTCTTGTATTCTGAAATCCAGATAAGATCTTTAAGATAAGTTGCACCAAGTCAGGCCATGTGTTGTTTATGGTTTATGTCTGTCAGAACTAGGCAATTCTAGCTGCTGAGACAAATAACCCTTTGGCAAATTTGTGAGATAGGTGGCAGAATCATTCAAAACTCAGTAAACTTCAAGGCACATAGAAAACAGAACTTCAAGGCACAAATTTTCAAAAGTTTCCCTTTATTGATATAAATACATAAAGACAAAGATATAGATATATAAAGATGGCTCAAATATTTCCATAAACATAGTCAGCACATGGTAGGCATTTAATACACATGACTAGTCTCTATATCTCTTCTCTATTTTATTTTAATAATATCTTCAAACAGCAATTCACAGAAAAGACTAGTTGTCCAAAAAATAGAAGAAATGTATGTGGCAACTGTGTTTACACTGCACAAGAGAGATGGGCTCACAAAATACTCATTTCCCTTTATTTTTATGATTTACTATTCCATACAATATGAATACCTCCTATGGAACACAATGAAATCATAATTTGTAAGAGTGGGTATTCATCTTTGGCTAGTGGATACTTTTTTCTCAATTCAGGAACAAATTTCCAGTTGAGGATACATTTAGAAAGAGGAATGAAAAGGGGGTGAAAATTATACAAGCCATAAGGCTACTTTGAAATGAGGTTTAAAAGTTTTGCTTCAAAGGCATTTCATTATGCCTTATTCTCCTTTTCATATTCAAATATCTGAACCAGGAGTGAAATCCTGGGATTTTTCAGGTGTCTGCATTTTAAAAGATTTTATTTGTATTAAGGCTTAGGTCACTGTAATAGGTGTGTTTTTAAGAGAAACATTACCTCTGTGTGACCTTTGAGAACTGAAGGTAAAAATTCAGTCACTGGAAAAAGAGACATCCTCTAGTTGTCCTCAGAGAAATCTCTCTAAGTTTAAAGACAATTGTAACTTATCCGGTGGATGTCTGTCTTCCTATAGCAAGAAAAAAAAACAAATTAAAACAAAATAATTGAAGCACAGTAGGAAGCAGGGGAAAGGGTAGAATGAGGGCAAAGTGGATTCTAATGGGCCAAGTCTCTTAACTAGAAAAGCAAGTCTTGGTCAAAATATAAACATGTTAGGGGAAATAAATAAACAAGGGGCATTTTTATAAAAACAGCCAAACAGTTCCTGGGGAGTGCTTGAGAAGGAGCTTCCAATCTCCAACTCTTAAATTGTTATTATAAGCTAAGCACTTTACCTCCAGAGGCAAGACTAGAACTGTATTGGTTATCATATATCAGAATTACAAAGGACATCATCTGTTAATGATCATTTATTCCTGGCCACTTGAAGAATAATACCCAGTAATTATAGCAAATGTAAGTCAAATAGTAATAGCGGAGTTTACATAGTATAGTCATTATAAGTTATGTCCGTGTAGCCAAGACATGGGTCTTTTATGCTTGGTATTAAATCTGTTCTGCAATTTATTCTTAATACCATCGCTAAGATTGAAGAAAAGAAGCTTGCTGTAGAAAGGAGCCCCGTCTTGCTTTCACACTTCCAATAAGTCATTTGAAGAAAACTGCTCTTTGCATGCCTTGCTAAACCCAATTACCACCAAGACATCGTAAACAAATATTCATTGCATTTACAGCTGCTTCTTTATTGCATGGTTCAAAATGTATTGTTAAATTTAAACCATTTAAAAGGACTAAGCGCTCAGATTTCTGCATTCATTTAAAATTTAATTGAAAAAAAATCAAGCATGTGTTGTCATATTTTCTTATGTAGTGACTGCTGCCAAGTGAACAATCGTATAATGCTTCAAAGCTGTTAGCTTTTGCTAAAAACGGGACCAAAATTTGTCATCTCTGCATTTGATATTTTGCAGTGCTGGAATCTATCCTCTGGCTTCAATGCAAAGAATCTAAACAAGAGTCACAGAAGTCGAAATGGGGCTTTCAAGTGTAATCTCAAGAGCCAGGTGAGATGGTACATGCCTGTAATCGGAGAGGCATGGGAGGTAGAGGTAGAAACATCTCAAGTCCCAGGCTTGCTCAGGCAATGTGAGTGAGATATTATCACAAAAGCAAAAGACAAGTGAAAATGCTAGAGACATGGCTTAAGTGGTAGAGTGCTTGCCCAGTAGGACAAGGCTTTAGGTTCAAGTCAACTACTACTACTACTAATAGTAAGTAATCTGAGGAATCTTACTCAGGAGAATCAGTCAACAAACATAAGCCTTCTAAGGCCCAGTACACACTGAGGAATACAGAATATCAGTGGCACAAATGGGCCATACTTCTAGCCTAGAGAAGAAAATAACCTACAATTACCCAAGGGGTGAAAAAAAAAAAACTTCTCATTACCAGGAAACAATTCTGTTGGAGCTTTTGACTTTGGGGTACTATTTTGGTGTTTTGTTCTAATCCTAGGTCTTGAATTCAGAGCCTGGGCACTGTCCTTGGGTTTTCTTAAGGCTAGCGTCTACCACTTGAGATATAGCACCATTCCCAGCTTTTTCTGTGTATGTGGTACCAAGGAGTAGAACCTAGGGCATTATGCATGCTAAGCCACACACTCAGCCCCTATTTTAGTTTATAATTAGAAAAGTTTTAGTAAGATAAGGGTTTCATTGTGATAATTCTGTACATGTATTCAATATACTTTCAAATATATCCAACTGCCCCTTATAATTTCTACACTCCTCCGCTCTACCAACTGAGCTATCAAAGGAAACACTTGCCCCTTATAATTTCTATTCTCTGTTCCCTCCTCCATTCTTATTGAGGTGTTTGGTGAGTTATTATACTCTAGCTATCTATGATATTTAAGTACAATATATATGCTTGCTATGTCTTATATATGTATAAATATATATAAGAATATACGTCAGAAATTAGGATGGAGTTTAAAAATAAACTAACAATCAACCTACCATGCAAACATGTGATGCCACATTTTAGACCCATATCCAAAAGAATGTGAAACAAGTTACAGGACAGCCATCTGCACGCCTGTGTTTATCTCACTCTTCTCTAAGACCTTTAACCAAGTTTCATTGGAATCTCTAGGCACCCTAAGAGAATCTCCCCTGAGGCTGTTTTCCCTTGTAACAGACACTTTATTCCTCACATGGCAAATTGCATGGGATCACTTAGACTTGCCTGTAACTTATTTCTCCTCCTTCAGGAAGTCTTTCTTTCAAACCCTCAATCTCCCCTTACCCTCCATGTGCTTGGTAATCCTTTTTTGCCTTGTCCCTGGTTTTTATCTCAGCAGATGTTTGATTGATAACTGACCTATAGTACGGTTTCTCATGATTCTGCTCAGGGCAAAGCTTTGGCCATGGAGCAAGTAGGGTGAGTTTCCAGGCATGGGAAAAGGTAAGAGGCAGAGTGCTCTGAGAGCGGTCTGCCGGGGCGTGTGTGCTCATTCTGCCTCAAAAAGCACTTGGTTTTCGTTTCCTTCGTTTAATGACTGATCTGAAGCTGAATTAGCTTGTTTACAAGCTAATCTTTTGACAAAGATGGCCACATTCGCTGTGTAGCAATGTCCACAAACGTAGGGACATAAGAAAGGCTATGTACATTGTGTCAAGGATCCCGTGAGTCCAGGTAAGGCATATCTGGGCCATCTTCTCTGGGCTTCATAAGACTATGATAAAGGCAGGCAAAGGTGATAATCGAAGCCTGCAAATAGCAGAGACTATGGGGGAAGGTTTCCATCTGGGTTCCCTCCCACCTTTGGGGTGCTGGCAAGAACACTCCCTCGCGTTACTTGATCTTCAACAGCAGCCCAGGACAGTGTTACATAACTAAGGTAAACACAAGTGGCACTATCACCTCTGTCACACAGGGTGGCTGGAAGCAAGTTATAGGTTCCATCCACATGCAAGGAAAGGCAATGATATGCACACACAAACTCTATACAGAGAGACAAATGAGTGACTGCAAAGCCCGTCTCCCACAACTGCTAACAAATATGAACTGTACGTATTTTTAACTTGGCCTATTGGAAAAGCGTAAATTCTTTTTTCTCCTCTTGTTTTATTCTCTTATTGTTCGTCTTCTTCTCCTTCTTCCTCCTCCTTCTCCTCTTCCTTCTTCTTCCTCTCTATCCTCTTTTCTCACTTCTCTCCTTTCCCTTTCTCTCCTCCTTTCTCTGTCTCTCTCTTCTCTTCTTCCTCTTCTTTCCCTTTCACCTTAGCTCTGTCTTTCCTATCTTCTCTCCAGTCCCTCTCTCTTTTTTTCTCCTCTCTCTCTCTCTCTCTCTCTCTCTCTCTCTCTCTCTCTCTCTCTCTCTCTCTCTCTCTCTCTCCCCTCTCTCTCTCTCTCTCTCTCTCTCTCTCTCTCTCTCCTCTCTCTCTCTCTCTCTCTCTCCTCTCTCTCTCTCTCTCTCTCTCTCTCTCTCTCTCTCTCTCTCTCTCTCTCACACACACACACACACATTCACACACACACATGCACACACACACACCCCTCTTCCCCCACCCCACTGTCTTTCTATTTCCTGAGAAAATTTTAATTGACTTAGCTAAATTCAAGGATCTATCAGTTAAGAAGTCGACTGAAAATTTCAATGTGACGTTTCTAATGACAAAGGATGATATAAGAATACAAAAGGTAAAAGTGGTCTCCAGGAATCAAGGTATAAGTTGGCAAATACCAGTTCTCCCAGAACCAGATTCCATTGACCTGAGAAACCTGAGGCCTTCCTTGTTTTGTATGTTGCTGAGTTGGGAGGAGTAGCTGTTTTTCCTTTTTCCATCAGACTGAGGGAAGAAATAAGGAAACCTTCTATCCACAAAAATCTGAATTATTTACAATATAGCAAAGTAAAATATTGTGTCTGGAAGATATATCCCAGGATGCATTGAGTCTCATGTGTGGAAAAGTTTACAATGGAAAAACATCAACTCACTTTCATCCTAATGAACTCACGACATATCCCAATTACAAGGTCGTACAACAGCAATAAAAACTGGGATCACAAAACTGCTGGTTTGTTTTGCTCTATGAGCAATAAATAATAATATTAAAATTCAGAGAAAATGTTGTAGTATTGTCTCTCCCCTAGGCTTACAAAAAAAATTACATAAAATAACTCTGAAAAGTCCATAAGCAGGGCATGAAAAAGATAAAGAAACTAGAAGCTCACAACTGAAGAACCAGAATCTATATCTGGAAAGACCAAGAAAATGGTCTATAATCTCCACCTTTTTATGGCTGTTTTAAGTTAATAATACATGTTTTTGAAATCTAGTTCTATGACTTTTTTCTCACTATTGTGAGAACATTTTCAATTTTTACATTTGACACTAGAGACACTACAATAAAAGCACACTGAGCTTCTAGTCATAAATTCCCATCATGGAATATTCAAAATTAAGCTCACATTTACTCATTTTTGAAAAGGTATAAAATATTTAGTTATGTGCCATAAACTTTATGAAATGCTATAAAAATAAGCCACGTGAAGAACTCCCAGCCAAGCTATGTTTGTGTGTATGGCACATTTAACCAGAAAAGTATGTTGCCAAATAAAAACAGAAATATAAATTCGTTCTATAGTCAGCTATGACATTGTCAGGGAAAGAAAAGAAATACTGATGGATAGAGCCATAGATCGTGGAGGTGAGGGTAAAGTTCATGAATGTGTCTTCTGTCAACTCACCTTTGAAGAAAAGGAACAGTAATTTCACTTCAAAAAAATGTCACTTTTCAAGGTATGCATTTTATATGTATTTGCCAAGGAAGGGGGAGGTGTGTGGGCAATGTTTACTGGAATGGCCAGTCTGGCAGAGGAAACTAGACTTCCTGGAAACAGAACCTCAAATATCAGCTTGATTGGCACTGCCCTGTGGTTGAGAGTTTTCTTAATGAGGTTTATTTATTTATTTATTTTTAGTTGTGGTGCTAGGCCTGGGCTCTGTCCGTGAGCTTTTCTGCTGAAGGCTAGTATTCTACTACTTTGAGCCATAATGCCATTTCCAGTTTTTGAGTGGTTATTTGGAGATAAGAGTCTCATGGGGAGTTTTCTGCCTTGTTTGACTTTGAATCTTGATCCTCATATCTCAGCCTCCTGAGCAGCTAGGATTAAAGACCACCAGTGCCCAACTTCTTAATGCAGTTTTAAAGAAGGAATACAATCTTTGAATATGGCTATTCCCATGAAGATTTATCCTTAATGATGTAAGCATCTTTTTAATATGCAGAGACATAAATGTGTGTAGAATTAGACCACCATTTTAAAAAAAAGTAATTGGAAGAAACCATGCAATTCTCTGATTTCTGTAGTATGGAAACTCTGCATTTATGGATTTCTCTATGGAGATAGTCACAGGGTGCTTTGCACTGACTTTTGTCTTATGACAACTTCAACTTTTCCCTAAGCTCCAGACCCTCAAACTGTCTGAAGCGGAAGACAGACACTTCTCCAAACAAGAATGCGTGATGCAGATTGGAATGCCCCTGCCAGCTTCTAAAGACGCAGCAGAGAAACCTGGTCAGAGGCTAAGGGTGACACAAGTCTGGGGGAATACAAATGTCTCAGACTTGAAAAATAATTTCAACACTCCTAATGCCTTAGAAAATTTTGCATGAAATAGTATCTACCAGCTGCAAGGATTTTCTGAGATCATGACTATAATGTATGTACAACAGAACTAATCTCAGTAAGATTAACTGCTAATTACTTCTACATTATTTTACTAGAATCTTTTTTTCTTATTTCATCCTCAGAGCATCCCATTCATTTTACAGAGGAAGAGAATAGACCTGAAATGATTAACCAATTGCGTAAAATCTTGTGGCTATTAAGAAGAGATGGAGCCAAAAATTTTAACTCCAGCTTGTCTCTAGTCAGAAATCTAGGAGGCAGGTCCCAGGTTTAGGTCATAGTTGTTTCTCTGAAGGCCAAAGAATTTGTTACTCAAAGAAAGAAAAAAAGAATAATTCTATTCTATGGCTCTTCTAATAGACTCTCATGCAACTAAGTCTAATATTTAGATTTAGAAAACAAAACCACTCTATTGGTGAGATGAGGTTCTTTCTAGTCTAACACTGCCCTGCTTAACTAAAACCTTTATTTAAGTATTCACTCATGCATGCATGCATTAACAGTTGGTAAATATCTATGAGTCACTCAACAGCAGGATCTCTATGGGGGATATAATCTATCCAGCAAGGTAATATTGATGTTATTGATACTGACTGAATTTGAAGTTGATGCAGAAAGAAGAGCAACCTCAAGAAGAAATTAAGCCTAGTTAGAAAGCAGAGTGGCTGCTCAGCTGGAGATCAGTGTTGTCTAAAAAAATTCATGGACAGAGTGGAGAGGAGAAAGTCCAGATCCATGTGCAAATCCTTATATTAACATTAAGAAGGAAAAGTAGTGACCAAAAGGTAACTGATTAAAAATATCTCCTCCAAGAAGTGATGGCTGTGGCTCAATGTGGTAGAGCACAAGTCTTGAGCAAAAGAGCTCAGGGACAGTTCCTGGGCCCTGAGTTTAAGTCCCACAACCAGAAACAAACAAACAAAAAAAAAACAATTCCAAACTGGGCAATTTGAGGGGTAACAATGTCCAACAAGAAATGCACTCACTGACTTATATGTGTAACTCTAAACCCTCTGTACACCACCCTGACCATAAAATGAAATAAAAAGGAAAAGACATATCTCCACAAAGTCATATTCACTGCCTTACTAATCAGCAAATTGAAACTGCAGTACCCTAAAAAGCATGACCTCCAGATGATCACCCCGCTAGAGAGATCACTCTACTAGATAAGCAAGGACCAGTCAGCTGGAGAATTAGACGTCTATTCTGCACAAATATCTTAGATGTATATGAATCACTTGTATCCGGGGAGCAGGGAGTCTGCACTTTGCTCTGCATATGTAATCCACATACTATGACAGTCACAAGTAAGACTATGTATATATATATATATATATCTGTATATATATATATATATATATTCAGTGAAATGGCTTCCCAGTCTTTAGCTCTCTGTGGATTTAACACAATCAATATTATAGAGTCAAGTTGTAGGGGAGTCATCTATCTATCATAATAGCAAGCTCTCAGTCATAATAAACTATCAGTCATGATAAAAAAAAAAAAACCCTCAGGGCTCACCTCTCGAATTCTCTCCTTCTGTGTTCTCAGTTTCCAGCTGCTAAGATTGCCATGAACTCTGAACTCTGATTTTTCAAGGCAGAAAAATGTGTGTTAAATTTTAACTGATCAGAACTTGACCAAAGCATAGCCTAGGACCTACAAGTAGCCTCAAAGCTATCAAAACAAGAAACTGACCAAGAAGATTCCCTCTACCAAAATCTATTTGAACTAGTTCCTGAGTTTGCTTGCTTTGGGCCTCTTTTCCAGTCTCCTATATGTTTTTGTTATTCTTGTTTGCTTTGTTGGGGTGGGGAGGGGGTTCTTCTTTTCTATAAAGTACTAAGGTTTGAACTCAAGGACTCTTACCACCTGAGTCATGCTTCTAGTCCAGCTTTTGGATGGCTATTTTGGAGATGGGGTCTTACGCCTATTTCTAACCATACTTGCTCCAAACCTTGATTCTCCAGATCCTCCTGAGTAGGTAAGATTACAGGCATGAGGCGCCAGCACTTGGCTAGTTCTTTTGTTTTTATATCATCTCTGAAATATGTGCTATGATATGTTAATTGGTTAACACACTCAGCAAGAACAATATTTAAGTAGAAATAAAACTGCAACTTTAGACTTGTAGGTATGACATTCCAAGCTACGCTATTAGTTATTAGAAACATGTTTTAATATGTCTAAATTATCAAAGCAAAGACTCTTTCAGAATCAATTTTATTGATACTGAAATAGAAAATTCCTTGTCTATTATAGAGTTTCCATCTGAAGTTGATGGAGCTTCAACTATCAGGGAATAATTTTGTCATTTCAGATTAATCTCTTTTTGAAGACCATCATCAATAATTTTAGATGTTAGAATAATTCAGCTATTTTGGATTACATAATAAAATAGCATGTAAAAATTAAATAAATAATAGTCCAACTCTGAATTAAATAGCGGTTAATCATTAAATAAATTACTATTCAACTACTTTAAAAGAATTTTAATCTATTTACAACTGTCTTGCAAAGATAAATCAGAAGGCAGCAAGTTTCAACCACCTCATATACTTGCTCAGCCTACTAATAAAGAGTTCAGATATTTAGATGCACTCGTCAGTGCAGAGGAGATTGAAAAATAAAGCATGTGCTTTCGAGATGATGCAGCATAAAATTGAGGTTTGGGAGACAAGTGTTCAACAGAGGAAGTAAAAGAAAGAAATGAGATCTTTTAAAAAACTTGTAAAATTGTTATTATAAAGATAATGTACAGATGGGCTACAGTTGCATAAGTCAGGGAAATAGTGCATTTCTTGCTGGAAGAAAACCCGTCCCTCAGTGTCTCCCAGTTTTTCCATTCCATCCCACCCACAAATTGTATAGTTCATTTTCAACATAGTGAGTACTACTTCTGCCTAAGAAATTATTTTTTAAAAATATGAAGAAATCTTTACTCATGCATTGCAAATAGGATATGTGTGTGTGTGGAAAAAGAGTGGGGGAAGGAGAGGGAGAGAAAACGAGAGAGAAGCAAACACACATAGAATGGAACTTTGCCCTATATAAGTTAGAGTGCTTATTTCCCAAACAAACCCTGCTCTTGGACAAGCTGGTTCAGAATTCACTATACAGAGTTTGTGACATTTGGTCCTTTGCCCTGACCATGATTTAACATTTCTCTTCTCCCCATGAGTAAATTCTGGAACCCAAGCTCACCTTCTCTAGTTGTGATAAACTCAACCTGGATAGCATAATACTGAAATTCCACTGGGAAAGGCCACATCGCAAAGTATTGTCCCTACAGTGGTTTCCTTCTCTGCATACTGGTTACCTCTGTTATAAACACTAGAGGGAAAGAGGACTATTGGTCCATGAAGATTGAATAGAAACAATATCTCCCCCAAAATACAACAAAATCATCACCTTTCATGCCAGGTTTGGAATTTTGATACTGAATTATTCCCTGTGAAACTCAATAGGAAGGCATCTTATTATGTTTCTAAAAAAAGAAGGGACACCCCGTCTAGATTCACTGAAGTGCCATGTATGTCAAGTTTCCTCTCAAACGTGCTTTGAAAGCATGATGTAACTCTGACAAGTTGGACTTTGTAACTTGGCAGAGGCAAAGTGTTTGCAAGTGCGTTTGTGTATGTGTTGGGTGTAAACTGTTGGTGTGCTGGAAGTCTTCTTGAAAGGGATTTTTTTAATAAGTCTCATCTTGTCTGTCTCAAGAGGCTGTTAAAAATAGTTATTGGCAACTATTTTTCCTTGTGTTAGAGAAGGATTAGCTTAATCCTGGTGAAATATCTCAACACTTCACTATGTTCAGCTTTATACAACTAAACTTTTATTGTAAACAATGCTAAAATAACTGTATGGATTTTAAGTAATTCAAAAAATGTTATCTTCATTGGTTATGTGTCCACAGCCTGTGAAAACCAAATCCCTCTTCTCAATACAAAGAGATGGTTTATTGCGCCATCCACAACTGAGTTGCCTTAATTTTGGCTTAATGCTTGTTTCTTTGAGTTTTGTTTTCTCTATAAATAATAGAAACTGCTTCCTCTGGGGAGGTTAGGGGGGTAGCAGTCCTGAGGCTTGAACTCAAGGCCTAGATGCTGTCCCTGAAGTTTTTATTCAAAGCTATCACTCTACCACTTGAGCCACAGCTCCATTTCTTGATTTTTTTGGGGGGTGCTTCATTGAAAATAAGAGTCTTACAGACTTTCCTGCCGAGCTAGCTTTGAACAGCAATCCTGATTTTAGCCTCTTAAGCAGTTAAGATGCCATTATTCCCTTTTTCTCCTCCTCTTCCTCCTACACAAGGGTCTCCATAAAGTCTCCTTTCCCAGCATCCGCCCACACTCCAGAAGCTTCCTTTCCATCTGTGCTCTGCATGATCTGTGCTGTGAGTCAGTTAGCCACCATCAGCTTCTTCAGTCTGCTTCCAGTGTGTGGGATTTTGAGGAACGAGGCATTGTTTTACAATTCCTTTGGTATTGGCTTGGGCAGCTCATTTCTCTGCTCAACTCCCCACACTTCTTTTCTGGCCTTGGCTCTCAAAGCAACTGGCCTGAGTGAGACACAGTGTGTGGTTCCCTTTGACAAACCACCTCAGCGATACGGAGAGTCACAGGGCCTCAGATGAAAGCACTGACCACTTGTGACATGCAGAGAAGGTAGGGGAAAATATTTTGAATATTTTTCTTAGAACCCCTCCAAATATTGCCATGGTAAATAATTCTGACCTTGCCTAAAACAATGTATTAAACATCCCTTTTGAACCTTCTGCTATGGTAGAAATAAATTCAAAGGCAGAGGCAAGGGAAAACTAAAAGTTGAAAGCTGGATTCTTACCCCCAAAATTCAAGACTTCTTGGATGTCAGAGGGGCTTGTCTAGGTTTGTGTTACTCCACAACCCTTGAGCTTCATGATAGTTTGTTTATGCATTCATCATTGAGATGTATTTTTGTCACATACATACCTGTTACTACATTTTGGGACTGGTTATGAAAGACTGGATGCCATTTATTTGTTATTTTCCAATAATAAGTATTGGCTTATGACTGAACGGCAGATTTATATTACATACTATATATATTGTATACATGTTTACTATTTGATTCTTATTTGTATCTATGGCCTGACACATACCGGCTCCAGTGAATGTGACTGGCATCTTTTGTTCTGATTTCTCTCCATCTCTTTCACACAGTCCAGACTGTGGGACTGACATTTCCAGGTCACAGTCGGCATAGTCAAGGCTTTTAGTCATGTCTAATTCTACGTGTCACAGGGCCTAGCTTTCCTCAGAGTATAATTTTGTTTTCAAAATGAATTCCATTAAGAACGCCTAAGAAGCACTGAGGTCCTGTCCGGCCAACACTGCGAAGGATCCAGTTACATCTCTGCATTCCCTAAATGGAACCCCTGCTTGCTGTCGGTGAGTTTTACAATTATACAGTCCCTTGAACCAGTGGCACCCCCACCCCCATCCTGCTTCCTTCTCTTTCCCCTCAACTCTTCCTCTTTTTTCTCCTTGGTTAGAAATTTAAGCTGCTACTGAGAAAGCTCAAAACATGTCCAAATGCAGATTTCTTCCACACACCCATTTGCACAGACATGGTGGCAGGAAGGAAATCCAGAGGCAAGCATGGTATTCATCTGGGCATATAAGGCGAGAGGATGTAAGAAGTGTACTGTAGCCAGCTTTAGAAATATGAGGAATTTGCGGGGGGGGGGGGGGGGAGCAGAATCGTGTTGTTTTGGTAGTTGGTATTATTGTTGGTTTGTTCAGCTCAGAGCCTCCTGGATTATTTTATGTTTCCTGCCATTGCTGGGATGGTAGACATATGACACCACATCTAGCGTCTTCTGCTGGCATGGCATCTTGAGAACCTTTTCTGCCAAGGCTGGACTGAAGCAGTGATCCTTCTCATCTCCGATTCCCACATAGCTTTAGATGATAGGTGCCTCTCTGTAGATTTGGGGGGGAAAGGAATTCTCATCTCAAAACCTTGTCTTCCAACACTGGCCTTGAACTACTCGTCTTTGCCTCCCAGGACACTAGAATTTCAGGTGTGAGCTGTGAGTTCATAGCTAGAAATATTGAAGTGTAAAGCCTGGTATACTAGCGCATACCTGTAATCCCGTCTACTGGAGAGATGGAAAAGCCCAGTTGTAGGCCAGCAGAAGTGTCCTATGTCAAAAAATAAAGTGTAACAAAAAGGAAAAAAGAGAAAGAAAAAGGAAGGGGATCTAGTCCATGATAAAGTACTTGCCTCGCAATCCCGAGATCTTGAGTTCAAACTCTAGTCCAAAAATTTAATGTTATTCATTAAAATTATTTTCAAAGATATATTAGCATTTGTTTTATTTTTAAAGGATTGTACAATGGGCACAGTTGCCTCTGAGCAGAAAAGAGGTCACAGAGTTCTCCTAATGAGTCTATAAAAGTTGACAACAGAGCATTCTGTGAGACCATATTCTTGTTTTCTTTTTCTCAGCTTGTACTACTATTTCTCCTTGGTTCAGAATTGAGAGGGCACAAGTGTGCCTGTTTGTTGTGTGTGGGTGTGTGTGATTTGTTTTCCGTTTCCTCGAGCCCCTGCCTTCTTTGCCCAAGCACTGAGTGGAGGCTTCTGCTGGCAGTCAGGCCACTGGTCTCCCACTGGACTCCTTTCCCCTTGTAGCTTCTCATGCCACAGAAACCTTCATGTTTTTCTCTCTATGGGAGTGGAGACTGAAGTGCAGAACTGGTCAGCAAGGTTTCAGTGTACGCTGGGGCTGTATGATGGGAGTCGGGCCTCAGGAGGCCTGATGTCAGTTAAAAGCAAGATGCTATTTGAGTTTCTGGTTCTGTGTAATCACACAGATTTCAGTGCACCCTCGCCCCCTGCCCCCGGAGATCTACTCTCTGAGTGTTCTCTTGGTCCCAAACTGCTCACTGATTTACAAATGAATTTTCAGAGAAGAGCTCTGACAGTTTTGGGGGGTTTTTTTGTTTGTTTTTTTAGGAAAACTGACTATCACAGGCACCTACAATCTAAAAAAGATCTACAAAATAAAACAAGCTCAATCAAAGAGGTTTCTGGGCTACTGTCACAAAGAGCAAGCAGAAAGTTCCATTTGTATGTTGGTCAGCTGTTTGGATATTTGTAGTTATTCCTTTTGAACACAACATATAGATTTCATGCTGATAAACAATCTTGTATGATCTTGGCTTTGCAATGTTTTCTTTTGTACATTTATACTTTCCATCTGTGAAATTCTGACTTCCTTGTCTTTGGAGAACTACACTTTGCTTGCTACCTTTTAATAAATCATATTTTAAAATTGATGATTCAAAAGTGTTTACCTGTCCAGGATCTTATTTTTATTTTTCCTGTATCACATACTACATGTTTGTTCATATAAAGAAGCTTTGATAAAATACTTTATAATTCCTCCAATTAAAAAATATCACAGCGAACTTATACCTTATTTTTGCATTCAGTTAGATGTCTAGTTATAAAAGTTAATTATTTTGTGTTGACATATGTCAAAAAAGATTGGCTCAATAGTTGTTTAAGTAGAAAATGTCCCCGTTCCTGGATCTCTATTGCTTTTCCTCCATAAAGAGACCTTACATGACTTCAAAAAATCACAGTAATTGACCTGCGTCTGTACATCAAGCCAAACAGACACCAAGTAAAGTGCATACCATTTGATAAGACATGTTAGTCACTTCCTTTGTCAACCTATAATGCCTATAGTTCAAATTAGGCTCATTGCCTGTTATTCGATATGATGCTACTATATAAAACTTGTACTTTTGTGATGCAAAGTTCTCGGTTAAAAAACCTACTTTCCTAATGAAAAGTAATATAAAAACAGGATTTCACTGTGCTTAAAACCTTTTTTCTGCTTTATAGTTTATTCCTGGGTTCAAATAAAGGAATAATTATCAGCATCACTCTCTTGCTCTGGGATTGGGAAGATGATGAAGGAGAAATTCCAGAGGAAATTAGTGGAGGATTTATTTCTGTTTCCATAGAACTTACAACAGTATTAGCAGTGTTAGGAGAAAAAACATAGGTAAGAGAAGTGTCCACAATACTCAATATTACTACCATTCCCAAAATCCCCTACAAATAATCCCCGAATATTTTTGATGTCAAGTATTACAAATCATCTATGAATCATGATTGTTTACACCACTAATTTAAAAAACACTTCCCAAGGGGAACCTAATAAAAAAAAGACTACATGTGTAGTCCCCAACCATGAAAAATAGCTGCATATGTCTTTTATTTTTGTATGGAAGAAATTTTGACAAGCTTAAGCAATTTTTATGTGAGTTTAAAGAGATCAGATCTGGGTAGATATGACTCACAGGATGGTCTTGCTGCTAGAGACAAGTTACTAAAACGCAGACTTGCGAGTTGAAAATGATTTTTGTGAGGATTAAATGATTTAGCATAAAATAGTACCAGTGAAGTATTTAGCAGAGTTTCTGTGCAGGGAAATGCGCTGCTTCACATTTTCATATTGTGTACTGATCACTTGGGATAACGTTGGGAATTTATTCTACCAAGTCCACTTCAGTTTACATCTCTGAGAAGTGCACAATGATGTTGTCTCCTCTTGAATTCGGTGCACACAACATATAATTCAGAAAACGTAGGACTGAATCGTTGAAACCCTATGAACTCCATTTATCCTTGTCCCACAGACGTGAGCAAAATTCACTGTCTCCTATTTGTCAGATGAAACTCTTGCAACACCATTCAATACCATGTCTTGGGAAGGTCACTCATACCCCTAAGCCAGGGTTGTACCATTGTGGATACATGTAGACATGTTATTGTCTGCTTAAGTGCACCTCTATCTAATTTGCATCACCTAGGGAAGCAGGGGGTGATGACAGTATCGTATTCCTTACATTGCATAGTTCCCATAGAAACTTTCACTTCAGTTTTGCCATGGTAGCATTGGGTCTGACTCTAGGTATTTAAACACAAGGCAGGCATTTGTTACAAAGTATGATTTTTAGCATGCTTAAGTGTTACAAGCAATAGTTTTTCTTCCCTAAATGCTCAGAAAACGCCCAAATATTCCCTTGTCACTATTACTAAGCAATGTAAGTCCAAATTAGTATGTTCAATATTCTGATTTTGGCTTTTCTGCCATAGAATCCCATTGGTCTTGGTCAAGATCAATCTGAAATTACCATGAGGTCATATGGAATGGAACTTTCCACTGAGCAAAAGAGCCTCGATGTAACTTTCCCTTGACATTTGCACTTGGTATACACGAAAATTTAGCTTTATTATCATGGAAAAAAATTGTAAAAAATCAATCTCACATGATCAAATTTCTTGACACTTCAGAAGACATGTTAAAGGTAAAAAATTCAGTTCATTGAATTTATATGATGTCAATTGATATTTTTTTTAACCACAGTAAATAAACCAACCCATTTTCTAGCCTTTTCCCTTTCCTCCTCAAGTTCGCCTGCATAGACATCAGCTTTGGAAAGATTTGGACCTCAATGATTCATCTATCACTTACTGGTCCATTTCTCCAGGACACATTTTCCCACTATCTGCTTTACAAATTGCTTTATTGGTTGACATAGCAAACAGCTATTACATAGCACAGTGTCTATCTGGTTGGTGACCCAAGTTCCCAAGAAAGGAAATTAGTGAATTTAGATTGCAGGTTTGTTTTTTTGTTGTTTCTTTGTGTGTCGTGGGGCTTCAACTCTGGGCCTGGGTGCTGTCCCTGAGCTCTTCAGCTCAAAGCTACCACCCTACCCCTTGAGTCACAGCCCCACTTCCCATTTTTCTGGTGGTTAATTTGGAAATAAGAGTCTCATGTTCTTTATTGCCCTGGCTGGCTTTGAACCGAGATCCTCAGATCTCAGTCTTCTGAGTAGCTAGGGTTACAGGCGTGAGCCACCACACCCAGTAGGTTACAGGGTACTGAAGTACATTGACGAAGAGGTGATAGTGGCTCTGGGACTTTGAGGACAGCAATTACAAAATATAAAGGACTGAAATCCAGAAACCTACAAAATGATAGAAGAAGTTGTGGTGTGATGAAGGATGCGTGTATGTAATCCCCGTCTCTTAGGAGATAGTGGAAAATCAAGGTTAAAGGCCAGCCTGCGGCAATGTTCGTAGGAAAACCCTATCTGATAGAAAAGATAAAGAGGGGGGAAGAAGGATAGCAACAAAAATAACCCACAAACTGAAGAAAAAGTAGAGGCTAGGAATTTATGGCTTAGTGGTAGAGTGCTTGCCTAGCATTCATGAAGCCCCGAGTTCAATTCCTCAGGACCATACAAACAGAAAAAGCCAGAAGTGGTACTGTGGCTCAAATGGTAGAGTGCTAGCCTTGAGCAAAAGAAGCTCAGAAACAGAACACCCAGGCCCTGAGCTCAAGCTACAAGATGGGCCAAAAATAAAACATGAAGATCAGAAAATATATTACAGGCCAGTAACTTTAGGTTCTGAATGAGTTCAGAGACACGAGGCCGTATACACCTGACATAACACAGCTCTCCAAAGTAGCATGCTTGTTTCCCACTCCAGACAGAAGACAGGAGCAAAGATATACACTTGAAGCACGAATTTTCTTTTTAAATCCCTGCATCCATTAGATATAGAACCCTAACTTAACTATAGTTCATCTCAAAGATTATTTTAGACAAATCTCTTGTTCCCCTCCCCGCTCAGTGCTTCAGACTTTAGTCATTTCAATCCTCTCACTTGCAAGGCAAGCCCTCAACCACTTGAAACATACCCCAAATCCTTCAGCATTTAGGTTTTTCTTCAAATCAGAGTCTTGCAGTTTTTCCTGGGCTGGCCTCACGTGAAGATCTTTTTATTATCTTTGCCTCCTGAGTAGCTGGGATTATGGAAGTATATTACCAGGCCCAGTCCTTGTTGCTTTGCTCTCTACTTCCCCAGGGTATCCAACCATGCTCTCAGAGAAAAGGATAAAGAAAGATCATAAGAAGGCAGATCACACAAGTGCTCCTGGAAAAACAAGACTTTGAGGCCACCTGCCATTTTTCCCCCAAGGAACATGCTTCATGAAAAGTCGATATAGAGTCGTAAATGTCCCTAGATGCTTTGTTTCTGCTCTTCAGATGATCTGTGTGTTGCACTCAAATTGAAGAGAGGGATGATGTGTGCTCATGAAACAAATCCACCCCTCCCCCAAAGGATGCTAACTGGTACCGACCGTGGTGGACACGAGCATGCACAGGTGGCACTCCTCTTTGGACTAGCTGCTGGCTTCCTGACGCCGGGAGGGGCTGGCACCCATGCCACGCCTCTGGTGGGGCTGGCACCGGGAGAAAATTAGGTTATTCTCTGCTTCAAGTAATGAGAAAAAAAATGTTTTCTTCTTTTTGACAGTTGACAAGATTTATATATCTCAAAATACCAGTCGAAATGCAAGCCTAATTATTTTATAAATTATGCTGGGCTGTCATACACATCTTCTAGGAGAGTTTAGAATTTCCACTCCTCCTTTGCCTGGGGCTGGGGAAAACACACCAATTTCCACTAGTCTTGTCTCGTTCACGCCTCCTTACTCTTGGGGGCGGGGGGTGGTGGGACATGGGAAGTCATATTATGTTCCCATCAATGGGTGATGGTTCCTCTGGTCTTGTTTGGGATATGTATAATGGGACCTCCAACTGACTTCCATGATAGATGAAGATGTTTCTCAAAATACTTCCTTCTGCAACAGCAAAGATGTTACTTTTCAACATGCCATTAGCTCCACTGTCTAGCAAAAGTTTTCCTTGAATAACTGGGTCTACTTCTAATTTTCTAAAGAAAACATATTTTTATGAATTAGGAATGTCAACTTCTTAAGCCCTGCTTGTAAGTTTGTCTTTGGACATGATTAATACTAGAGTACCAGAACAAAACCTAGAATGTCACTCCTCCACATAATTGTACACATCTTGGGGTGGGGAAGACATGGACTAGCTGTCAGCTCAATCCATTCTTCATACTAGATGCTTCAGATTTTCTGTAATCTCTCAAGACACAGGGATTTCATTCCCAAATAAAGGACCCAAAATGTAAATGCTCGTGGAAGAGAAAATAACTTGCCTAAAATCATACTGAAGACTGAATAACTTCATAAGTCCATCCTCTGACCATATATATCTAATTGTATAATATATGATATAATATATAATAGGTATCATGCTTTCAATTATAGTTCATAGAAACCCATATGAGGCTAGATAAAAATGAAGAAAATGTTTTTTTCTCACAAAGACAGAGAGGTTCCAAAGACTGTTAAACTGGTTGCTCAGTGGTGTCACATACAAAGAATATCTTTTCCTTCATCCTCAATATTCTCAGCTTCTCCCTAATGCGTATCTTTCTGTCACATGACTAAAAGCATAATTTGTAAAGGGGGAATTGAGAGCATATCTTTTCCGTGGGTTGATTTCAAAGGGCAAGGACATTTTCAGAACCATGCTCCAGGATTCGCCTCGGATTCTGTTGGCTAGAATTGTACTATCTTCATATCCTAATCCAATCTCCAAGGGAAAGAATGGGACTACCTCAGTCGCAAAGTCCCATGGGAATTAAACAAGAACATAGTTTACAATAGCTTGAGTAGCTTGGTAAAATACTGATTGTTGGCCCCCTACCCTTTGTTAGTTGCCTATGAGAACTTAGTAGGTCTACAATGAAACACAACAATTCACATCCTGAGATGCTACCACTCTTAGGGGTCAGAGATCACATTCTGGAAGCCACACAATCTCAAGCCTCTTGGTGTTGACTTATTGGTGCTAGGGTTTCATCTCCCTTGAAATTTATGAACAAAGTACAAGAATGCTTCCAGAAGTTATTATTTATACAGAATTGTCAACCAGGTCTGGTGGTCATGCCTTAATCCTGGCAGTGTGAGGAGGCTGAAGGCAGGATGATTTTCTGTCCCAGGTGGCACAGGCTGGACAAGTGCCCGAGACTCCCTCTCAACAGAAGCATGTGGTCATGATGGCATATGTGCAGCATCTCAGCTATGGTGGCAACGTATGCTCACACCTGGAAATGAGAGAAGATCTCCAAAGTAACCAACCTTTCAAAAAAGGGCTGGAAGCTTTTGTCCATAATAAAGCCCCTTCCCAGCAAGCGTGCTGCTTTGAGTTCAAACCTCAGCATTGCAAAATCGGATTGTAGTTCAAAAGAGTACTTTGTCTACATTTCAATAAGAATTTCTAGAACATTCATAGCTGGAGTACATTTCTGTTTTCCGTGTGGGAGGGCTTACTCTGGTTACTATTTAAAATGCTAATCAAGCCCCTTGATCTACCCTCAGATCGTCAAGTCATCCTGGAATTTAGATATATTCCTCGCCACTATCCTAGATGTGAGGTAGGTCTATATCTATCAAACCATCTGTCTCTATCTAGGTTCCTCGTACTTCAAAATCAATTAAAAACAGAGGAAATGATCTCATTATTGTTTCAAGTTACCTAGACTTTGAACATTTTTTCATAAGCTCTCATCTGTAAAATTTTGGAAGGCCGCTACTTCTCAGATGGTGTCAAGAACTATTTTGCAAGTCAGGCACTTGCAGAGGTAAACTGAGCATCACAAATGCAAAGTCTGTGCATCTCTCTAGACATTCTCAGGCATCACCAAGCACCAACTGCCCTCAGAGTGACTGCAAGTGCTGGAAAGCAAAGCAGAGGAGCTGCAACACAATTAAAACAAGTCTTTCCCCTTGGATGACATGTTTTAAAGACAACAAAATGACATCCCTGCACACTATAGGTAATAACAATAATTCTTAATCTGATTTTAAGTAATCTTATGAAGCTAAACAATTCGACCATTCTTCAATCTTTAATAATATAGATTTTACAATCCTAAGACCCAACCACCTTCAAAAGAATGTCAAATTACCAGGTTTCCATTAACCACAAGATATGTAGGGAAATGTGCCAACACACAAAATATGAAAAAAAAATTAAGAAATGAGAAGGTGTGTATGTGTGTGTATATTTAGTTTTTTAAGATAGTAGGCTTATATGACTTAAACTCTTCTCAAACACTAAGTCAATTTGGATTAAGAAATTATCTCATTACATCTCTATAGTCTAAAGATGACAATGTGCTTTCAAGCAGTATATTAAGGAAAAACAAATTCCATTGTAACTTTTTTAAGATGCATGTTATCAACCGCTTTGAAATGAATGGCTCGCATGTGATTCAGAATTGCCTGTTCTTTTACTGGTGAATCACATATGAAATCCCAGCTTCTCAGGAGGCTGAGATGGAGGATGTTAGTCTGATGCCAGCCCATCCATACAAATCCAGGAGACATTTGTCTCTAATTAACCAGAAAAAAAAAAAAAGCTGGGGTTGGGGGTATGGTTCAAGGACTATAGCATCAGCCTTGATATTAAAAAAAAAAAAAAAGAACACAAGGCCCTGAGTTCAAGGAGTTCAAGACCCAGTACCAACACACACACACACACACACACACACACACACACACACACACACAAATTGTTTTCATTATGCAAATTTACTACTTCCACTTTTAATTGACTGTTACCCTACATAGGAGGCCGACATGTGCGGACCACTGGAAAGCCAAAGCCAGCCCAGGCAGGAAAGACTGTGAACCTCCCTTCTCCAATAGATTTCTAAAGAGCCAGGAGCTGAGTTGTGGCTCAAATGGTTGAGTGTAAGGGGAAGAAAAATGCTCAGAAATAGGACCCAGGCTTTGAGTTCATGCCCCAGGATGACACAGAAAATGTCTCAAAAAAAAGGTTTTAAAGAAATAGTCTAGAGATGATGAATGTTTAATAAATCAAATGTTAAATCATTTAGAAAGATACCTAAAATGGATGGTGCAGTTTTCTTTACATTTTCCAGGGGTTTTTTTGTTTTGTTTTGTTTTTTTCAGCCATAGTACTTTAACCATCTTTAGTAGTACTTTAACAATGCTTGACTTGTGTCCAGGTATCTCAGGGAGAGACAGGCCCATACTCTTCTAAAACTGGTCTGCCATGGCTTCCTAGAAAGGGACCCAGGTGGCTGTGAAAAGTATGAAGAAGAGAAAACAGAAATCCACATCCACTGCATGTGGACACCCTGACGACTGTGGATCATCCAGGCATCATCAAGTAGTACTAGGTCATCGAAACAGCAGGCCCCATCTGCCTTGGGATAGAACATGGAAGGAGAGGACCTGCAGCCTCATGGGGGAGGAGACCAGAGGACGATTCAGTACATCTCATGCCCTCTGTGCTTACGGACACGCGGGCACCGGGAAAGGCTGGATATGGTAGTACATGCTTATCATCTCAGCAAAGGCCCAACGGGGAAAATCCCAGGCCAAAAGTGAGAACCTATCTCAAAAATAACCTGAGTGAACGGGCCCACGGGATGTTAGGATAAAGTTCAGTTAATGGAGCCCCTGCCTAGCAAGTGCAAAACAAATAAAACCACAGGGAGGAGAAGGGGGGAAGAGAAAGAAAAAGAGAAGGGGGAGGAGGAGGAATAGCAGGAACAGGAGGCAGAGGAAGAGGCAGTGGCTTCATTTTGTGAGGCTCCATCTTGTGCCTGGAACTCTCTCCTGGCATCAAAACTACAATGGTAGCCAAGGTAGATATAAGGAATTGGGGCATTATTGTCCTTGGTTCTGGAGTTCCTTCCATGTAGAGATCACCTTTCCATGGTTACTGCAACAACAGATGCTAAAGTACAAAGTATAACTTCCCAGAGTTCAATTCTGTGGCAAGTGAGAAGCATCATCAGGTAGTTACTAACTGTGGACCTCAGGCAGAGGCCTCTTCTGGGACACACCCTGGAAGACCAAGGGCTCAGGAAAACTGAGTGAATCTAGCCATATGCCCCTGAGATACCTAGAGCCCACAGAGAAAGTTATCCGATTATGTAAAGAGCAGGGAATCCTAACTAAACTGCAAATTCAATGTTGCAAGTCGTACCTTGGAATCCAACCACAAACTGGACAGGGCAGATTGGCTAAGTTAAACCCTTGCATCCTGGAATTACACTCCACCTGTTCCCGAGAACTCATTCCTGTCTTTATTCACGCTCCAATTGGAGAGCCCCCCCCCCCAACTTGCCCTCTAAGCATCAGCTGCCTAAGAATAACAGGTGTTGGGGAGGGGAAAGAAGAGCCACAAATTAATACAATTCTTCCCATGAGAATTCTCCTCTCCCTCCCCACCCCTCTGCCCCTTCATGTCTAGCCCCAAGCCTCATTTGCCGAGAGCAACAGTAAATGACCAGCTGGTGGTCATCAAGTCCTTTTATGGTAGGTATTGAGTACCCACGACAAGACTCAGGGCTAGCGGGATTGCTACCTGTCTTCTGAGAATATGGCACTTGCCAGTATTCAGGAACAAAGTGGCTCCAATGAAAGGGGTGGACAGCTGGTGACACGACAACGCAAAGACAGAAGACCCCTCAGCTGCGCAGGTCCAGGGATAGGGGGTCAGGCAGGCGGGGGTAACAGATTTGGTAGGAAGAAGACAGACCCAGGAGCTGGGTTCCCAGCACACCTGGCCTAGAGGCGCAGACGTGTGGCGCGTGCCAACTGCTGTGGACATCTCCCCAAGTGAGTCCAGCCAAGGAAGGACCAACCCAGACCCGAGATGGACGGGTGAGCTAAGCAGCTACCTGAAGATCAGAAGCTGTCTGGAGGCCTCTCGCCCTGCTCCTCTCCAGCCCTTGGTTTCTGGGAGAACTGCGGTTGTCCTTCCATTGGTTGGTTTTTTTTTTTTCCACTTTACAATCTAAGGCATGGGCAGTGCCGGCCGGACAGGGTATCAATGGGCAATCCAAGGCTCAAATCAAAGCGTCGGCCGGCTGGAGCCGGCACGGGGTCACCTTCTCTGCACGTTTCCCTTGGCAGAATTCAGTTCCTTGTGGTTGTAGGACTAAGAGCTTCTCTTCCTCCCTGGCGGTCCGTGGAGGCCATACCGGGGCTACCGACTTCCCACGTCTCCACGTGGCTTCCTGCCCTCTGCATGGCCGTGGCTCTGCAGCCAGGTGGCTGAGCTCCTTCCTCATCTTCTCACCCCGACCCCAGTCTTCTTGTCAGAGGTCTTGTCGTGATGACTCTCGACCTTCCTAGCCAAGTGCTGGTCCAAATGGGTGGTCTTTCCTTTCACGGAGCGTGTGACCTTGAGGACAGAATCACACGTCCTTCTCCAAGGTGGAGAAACTCCCCGGGAGGTCAGAGGGAGGCAGAGACAAGAACAGTGGGGCAGCCACCGGGGAAGTGGCCTCTGTCCACAAGTGGGGGCTCCGTGCAACCGTTAGATCCGTTAACCCAGTCTGGAGGTCACCAACTGACTCCTGCCCAGTGGACAGCTCTCCATGTGGAGCCTTCTGGATCAAGCCCGAGGGTCCCAGAAGGGTGTATCATCCCCACCCCAGGAATCTTCAGAGCAATCCCCCAAGTACACTTGCAAAGCAAAAAGAAACAATGTGGCTGGGCAGAGACATCTGGGCTCCCCTCAGTCTTCTGAACCAGCAGGCCAAAGACCATACCTGCCGCCTTCCTTTTCTCTGCTGCACTGATTTTCTACCAAACGCTGCCGTCCATATTTTCGGATAGACATGATTTCAGAGATATACATTGAAGCCTTGATTTGATTTTCTTTGTGTGTTGGTGTGTGTACGTGTGTATGAACTAAATACTGGGAAACCTATGAGGATATTCTGGCAACTCTAGGAACTGTTGCCATATTTACACCAAGGATTAACTGAAAAAAAAAATAGTCTTATAGATTTTAACATAGTCTCTGACAATATTGAGCAGAGCAGAAAAGAAGTCAATTTCAGTGCCCAAAAGGGTAGGCTTTTCTCTCTGCTGATTTCAAGATGCTCTAGAACAACTACTTGGGAATTGTCAAATCAAGTGTCATCTCCTCAAGATCCTCTTGTTAACGCCATCTTTTCTTTCAGCAGTGCACTGTCCTTAGCATTGCTAATGTAAGATGCTTAAGCTGCTGTTCTCTATTCTAACTGGGCCCTCACCATTACATTGGCATGTTCTTGATGGTCTCCTAGAAGCTAAACTTGTCATCTGAGAAATACAACACAGGCCACACAAATTCACATCTTCTGGGAGCCACATTTTGAAAAGAAGTTTAAGAAGTAAAACTAACTTATAATAACTTACTTGAGGTAAATTGAGATAAGAAAATCTAGCTTTTCCAAACTATACAATTTAATAAATGCATAAGCATCACCACTGCAATAAATGGATTTTAAAGGTATCTCTCACACATAGCCCCCAAAAGAACCCATACAAATAAAATCTAAAACATTTGTCATTTGCTTAAACAGTGAAGAGTAGAAAGAGTTCACAAAGATAGTCAGTTGGAAATGCCACTGGCTTCTTTTGGCCACATAGACAGAAGGCATTATAACAATAGAAATGTGCCAGAGAAGGTTTCTTTTCTTTTCAATCAAAATTTAATAGATACATGAAGTACTTAGGAAAGTTGGCACAAGTTTCTCGAAATAAAAAGTAACTTCCTGCTGGGCATAATAGTGCAAGCTTACAGTTCCCTTTCTCAGAAAGCAGAGTCAGAAAGAGAGTTTAAGGTCAGCCTGGGTTCATAAGCCAAAACCTGCTGCCCTTTCGCTATGTCCTTCTCCCACCCACCCCCATATATATAAGGCTACCATTAGAACTCAGCCTTTGGGCCAATATTAAAGATGAACTTGGAATTCTCACCCCTCCCTAAAAGACATAAGAATGACCAAGGAAAAGCAGTGATCGGCTCCTTTGGAGAAGAGGCTTCTAAGAATCTTTAGAAGGGTAACTTCCATCACCTTCTTGTCCCTAGATCACAGGGAAAATAGAGAAGACATTCGTAAGGCTTTCTCTAAATGTATTTCCTATAATTGATAAGAAGCATACAGCATTCTATGTGTCCTTTAATAGCTCTATGTACAGGTGTCCATGTGTGTGTGTGTGTGTGTGTGTGTGTGTGTGTGTGTGTACAGGTTTCCATTATATACAGATACATATGTATACATAAATATGGGATACTGTCTATTGTCATCATGAAACTTCCTCCTTGTGGCAATATTAAAAAAATAATTTACCTAATAAGAAGAATTTTTTTTCCAAATCAACTGTCTTTATGGTCTCACTATTAGTGTCCTGTTTCATTCTCTAGCCACCACAGCCTGATCTGTAAAAGACTCACCATCCTTTACAAAGCACATACCAAGAAAGCAGAAAGTAAAAGTTGATATAAAGGTCACCCATTACAAGCATTAGCTGTTGAGCCATTTGTGGTTTCAACTCAACAGTGTTCAAACATAGCTGGAATGTTGCATTTATCACATGATCCCTGCCTGACAGCTATTTGTAGAGACACACAGATCGTAAAATATCTTGAGCTCTACTAAAAAAAAAAACAGATTATAAAAAAATCTTGAGATCTCCTAAAACAACATTTTAACCAAAAATGTCAACGACTACTTCTAAGAACAACAGCAGCAAAACCCCCAGCATTTCCACCTCAGTTGACAATTTCCTTCACATAATCTGATCATGACAGCTACATGCATAATGTTTTACATTTCCTGGATACAAACTTACCTCCTTTGGCTATCTATATCATATATATTAAATTTCATGGTGATATAGTTCCTCTTCATTTTTTTATCTACAACCACATGAACATATCACATTGAAATGTGGAGCTATTTTTCTGACAGTGCTGGGCTTGAACTCAGAGCCTAAGCACTATCCTTGGGCTTTCTCAAGGCTAGTGCTCTATTACTTGATCCATAGCATCATTTCTGGCTTTTTTTTTCTATGTATGTGGAACCCGGTATTCTTGCATGCTAGGCAAGCACTCTACCACTAGGCCAAACTCCTGGCCCTGTGGAACTATTTTTTAGACTTAATAACTGGGGGCTTTCTGTGTGTGTGTGTGTGTGTGTATGTGTGTGTGTGTGTGTGTGTGTGTGTGTGTTTGAAAAGAGAAAAATGGTGAAGGGCATAAACCAAAGTTATTTCCTAGTTGAGAGTAATCATACTTTGTAATGTGCTCTGTACCATATTGAAATGAAACCAGCCCCAACTTCTAGCTTGTCTTTTTCATTCATCTTTGCAAGTCTTGTGAACATGACAGCATTTGCTGACTTCTTTTCTGCATGACGCCCCGCTGTTCCTTTATGAGGATCTCTTGCCTGTCAGAAACATTTCACTGAGACACTCTTCTTCCAAACTAAAAATTCTCAGCTTCCATTTCAGCTCCATTTTCTAGGCAAGCCTCTATCTAGCTCGACCCCCATTTTCCTCTGCTTCTAGAACACTATTTTCTCTTTCTCAAGCATGTGGCTGACATTCTGTCTTGTCCCTTAGGGCAGGATAATTTGCTCACTGTGGATTAGCTGCCTTCAGTAGGTAAGTCTCACCTGGGTCATATCCTTTAAGGGCATATCCACAGCTAGGACACTTTCACTGGAATGTGTCAAATTTTGCCCCAGCTTGTCTTGCTCCTTCTTTCCAAAGCTAGTTTTCTCTGAAAAGCTAACACCTTTATGACTAACACTTTATGAATCTGTAAGTTTGTAAAATATTTTCTTCATTGTTAAAATTTTCCATACTTCTCATTATATAAGACCAGGTATTAAAATTTTTCTGAAGAACTTTGACTCAACCTAGCCAGTCTAAATTTTATATTTGTGGAATAAAATGCATGATTTATATATATGTGCATATATACATATAGTATGTGTGTGTATGTGTTGAAAAAAGAGGAATTCGTAACATGGCACAGAGAATTTTTACCTAATATAGACAATTTGGGCTACCAGGGCTATGTAGAATAAAATATCCATAGTTTCAAAATCTACTGCACAGTTTAATATTATGAACTACAAATAGAATCTAAGTTGTCTTATGAAGAATGTTGTTGTGTTCTGGCATGTATTTGACTTTGAATAAAGAAATTCATTACCAATAGTATCAGTAAGAAAATGGTATTACCACAAATGTTCCACCTCCAACTAAATAATATCTCATTTGAAGTCCATAGTAGACTGAAGTCTTACATGACATGTATAAACTCCATGGCATTATATGCACATGCTTGTGTACATGTACATGAGATAGAGCATAGAAGTCAATGTTTTCATGACACTTCCAGAAAATATGGTATCATATCTAAAACAGAGTTGACATTCTTGGTTAAACTGGTATTTTGGAAGACAGAAACAAAGTTACAACATAAGAGCTTAAGTAATTAAAGATCCTATTGGATTTTCTCACTTATTATCTCTGCGATTTCATGGCTTCACCTCCATAGTAATTTCCTAGGTCCATCCATCATTTCATTAGCCATTATCACACGGAACCTGTTATTCAACTGAATCTGCTGTGCTGTGCTTTTTTTCCCTTTTTTATTGTGATTAATAGAAGGGTTACATTATATTCATCAGATAGAAGGTGCATAACTTCACAAACATTGATACCCTTTCTTATGACATGGTCCCCATTTCCCTCCCACCCTCCCCCCGCTTATCTTGATTTCCCCCCTTCCCTATCCAATTTCGAATAACCGATTAAGCACATATAAAATATATCAGATAATAATGTAAAATATTGTAACAATATGAGATAACCAAGGGATGGCAAAAGAGATGAGAGATAACATAGTACATTAAGAACAACAGTCATTCATTATATGGCTTTTGTTTCCTTATCCTGGAGGTCCTTACATTTAGTGTGTCATAGTATTTGGCCTAATGTCTCTAGATTTTGTTCTAATGTAAATCTCTGCTAGGAGAGCCCAAGGTTTCTACTGATTATGACAAATGAGGGAGACTATTGGGCCTAAGTTCCTTTGAGTCTGGCTTACTTCACTTAATATGATTTTTTCTAAGTCTTTCCATTTCCTTACAAATGGGGTGATGTCATTCTTTCTGACAGCATTGTGTATAAATACCACATCTTGTTGATCCACTCATCAACTGAGGGGCATCTGGGTTGGTTTCCTATCTTTGCTATGGTAAATAGTGCTGCAATGAACATCAGTGTGCTAGTGGATTTAGTATGCCCTTGTTTCTGGACGATTGGGTAAATGCCTAGTAGTGGAATTTCTGGGTTATAGGGGAGCTCTAGGTTTAGTCTTTTGAGGAACTGCCATACTGCTTTCCATAGTGGTTGAACAAGTTTGCACTTCCACCAACAGTGTAGTAGTGATCCCTCCTGGCCACATCCCCTCCAGCATCTGTTATTAGTTTTCTTGATCCTGGCCATTCTAACTGGAGTGAGGTGGAATCTTAGAGTTGTTTTGATTTGCATTTCTTTTATGGCCAGCGATGTTGAGCATTTCTTCATGTGTCTATAGGCCATTTTTGTTTCTTCTTCAGAGAAGACTCTCTTTAAGTCTTTGGCCCATCTTTTAATGGGATGGTTGTTACTTTGGAGATTAGTTTTGGATTGATTCAATTTTTTGAGCTGTTGGTATATTTTAGATGTGCTTTTTAAAAGCAAACATGGAAATATTTTTGAATCTCTTAGGAAGAATAAAGTGAAAGAGAGTTTACAAGAGAAAATATTGCACTTATACGGTTGTTTCTGTTATTTGAACTAAGAGTAATTTGTGGACTAGTGTGCTAACAACTATGGAAATAGGTTTAGAAATGTGAAACAAACTGAAAATGCAATTGATTGAGGAGTTTGGTAGAGAAGAGGTAGATATTTTAACATGGTGTTACATTAATTGAATATCCATATGCTAAAAATAAAACAAACAGATCCACACCTTTTATTATAGTTTAACATTGATTGCATCCTTTTTTCCTCTCTCTTGCTATAATAGAGGATACCAATGACTCAAATCATTGAGAAAAGAAAGAATGCTAGTGCTGACATTTCTGGAGCCAGGAAGTCTAAGATTAGGTGACTACAGCAGGTAAGACCCCTGTGCTGAGTGTTGAACAGGATGGAAAAGCAGAAGCAAATAAGCATGAGGTGAGGACAGTAAAACAGAAGGATGGCCTTACTTGTAACAGTCTCTCCAGTAACGGACCCAATCCCACAATAACGGCATTAATCCATCATGAGACAAATGTTCACATGACTCAGTCATCTCTTCAAGATCCTACAATCTCTCAGCATCAACACATCCAATTAGAGCATGAGTTTCAGAGGGAATGAGCCATATTCAAACCATGGCAGATTAAAAAAAAAACTTTAATGAAAGACTAAAGGCCATAAAACTCCAAGAAAAAACACATGAAGCATCCATTGATAAATTAAGTGAACTATTCATTGCAAAGGACTTTGAGGAGCTGGGCAAACCATTAGAATTCATGCAATGAAATTGTAATTCACATAAAAAATTGGAACAATCACAGCAGTGCGCTTTAAAACAACGATTTATCTGAAGCCAATATCCCCTGTATCCACTTTCCAATCATACCATTCCAGAACTTATTGCACATTTATTTTATTATAATTCCCTGTGGGTTTTAAGCTTTATGGGAGCAGATATTATGATCCTCTCCATAAACTAAATGAAGATTCTGTGGCATACAATATTATTCTCGAGGAAATTTTAGTAGCCATAATCTTTGGCAGTGTTAAACTGAATTTAAAATATTCCCTACTGTTAAATTTTTGATAATTCTATCGACCAATTTAATTAATAGTGGACTTGAGGGAATGGGTGTAGTTGGGAGAGAGAGGGGGAATGATGGGAGAAATGATATTGAGATTCATGGAATTTATAAACCGACATGTTAAATTGAAACTGCTTTGCACAACTCCTTAAAGATGACTAAAAAATAATGGGTACAGCTCAGGTATGTTTTCCATCTTTTTGTGTGTGGGGTTTGGGGAGTCCTGGGGCTTGAACTCAGGTCATGGGCACTGTCTTCGAGCTTTTTGTGCTTGGGGCTAATGCTGAACCACTTGAGCCACAGCACCACTTCAGGCTTTTTCTGCATATGTGATATCCAGGAATCAAACCCAGGGCTTAGTGCATGCTAAGCAAGCACTCTACCATTGGGCCAAATTCCTGGCCCGGTTTTTCATCTTTGTTCAAATAAAATAGAATAACATTGTGCCTTTTATTAAAATTTCAAGCCTCTTGAAATTTAAGAAACTTCTTAGCTCTTGATTTTAGAAATTTGGAGGATTTTAACCCATAAATTTTATTGTAATAATTGCCAATTATGGCTGTTTCTGTCCTTGCAGTGGGATGTGACACAGGTGAGCAGTGGAACTTGGTATGACCAAAGTCAAGGACATGTCCCATTCCATATTTACAACAAAATGATGGTTTCTTCATCAAAAGGCAAATCCCTCATTTCAGAAAATTGAATGGCTCTTAAAATAGAAGGCCAGGTGGCTAAACTTAGGTGCAGAAGAAAGCCTAACCTAGAAATGTTCTCTGGCTCCAATCCCAAAACATTTTCATTTGATTATGGATTGAATATATTTTGTTCATTCATTTTCAACCCTGGCTTCTCTGTGTGTTGTTCTGAGATAGGCAAACTAACTTTAGTAGACAAATTGACCTAAGAAAATATGCCACTCTGCTTCAATGATCTCTGTTTACCTATTAAAATGGTGGCTTTATGCCTGCTGACATGTTTAAAGGAATCAAGGGCACAGGTGTGCATCTTTAAATGCATGCAAGTGCCATTATAATTCATAATGAAAAGAGATTAGTGAATTACAACAGGTCGCTTCAACCCTCAGAAATGAGGAGAAAATACAAACCATGAGAACTCTCCTATGTGTTAACATTGTCTCTTCTTTTGTTTTTATTGGCCTTTGATTTCTATTTTTTTATGTGTGTGCTGTGTTTGCTTTGTTTTTAATGTTCCGTGGGGTTTAAGTTTTCCAGTTTCAGGTTGAAAGCAATTGTTAAAAGATTATCTCTTGACTACTACTTGTCATAAATTCAGGAGTGTGTGTGTGTGTGTGTGTGTGTGTGTGTGTGTGTGTGTGTGTGTGTGCGCGCACCAGTTCTGGAGCTTGAACACAGGACCCAGTGCTGTCCCTGAACTTCTTTGGCTTACCAGTAGTTCTCTACTACTTGAGCCACAGAGCCACTTCTGGCTTCTTCTGAGTAGTTTACTGGGAGTAAGAGTCTTGTAGACTTTCCTGGCCAGGCTGGCTTTGAACTGTGATCCTCAGATCTCAGCCTTCTGAGTAGCTAGGATTACAGGCATGATCCATCAGCACCTGTCTCAGTATTTTCTTTTATTTTTAATAAATCACATTGTGTGTTGTATTCCGGCTCATTCAGCAACCACTGGCCAGATCTCTGTGATCTACTAAGGCACTGGCTTTCCTTACACTACAATCTAGCTATAGCAGTCAGCCACAGTGTCAAATACCTGTATTTTGAGAGTCATCTCTGGCCCCTGTACAATCGTACTGAATCCGTGTGCACATCTGTCTGTAAGACCGAGCAATAATAACAACCACACCATTGTTTGAAGAGGCTCTTGGAAGAACCACACGAGATAATGCCTCTGATAGCCGGCTATGCATTACAATGTACTCTGAAGATTTCAGGTATAAATCATTCTGCCTGCATTTACTTATGTCTGCCCTCTTTCTGACATTTGCGTCTTCCTGCATGAAGATCCCCTAATTAGATGCATTTATAAAAGACCAACTCAAATTCAACTTTCTTCCAGAAATCTCTGCTCCCTAAGTGGGGTCGTCTGACTTTGAACTTCTAATTCCAAACTTCTGTAAGTAAGGTGCTAAGTGTTTCCATCCATTACAAATTCATCATTCGCCTTTATTTCATAGGATATTGTCATCAATTGGCATTTATCACCCCCCCCAATCACAAGCTGATTCCATTTAATAAACCTAATATCTTAGTGATCATTTCACTCCAATTTCCAACACCCAGATCCCTTGTACATACCTGTGAGTTATTAAGACAAGCTGTATATTCATGTCAGGTAAGGTTCTTCAGCATAGCTGGAAAGCCTCTCCCGTCCCTTTGTAACTAATTATCTTTTTCCTGCTCTCCTTCTCCAAACCTCTTGGCATGAAATACTGCCACAGAAATATTTTCCAATTTGAATTTGATGCTAAATAGTTATACTTTAACTTAATATTTAATTTAAATGTTTAACTTCAACTGTCAGTGTTTAAGCAATCATCTTAATTTTCATGTGTCTTTATCATCCATATTTCTAGGTGGAAAGCAGAGAAGAATAACATTATCCATATAGCTAACTCACCCTGCTCTATCTCTAAAAAATGGTTCCAAACACATTTGAGATAACAAACCCTCAATAAAAATTTGGCTGCAGATTGCATTTAAGAATATGCTTGTCAACAGATGCCGGTAACATTTTCTTCAGGTACTCAGGAATAATATGCAGGCCAAATCTTTTGATTGACAGAAAAAAAGATATGGGACTTATTCTACATTAATTTTAGTACCCTAAAGCTCCATTTCACTGAGGTACATTGGAATTGAGAAGAGCAGCTGTTTATTGAAGTTTGACAATGTTTTACTAAGGGCTCAGATTCATTTGTGAGCTCTCAAAATATATGCTCTGAGACTCCCATTAAAACTTGTAAAAAGTTTTTACTGTTGAAATTCTTAGATCTTCTAAGGTTCTGTTTTGTAATAGCTAAAGAGAGATGTTACATTTTTTTGTAAACACCTATGATCTAAGATGTCAGCTTTTTCCAAAACTAAATAGTCAATTGCATATCATCTTATTCAAGTAAGATTTGCGAGGGGGAGAGTTTTGGTTTTGGTGGGGTTTTTTTAATACCCTGGGGCTTGAACTCAGGGTCTGGGTACTGTCCCTGATCTTTTTGCTCAAAGCTAGTCCTCTGTCACTTGAACCCAGCACCACTTCTGGCTTTGGGGGAGTTTTATTAGAGATAAGAAGCTTTGTGGATTTTGCTCTTCAGGCTGGTTTCAAACTGCAATTCTCAAATCTCAGCCACCTGAGTAGCTAGGATCAATTTATTTCTTTTGCTTAACAAAATATCATGCAAGGCAAGGCATCTCTCAGGATGATTTATCTTCTTTCTCCCCAAGTTCTATGCACTTAAAATAATCCCGTCAATATAAATTTAAGTAAATCCCTTGCTCAAGTTTGCACAGTCTTAGCAATATTCATGAAACACTCTGCAAACCTTATTTAATTAAATGCAATATTGCTCCTTCCCTTTAAATGTAACGACCATAATTTCTTGCCCACAATTTTAATGAGTTTGCACTTTGCTGTACCCCTCATATATTTTCCTCTCCTTACAGGCACAGGTGATGAAATTGTGATCAACATTGTGAAATGGATCACAATTATGTCTTTAATCAAAACAACCCAGTCTTCTGCCACAGGTGTGGAAATCCACTGCACTGTGCTATCCAATTGCTCTTCTATTTTGTAATCAGCACTTTGAGCCAAAAGCATGGTGTAAATTACATGGAAAAATGAGAAGACATGTTCTGTCTCATGCTGTTGCCAGGTATGTTTCTTATTTAGATGTAAACAATGAGAGAAATTCAAGTTTCACAACAGTTGAGTCACTCCTGCCACTGGGAAAGTTTGTTGTTTTTTTGTATTTCTGTTCTCATGGTTTATAATTATTATTAGTAGTAGTCGTTGTATTAATAGTAAAGATGTTCTTTGGTTTGGGGACCTTCTCTTCCTCTTCAGTGATCACCTTTCCAATATGCTACCCATGCTGGTTTCATTCATTCTCAAGGAATAATTCATTAGAAGCCTTTCCCTGAAACCAACTTAACTGTAAGCACTTACGGAAGCTCCCATTAGGCAGACTAAAGAGAAAGTGGGTAATGAAATGATAAGATAGGATCACAGAGTTGCTATTATCTTCTTCATCTTGAATCCAGGGTTTCCCGGTTTCATCAGTCCTCGTGATTCATATCTTAAGTGGCCCCAGCAGAGACCTCATCCTCACCCTTTGCTGCAGAGGTGTCTAACAACCAATCAGAAGCAAGCCAAAGAAATGTCTCTTTCCTTCACTTGCAAGAGTTGAAGTCCTTGAAAACGACCTTAAGATGACCTCTAGCTAAAGTGGAAGGATCACCTGCCGATTCAGTCGTATTTTCTTAATGCCTGCATTAAAGCACTGGAACACATTGGAAAGAGCGCTTTACTCCTCCACATCGAAAACAATATGAAGGCAAGATTCCAGGACCATGATTATTATCGTGTCATTGGCTTTTGTCCCATACTCTGACTTCCTATCTAATTTTTTTGAAACAGGACTTCCATGAGATTAAGAGAATTAATATCCATAAAAGAAGCACTGAGATTTCCCTCCAGCACATGCAGCTGAAGTTCTCATAAGAGTCAATGTTTTATTGTGAACATCAGAACAAGCAATTGTTCTGGCATAAAAGATGGAACATTTTCCTATGGATTTCTTTTCTCCAGTTTTATTCTCTAGCTCTTTTCTAGTCTAGAAAATGTATCTATTTATAGGCAATCTCTTTAAATTGCATTCTAGGTTCAATAATAATCACAAATTAATGGTGTGTAGTCACATGTCCATTTTCTTGGGGGAAAAATCAGCATATGCCTCAATAACTAAAACTCCTATTTCCACAAACTAATTAAAAGGCCTTGTGGCACAGTAATCAGAAAAACAGGTGTTTCATTTAGTCCGTCTCCCTTCAAGGTTGAATAGTTGCAATTCAAACTTCCCTGTGATTTCTTTAAAGTCAAAGAAAGTCACATAGCCCTACACTACCTATCAGATGACAATACCCTTCAGTCCCACCCCGGGGATTCTGAAGGACTATAAATCAAGAAAACTGTGTTCAATTATGAGCGAGACTTCTCATGGAGATTTTAACTCTTGAAAAGGATTCCAATTCCCCCCCATAAGTGTAACAAATACAAATACACACACACACACACACACACACACACACAAAATCTTTCAGTCTTTAAGGGGAAATGTCCCTCTCCAGGTGATCCCTTCCAGGTTTGCACCAAATGTAGCCATCTAATCAAAACCACATCGCTGAGACCTGTTCTTGTGAGCACGGGTGCGTTACATACTATTTTATAATACACGCAGAAACTTTGGAAGGCTTCAGCCTCCTTCCTGCTGTTAATTATTTAGACTCTGACATATTGCAATAAAACATTTCATCGAGCACTCCGGTCTGGGGAACGATAGGCATCAACACTGTATTGGTAATGTAAAATAAATGGATCGGGGTTGAAAATAATGAGTTTGGTGGATTACATCTGTCACTGTGAATTATTATTGTTGAACATAATAGGGCAGAGCACTACAAAAATAAAGCTTGTCTCCTCTAGTAAAAGGTGAGACAACTACCTCTAATGAGATACAGAAATCCAAGTGTGAGTTATTAATTATGCACACAAAAGGTTTATCTGTTTGCCCCATCTTGCATTTTTGTATGCCTATAACTGCAGAACAGAAAGTCCCATTACTAAAGCTGGTGATAGTTCATAGCAATCTCTTGCCAGAAACTGGAGAACACATTCTTTTGGCCACATTTGACCATGCCAGAAAAAAAAATAATACTTGAACATATGACAAGGCACTAGCCTCAACAGGCCCTAATTTGGCACTTTATTGCTTCGTGTTTTCTCTGTGATATTTTTCCTCCTGCTTCTAGAATCCATGTCCAGCTTTGCTGTTGCTTTTTTTGCATTTTGTTTCTGCTAGTGTTGTTGTTTGTTTTGCTCTTGTTTTGAACAGAGCCTTTCTGTGTAGCCCAGATGGGCTTCCACCAGCTTCTGTATCCTGAGAGGTAAAAATTAAACGCATGTACCATTTTATCTAGTCTAAATTATCTCTAAATTCAACTCTAACTTCAAAATAGTCATTGTCTACACAAAGGATGTTGTTTTGAGTTTGTCCTTTCTTTAGGCAAACCATAACAACAACAACATAGAAGAGAACTTGTTTAATGTAATGTTTTTATTAGTGAATGAAAGCTGATATCTGATTTCAATATTTACAATATCTAATCAGAGTTCAAAGACATCAGCTACCCAGGATGCAAGAGCATCTTTTACAAAATGAATCAAGACGATCTGTTTGCTAAATTTGCCATTCCTTCACTTGAGCAGTTCTGAAGTATGACTTCAATGGCTGCATTATCATTTCCAATGTTTTTGTATCTTGTATCTTACTCAAGAATATTTGCAATGTCCTTAGAAATTCTTCTATGTGCCTTCAATAGATTCCATCCCAAAATACAGTTTATCATCTTTTAAGGAACATTTTTGGGTTTGGCCAATCATATTATTTCCCATTTCAAAAGTAATTTTGCCTTGTTCAGCCTTAACCCATGTCTCTGAGATATATATTATCCTCTGATTATTTTGGAAAAGTAGAATCATAAGACTGCAATGTAATGTGGTCCAACTTCAAACAAGAAAACATGATGTTGGGGCCGGGAGTTTGGCCTAGTGGTAGAGTGCTTGCCTAGCATGCATGAAGACCCGGGTTCGATTCCTCTGTACCACATACATAGAAAAAAGCCGGAAGTGGTGCTGAGGCTCAAGTGGTAGAGCTCTAGCCTTGAGAAAGTCCAAGGACAGTGCTCAGGCCCTGAGCTCAAGCCCAGGACTGGAAAAAAAAAAAAAAGAGAAAACATGATGTCATTGACTTCCGGGTGAAAGGTCATCCTGGTACCCAGTGCAGTTCAAGAACAAGAATCTGTTCCTGCACCAGCTCAGAGGGAGTCTTGTAGAGCACCACAACCATTGACAAAGGAAAATGACCCTAAGGAAAGAAACTTAGTTGTGTAGCCAAAGAATATGTGAAAGGTTTATGTACAAATCACAAATAACTGTCAGGAAGACAGGAAAATAAATATATATATGCATTCTTATATATACAGTGAGTATCATGACTGCATTTGCTCATTCTTCTCTCCATTTTGTCTTCCTCCTTAATAAAATATCTTCTAGTTTCATTTTATGAAACTGTTTGTTAGTTGTTCAAAGGAATTATACCATTGAAATCCTCCCCTGAGTGTACCATATCATATTTGATTTGTTAGTGTTTATATGCATGTGTATGCCATATGTTTTTATATGTGTTTATAAGTTGGATGCGGTTTTCATGATATTCAATGTGTATACGTAAAAACGAAGCTAGGTAACAAGAAAGGGATGGGTGGTGTTGAGATAGACAGGGTGAGGGACGAATGGTTGAAGGGGTGACACTGGTCAAGATGCAGTGTACTCATAAACTGTCATGATGAATTGAAAACTCTTTGTACAGCTACTTGAAGATAATTTCAACTAGCCAGGCTCTGCTGGCTCATACCTGTAATTTTTATTATCCAGGTGGCTGAGACCTGAGGATGGAGGTTCAACGCCAGCAGGAAATTCTTTGAGACTCTTATCTCCAATCAACCACCAGAAAGCTAGAAGTGGAGCTGTAATTCAAAGGGACAAAGCACTAGCCTCAAACAAAAGAGCTCAGGGACAGTATCCAGGCCCCGAGTTCAAGCCCCATGATTGAACAAAACAATAAAAAAAAAAGACGAAGAAGAAAAGTGCCTTAAAAATAATTAAATGGCTTTTTTTTTCAAACGTAAGAAATAAGTATAGTAGAGAAAGATAAACAATCAGGTCAGAAAATAAAAACAGTTGCACTTAACAAAAATATAAAAATAGTAGGAATTTCCATGGCCTATATGTAAACAAAGAATATAGGAAGTGGTTTTATTCTATTTTTGTTCTTTGTGGAAGAAAAAAAAATGTCATGAACCAAAAGGCTAGAATGACATTCAATGCCAATGTCTTTATTAAACTTCACATATCAAGCAAAAACAGAAAAGAAAAAAAAGAAAAGATTGCTGGCAAGTGATCCAAAGAGCCTATTAGTAAGTGAAAAAGCTTTCTGGAATCATATTTGATCTCAAGCTTTCTGAAGCTAACGTCTTTCATAGCTTTATCCACTTCCTAATATGCTATCATGACCAGGGAAGGTTCTTGAAATCATTTTTTAATGCTGGCTAATAAGAAGATAGAGAGTGTTTATAAAGTAACAATTCAATGATGTAAATAACTAGATGTCTAACTAGATGGATTTGTCTATCTGGAGACACGACTGACCTATGACATCATCACATCTTCCAGTATGGAGATTCTTGCGGAAGAAATATCAACAATGGATCAGCTAAGAGTGTGTTTCCATGATTATCTTCGTTAAATCAAATATTTTTTTCTCTTTTTTTCCTGTTCACGTCCTTTTTTAAATTTTTAAATTTTATTTTTTTCAAAGGATTTCAGGTCCTCCTGTCAGTGTTTGAGTACAATACATCTTACCAATGTCACTCCTTTTACTCCTTGGGTCATTCTTCCCACCAACTATTCCAACCCCACCCATCATCTCGAGTTACCTGGATCAAAGAAACTTTGTTATTACAAAAAAGGAAATGGGAAAATAACTTGTCAGGAATTTTATCCTAATGCTGAAATGTAATAGATTACCCAGAAAATTATCTCTCCGTGTCACTCAGTAACATGACTATAAGTCACTTGTTCAGAAATATTTTCAATGAGCATTCATTCCCTAGAGCACAGAGAAATGAAAGTTCTTTGAGACTGAAGGAAGTCAAAGGAAAGAAAAATTTCTTGACTGAGCCTGACTTCATTTGCCTTGTTTGTTTCTTTTCTTCTCTTTGGCCTGGTGGCACAAACTTGTAATCACAGCTTCTCAGGAAATGGAGGTATGAGAATCAAGATCCAAGACCAGCCCAAAGGGGTAAAAAAAATGAAAGAAATTCTATCAGAAAAATAAACTTAACAGATTCAGATCTGGTGGCTCACACTTGTAATCCTAGCCATTCAGGAGGCTGAGATCTGAGGATTTCTCTTCACAACCAGTCCAGGCAGAAAAATCTGTGACTACCACCAAAAAGCCAGAAGTGGATTTGTGATTAAGTAGTAATACGAAAGAGCTCAGAGTCCAGGTCCTGAGTGAAAACCCCAAGACCAGCACACAATAAATAAATCAACTAAACAACATGAGCTTTGGAGTTAGTGGCTCTAGGAGCAGAGTATTTGCCATTCAAGTGTGTGGCTCTGAATTAAAACCCCAGTATTGACAAAATGAATGAATAAATAAGTGAGTTAGTTTAAAACTAAAGAAGTCAGAAGATAAGATTTCTCTTGACTAACCTGAACTTTATTTAGCATAAGAACAAATTTTAAAAATACCCTCCTCAAGTTCCCAAAACGTCTCAACCACACATTCTACAGAGTGAATTTAGCTGAGCAGTTTGTATTTCTAACCACAGGGTGCATTGATCTATGTTATTATACTCAGAAGTACAGATATCCCTCAGTGAGGTATTTGAGCAACCAATCCAGCCTTGAGATGCCACAAGAGTTGAAGACAGGGTCTCAAAGTTGAAGGAGTGTAGGTGGTTAGAAACTCAAAGAGGGAGAAGAATAAGGATAGGATTCACACAAGAAGTGCTCATGTGAGTTCCCATAACTCTGAATAGTTTGGTATGGCTGCAGTGAAGAGGGGAAAATAGAGGACTTAGAATGGTTAGAAGTAAAGAAATGGAGGCACATGCCCGGAGGTCAGGACGTTTCTGGTCTTAGTGGGTCTTGTGGGGTCAAGGCAGAGACCCAGAGACGTGACCTGGGTTTGCAGTCTCTACTTCCAAGCTCAACGCTGTTCTTTTTCAGTGGACTTCTAAAAGAAGCTAGCCTATCCTATTGTGGTCCTTTTATTTGGAGTCACTTTTCCTGCTCAGACCGGAAAAACACATAGCAAATGGAATTTTTGATGTTTCTTCCAGGACATGTATAATAAGAGACCTCAGCTATCAAAATCCTCGGTGGCTTGGCATAACTCTGCTGGGTTTTCAACAGTGGTTTGCAGACTGGCACCCCAGTTAAAAAAAAAGATGCTAGCCATAGCCCAGCTTTCTTTGAATCTTATTTCTCTCCATTTTCAAGCCAAGTGCTCAATTACTTGAGAACACTGCATTTGCTTTCCCACAGACCTTGTTCCCAAAGGTTTTGTTTGTGACTTGATATTCAAGACTGCAGCAAACCAAAATGTCATCTCTTGTGTGGGTGGGAGGGGGGGGTGGGAGTGTGTGTGTGAGAAACACAGCTGTTTTGTACTATAAGGAATTTATGTTTTTATTTTTTATTACCTTTTGCTGTGCAAAGAAATTTCAATCCAATGTACTCATGGATGAGTACAATTTTCTTTCACTAGTATCGCTTCTACCACTGTCACTCATCTACATGTGTTTGGTGTTTGGACTTCTGGTGCTAATCATCTTAATTTCTACTCTTTATTCCAAACTATAAATACGATCATTCTTCTGTGATAAAATGTCCTTCAAGATAAGGAGGTTGCAAACTAATTACAGTAGGCTTTTTGCTGTACACCTTCTTCTCTTGAGATGAAGATATTTTGCCAGACTTTCTAAAGAAGAAATGGAAGGGGGTGGAGTCTTGTAGTACAAGACTGATTATCTTGGTTTGCCCACTGGTACCAGGCAATACAATCGAGTAGGACATCTTGTTATACTTGGAGAAAATGTTACTTGATTGCTGAGCATGGCTCTAACCTAAGGCATTTCTCATTTATAGGAACAAGGTAGGCGAGCCCTCTTAGCAATTATGCCATCTTAGGAAGCCTGGGTTATTTCAGTATTAATTTAATAAGCGATCCACAGTAATTACCTCTTAAGTTTTGTCTTCCTTATCTAGACTTGAGCCAGGGAGTACATTAAATTTGTTACAAAGGAAGTCTGCTCGGCACAGGACTAAAGACAAGAGAGAGAAAGCAGCCAATGTTTTTCTGGATAGCGTTATCATGAAATGGATCAGCTCGGGAGTCAGGCATGAGGAACACTCTCTAGCAAGATGGCTGCAATAATGGGCAACACTGTACATTTATTTAGCACTGCACACTTATCAAAGGTTTTCACGTACACTATTTCATTCGATTAATGCATTGAAAGACCAGATGGAATCCAAATAACCCTGTGGCTATGTGCATGGCAGCTTTTATGGTCTGCATGTGAATGACAGGGATTTCAGGAATCTTTTCTGCCTGGACAAAGCAAAGGAACTAGCAAGGGAGAAACACAAAAGCAACCTCCTGCCAGTTTCTCTGTAAAGACCTCATTTCGTATTTCCTTCAGTTACCGTAAAAAAAAAAAATACTGCAAAGAGGACACTTCATCCACTTATTCAATGGCATAAAAAAAGAGAATACATTTCCAGGCAGAATGTTGTGGTGTGTGACTGTAAACCCAGGTACTCAGGAGGCAGAAATTGGGAGGATCATAATTCAAGGCTCTTCTAGGCCAAAATTAAAAGGGTATCGTGGCCATCATCTAAACAAAGAATCTGGAGATGGTAGGTTCTCTCTGTTTTCCCAGCTATATGAGACGGATAGGTAGGAAGGCTTCAGTCTTAGCTTACCTAAGCAGCGGGAGGATAAAAAGAAATGACATCCTATCAGAAAAATAACTAAAGTTATGATTGGCTGGAGACATGGCTCAAGTGGTAGAACACATAACTAGCAAGAATGACGTCCTGAACTCAGACCCTCAAAAAAGAAAAGAAAGCCATTTTTTTTCTTTTGGCCAGACCTGGAGGCTTGCATAACTGGAATCCTAGTACTTGGTTCTAGTGTGTTACTATACTGGATCACAGTGATCTCAGCACAAGAGACAGGGGTATTATAAGTAACACAGTGAGACGCTGTCTCAAAATTACAAACCAGTTAGGTACCAGTGGCTCACACCTGTAATCCTAGCCACTCAGGAGGCTGAGATCTAAGGATTGTGGTTCAAAGTCCATGACACTCTTATCTCCAGTAAACTAATTAGAAAAAAACTGGGAGTCATGCTGAGGCTTAAAGTAGAAGAGCACTAACCTTGAGCAAAAGAAGCTCAAGAACAGTTCAAGGCCCAGGACCAGCCATCAATCCATCAAAACAAATACCATAATACATACTAAATAAGTATGCTAAATAAATAAATACCATTGGCAAATAAATGAATTCTTATTCTCGGTGAGTACGAGTTCTCAGATGACTTAGAAAATATAGAGTCATTCTCTTCACACTTAGAACTCCTCCAAAAAAAACTTTGGCAGGAAATGTTGGTGAGCTTGTTGTTTACATAGTAGGCATAAGCATGTCACAGGGACTGTTCCAAGGAGCAAGAAACTAAACTGCTGCACTGTCAAGACAGAATTCTGTTTCCTACAGAAGCATCTAAACACGTTTGAGATGCTAAAGAAGAAGGCTCCCCTATGATGGAATTTTTTTTTTCTTAAAAAGGACTTGTTCGCATTTCCTCTGAGAGAAAATGTGCTGTAGAAAAGAAAAAAAGAAAGAAAGAGAGAGAGAGAGAGAGAAAGAAAGAAAGAAAAAAAAAGTCAGAGAACATTGCAGGTCAAACAACGAGAATGCTGCATTCTGCCAGAGATCATTTCTTCGCCAGTGGTGAGAAGACTGGATTGCAAAACCTGGCTCCAGACACTGAGCTGAGCCTTCAGATTCCACGCCATGCGACTTCATCAATCAGACCCATGTACTGACACAGGCACGAAGCCACAGATGTGCAGCAGTGCAGCTGAAGTCGCCCTTGAAAACAAAGAAAATAAAAGGAACATAAAGTCTCGGGTGCCAGGGAAGTCTTCAGGTGTATTGCGCCCCCTTTTCTGGGTGTGGACCTCTGATGGCTGCCTTTTTCATCCCCAGCTCTTCTTTAACCTGTGACTGTGGGTGAACTAGAGTAACTACAGATTGGGTGAATAATTCCCATCCAGTTATGGGAAAGGAAAAAAGATTTTGGCCATGGAAATCCCCTCTAGTTTAAACTAATATGTTCTTCATTTTTGGAAAACACCACGTTATGGCTGCATCCATTGTCATCTGCTTCAGCATTTCCTGTTTTAAGGAAGAATCCAAAGATATTTACAAACCAGGAGGGTCTTGGATTAATTCCATAACCATAAACCGGAAAGTTACCAGCAACTAACCAAATTAGTCTCCATGGCAAAAATTCAAATATATGTGTGTATGTAAAGAGAGAGAGGGAGGGAGGGAGAGATTATATAGAATTAGTACAAAAGTCAAAGAAGACTCAATTTTTTCTACAATAGCTACCTGTATTATATGTAATCTGAGAGAGACAGATGCATTTTTTGCAGGAAAATAATTGCATGATCATAACAGAGAGAGAGACAGAGACAGAGATGGGGGGAGGCAGAGACAGAGAGACAGAGACAGAGACAGAGAGAGAATAGAGTGACTTTGCCTTGTTTTTTCTCCTTGTCTTGGCAACTGGAAGAAGCATTGTGGCAGGGTTCAATTAGTGAACTCCCATATTCTTTTAACTCTGAGATACTATAACTTAGTCATACCAACAAGCATAGAATTAGAGAATTTAGAAACACAAGGAATTGCATTTGATTCTTACCCTTTAGCCACCTCATCAAGAAAGAAGACTATTCCAACCCTAGTGACAAACTCACAAAGTCTACCTCAAACATCATGATTGCTCAAAACCTCTGGAAACCAAGGCAATCTTTCACCTTCTGGCAACTTTCACAGCTCGTAAACAAGCTGGCATCATTGTCAGACCACACGTTATCTTTACTCAGTATATCACCTGGTATTGACTCTAGGCAAGAATAAATTAATTGCCTCCTTGCTAGCCTACACTATGGACCTTGCTAATGCTTTTTTATTTGTTTCCTTAAGAAAAGCAGTGAGCCACAAATGATTGTTTTTTAAATTGGTACCAAGAAATAGTAAGGATTGAACTATCTATCTTAATTTTAAAAAGACCTATCAAGCTAGGCACTGGTGTCTGTAATCCTAGCAACTCAGGAGGCTGAGATCTGAGGCTCATGGTTCAAAACCAGCCCTTGAAAGAAAGTTCCTGACACTCTTCTCTACAATTAACTACCGGAAAACCAGAAGAGGTGCTATGATTTAATGTTGTAGAGCTCTAAACTTAAGTGAAGGAGTTCAGGGACACCTCTTGGGCTCTGAACCCAAGGCCTAATACCACCAGTAAATACATAAATAATAACTAAATACCTGGCAAATCAAATGGCAGGATCTTTGTTTACGCATCCAGGTGGAAAAAATGACTAGATGAAAAAACTCTGATAAATGTATGGTCTTCTTAAGTCGCTTGAGAACTTGGCCATCAAACAATGAAAATTTGAAAAAACTGTTTAAGAGACTGTTCTTATAATTGCCTTATATCCACCCTCTTCTCAATTCAAAATGCCTTCTGCTTTATGATGGTGAGTTCCCATATCACCAGTAATATATGGAGTATATTTTCTCAAACTGGATATGTAAACAATTGTATTTAATTTTCCAGTAAGGCTGCTGAAGATAGTTATGAAATATCTTGAGTATTTTATATATTTTATATTTGTAAGTTAATTTCACCAATAATATATCACATTCCTTTTTTTTCTTCATCGAAGTCGGGCACCAGTATGTCATTTCTTTTTTCTCATTTTCATAATTTAGAGTTAAGAAAAATTAATCTGTGGTAAAAATGTGGCAATACATAGCAAGCCAGAGTAACCTGCAGGGGTAAATGACCAACCTCTATTATCAATGCCCAAAATAAGGAAAAAGAAGTTAACACTTACTTACCCATAAAGGATTTTGTACCTGTATCAATCGCTTAAAAAATGAATTAATAGAACTCTCACCTTGTTTCTCAGCACGCCAATTTCCTTTTTGTCAGTGTATATTCATTCAGAAATACAAACTCAATTTGACACATACCTAACTAGAAAAATAAATGGTCTACTACTATTACCAAAATGTACTTAAAATTTGAACTAGAAAATTTTTTTCTTAATTACCCACAAATCCATTCCATACATAGGCATAACTATGGAAGGGTTGCAATTTTAAGTGTGAGACTACTCGGAATAAACCCATTGAACCCAGCTTATAACAATTTGGGAAAATGCACTTTTAGCAGTATAGACTTGCTATGAGTTCTACATCTCCACTAACAGAGAAGGATCAAACAAACCCACAGATTTGAGAAATGAGAGGCAGGAAGTGGTGAGAAGTAAATTACTTATGTAATTCTTTGTCACTCTGACTTTGTAACTAGTCTTCAGGTCTTCGAACTATTCCAGACGTTAGGAACTTGAGTTGATTCCAAGACTAAGTCTTAAAGTATATACCACTCAATCTCCTGGTTGTATAGCCTCTTCTACCTTTAATGTTAGCAAAGTTAATTAATTCATATTAATAAAAATGCCTTGGCAAACCTAGATGAAAACTCTCCTATTGATGTAATCAACCACTTTTCTTCAGATAATTGCCACTCAGGCTGAGAAATTGTAAGCATGCCAGTCTAAAATGCCTTTAAAGACTTCAATCAACATTCTCTCCGAAAATGAAGAAATAAAAAGCCAGAGGGCAGATTACGGACCTCACACGCCATTGGTAACATTACCCAGCAATGCAGATTTTTGTTCCCACCACTTGTCCTCCAGATTTGACCCGGGCTTGGCCTTCGAATTGGGGTAGAAAGCAAAGGACGGGGGCTGTATAGGCCGTGGAAACTAGAAACAAACTGTCTTATTAAATTACTTATATTTGTAACCAAGCTTAAAATAACACAGACTGGCAGGCTTTCAGCCCTCAGATCTGAAGCATATTTTCAGGTAGGATAGAAGGATCGTCACACATTTCCAAAGACATAGAGAAAAGAATGATACCTTCCTTCGATTTCTTATAAAATCTTGTTTTAAAACACATGTGTACAGCTCAGAACACAATAAGGCAAAAAAAAGAATCTTTTCCTTTCTAATAACTACAAAAAATTTGTGGTTCTTTTTGAAAACAGAAACCAAGCAAGTCTTTATTAGAGAAGTTTTGAGGGATTTAGATGATTATTATTTTGTTATGCTCAAGGCTAGCACTCCACCATTTTGAGCCACAGCACTACTTGCAGTTTTTGAATGGTTTTTTGGAGATTACAGTCTCTCAGGGGACTTTTCTGCCTGGGCTGGCATCAAACTGCCATCCTCAAATCTCTGCCTCCTGAGTAGGTAGGATTGCAGGCGTGAGCCACCACAGCTGGTAATTTGGGCTATTTTTTATTTATTGTAATTAATAGAATTCACCAGATAGATGGTGCATTACTTCACAAACATTGATACCCTTTCTCATGTCTTGGTCTCCATTTCCCTCCCCCCTTCCTGCCCCCCCAACCTCCCCCTGCCCCGCCCAGCTCATCTTGATTTCCCCCCTTCCCTATCCTATTTCAAATAACCAATTAAGCACATATAAAATATATCAGATAACAAGGTGAAATATTGTAACAATATGAGATAACCAAGGGACAGTAAAAGAGATGAGAGATAACATAGTACATTAAGGACAACAATCACTCATTATATGGCTTTTGTTTCCTTATCCTGGAGGTCCTTACATTTAGTATCATACTATTTGGCCTTAAATCTCTAGATTTTGTTCTATTATAAATCTCTGCTAGGAGAGCAATTTGGGCTATTTTTAACAAGATAAATAACCCACATTTCAGCTTCCTAGAATGTGTTTTAGTAAACAGTATTGTAAATGTTCAGGAAAGTCTTGCCTTTGAGTTCCTCCCCTATTGGTATCCTCTTTTGGTCTAATTGACTCCGTGTGTGTGTGTGTGTGTGTGTGTGTGTGTGTGTCTGTGTGTCTGTGTGTCTGTGTGTCTGTGTGTCTGTGTGTTTATGTGTATGAATGTTTTGAGTCCTGTGATTTTCATTTTAAGATATAACAGGCATGGAGTAATGAAGAAAATGTGCTGTGGGATGGTAGCTTTAACCCTAAGACAGGACTATGCTTTGCATATGTGATATTCCCACCAACTTGTTTTGATTTATACCTTGGATCTCTGTCTGTGAAGGTTCTGGAAGCCCTAGGAAGTAGGAGTTAGGCAGAAGCAGCTTTGGGGAGACACCTTGCCCCTGACTCCTTCCTGTCCTCCAGCTTCCTGCAGGGCTATGATGGGAACATTCTACCACATTCCTACAACCACAAGATTTTACTCATTCTCATAGAACCAGGCAAATGAACACTGAAACCTCTGATTCTTATGAGCTAAGATAAACCTGTTGTTTCTGTAAACAGTCTGGCCTCTTCAATGATAAGCATAATGGAGCAGCTTCAGTTTCTGTCTATGATAGTTTTTGACTTCATCCATTGTCTAGATGAATTTCAAATATCTTGTAATAGTTGAATACTTAAATAAAACTAAGTATTTTGAGTTGTGGTTAAGTTATTAGGTCATTTAGTTCATGGTCTGGAAATTACCATTGAGTTTAAAAACTGTCCTTCAAAAACTATTTGACAATAACATTTAGGAAATATTTTGGTTCATTAAAAAAGCCTATAAAGGAAATTTTTCCTATTTTTACAAATCTAGTATTTAATTTATTCATGTTTCACACAGCTAATAAGAAAGTCTTCCAAGATTTTATCTGTTTCTCTATAATTAAAAAAAATCAAATGAGTTCTGACATTATGCAGTGAACATGTACAAACCTAAGGTGGCTAAAATGCCAGCGAGGAGTGTAATTATGCAATCCCCAGCATATAAGCTGACCAGAACATCACTCTAATGTGTAAAACATTCTTTCCTATAGGTACATAGGCATGAGAACTTAATTTACAAATTATGTGTGACTGAAGACAAACCAGCATAAGTAGTAATAAAATAAAGCACCAACAACATACTATAATAAAAGTTATGAGAATATGGTGCCTGTTTTTCTTTCTTTGTTTATCTTGTCGCATTTTGAGCTTCTCTCAAAAGCTGCAGGCCATGTTACAGCTTCTCATCAGCATAGTCATATAGCCAGTATCAGTAACCTTGTGCTCTGAATCCATGGAAAGCATACGTAAACTCAAGCCCAGCGAGACCACATTGCTGCTCTGATAACCCAAGCATTACCAAGTGAACAGTGTGCAGCACGTGGAGAGGGCGATTCGTATTCCGAGTGAGACTTTTCTCATTCTACCCCAAGCGGCATCTGATTAAACTTAGGGCTTTTTCCATTCTCTATTGTTGGAAAACAGTTGGCCACAGATAAAGGAAGCCACATTTCCCATAAGAGGAACACATTGGGTGGCTTGAGTAGAGACACATAAGGAATGCTAAAGCAAAACGAAGCGTCTTCAAATTTAATCAAATCCCAAATCTGGAGTACTCACAGGGTCTCCCCTTCTCCATCCCCCCTTCCTTTTTGCTTCCCAGCACATGAGTTACTTTTGAAGAATGAACTTAGGCATTTATAAAAGTGTGCTAGAAGACTAAGGCAGGATTCAGTTTCATGATCACAACTGCTATTCGTCCTTCAAGAGTTACCAAAGGGGCCAGGATTGTAGTTCAGTGGTAAAGTGCATGAAAACCTGGGTTCAATTCCTGGGTACCACGTACACAGAAAAAGCTGGAAGTAGGGCTGTGTCTCAAGTGGTAGAGCGTTAGCCTTGAGAAAGCTCAAGGGCAATGCCCAGGTCCTCAGCTTAATAACCAGGGCTGACAGAAAAAAGAAAAAAGAAAAAAGAAAAAGAAACAGAACATCCATGAGAAAATACTTCTTGAACTGAAATCCATGATCATTTGGGAACTAGATTAGAAGACTACTGAAACAGTCTTAAGTCTTCCAAGCCAAGGGGGTCACCTCATGATCCAGTGTCCCCATGTTGCCATGTTCACAAAGTAAAACCTCCTGAGTTTAAAGACACTCGTTTTGTTGAATATATATACATATGTGTATATATGAATGGATAGAAAATATGCACATATATACACACAATGTTTCAGAACAGTGCACAACGAAGCCCGTCATTGATAGATTGTTTGCAAACCAGCTGGTAGAGAATTCTCTGCCCCAAGGATTTGCATTAGGAATGGTTCATAGCGACAGGTCTCTATCTCTTAACCAATTTAGGTACTATGCACCACGTTTTGTGTGCCAACAGCCTTTAGCTACCCTCTGACAGCCTCCCCGGCCTTATTTTTGATCTAATTATAAACTCACTGAGGCCACTCATCTCACATCACTGCAGCAGGCACGCTACCCCATCTTTCAATGCAACTGCCTGTTTCTGTTGTCTTGTGGCAGATCCTCCTGTCACTAGACCAATTACCAACATCTATTTAGCTTTTCCTTCTGACCGAATGGCCTCCTTGTTCTCCAGCTGATGACAGTCTTAGAAGGACACAGCCAAACCGGCTGTTAGCTTCTGACCTCTCTATAGACAACCTTATTATGGTAATTGCGGGCTGGAAGTCCCAGAGACTAGGCCAATTACACCTGTCCCTGCCCCAAATCTGCCCGGTCTTAAATTACTCAGATGGGGCGGAGGGTATGACGTGGCTCCACTGAACAACAACTTTTTCTCTATCCTTGTGAAATTTGGAGACAGACATTTCTAATTATGCTTGTCATTAGGACATAATGACCCAGTGTTTCTTTAAATGGCATCCTTCTTTATCAAGCAAACCAATGTGCCATAGTAGTAGATAACTTTACTGAGGCACTTTAAGGCCAACAAATCTTTAAAAATGTGGTTCCTTGAAATATAACAAAGCATAAACCCAGAACAACATATCCAATGTTTTTCTTTGTAGTTATTTTAATATGAATGTACATGCAGATGTCTGAATATTTAATATTAATAGGTCTTTCAAAATATTATATTTGTATGTGCCTACATCTAGGAAATTATACATAGTTAATTCTATAAATAAATACCTGTGGCATACATGCATAATTATATTAAAAATATATATGCACATTATAGCTAAATGAATTCTTTTTTTAACTAGGTTATATAAAACATTAGGAAGAGGAAGTTTTTACATTCATTTTAAAATTAAATGTTCTTGTTGAGCATCCTAGCAACACCAATGTAAAATAATATGTGTCTATTAATTTAAATAGAAATGAACCACATATATTCATTTTTAATTTTAGTTAATAGAATGTCTTTAGTTAACTTAAGTTCTGTATTTCCAGAGAGTATTGCACACCTCAGGAATTATCCTCAAAAAAAAAAAAAATTGAGAAGCAAAGGCACGGAGCTATCCAGTGGTTTGTTTGGTTGTTCCTAAGTCCTGGCTAGAGATGTGGTTCAAGGGTAGACAGAAGTACAGCACTTGTCCAGCATGTGCAAGGCCCTGGGTTCAATCCTAGCACCACCATCAAAGTAAATAGAATCATGAGGTTTTATAGTAGTCTCTGATGATGCTCAATAATTGAAGCAAGCCCTTTCTAGGAACCATTTTTTTTTCATCTTTTTCTTTTGGGGGAGGGGGATGGGCATAGAAGCTGAAACTGTAGCTTGAACTTGGCCTTACACTCTCACTTAGCTTTGCTTAAGGTTGATGCTCTACCACTGTTCCACACCGTCATTTCTAGCCTGATGGGCAATTGGAAGTAAGAGTCTCTTAGATCTGTCTTCTGGGGCTGGCTTTAAACCTGGCTCCTCAGATCTCAGCCTTCTGAGTAGCTAAGATTACAGGTATCAACCATCATGCCTGGCTTCTAGAAAGCAATTCTGAATACCATGAATCAAAAAGTTTCTTCATGCTTGGACTGCTGATAATCCTGGTAGACATTCCTTTATGGGAATTAGCCACTTTTCTCGCTGGAAAGGGACTGGACTTGGCAAACACCTGTAGTCTTGCATGAAAGAGCTGAGTTTCCTTCAGTCTCTTCCCTGTCATTGTCCTAACATGGAAGGAAACCTACTTCTCAGCACCTCAGGAACCTGTCCAGGATAAGAGAAGATCTCTCTCCAACCAAGAAAGCAGGCTTGATATGTTTGCCATAAATCATCTCCATCCAGGCCTACATGGCTCTCCATGTATGATATTTATAACTGCAGGAGATCTGATGTTTCTCCACCAAAGCAGAGGTGGAGAAGGAAGTGGCCCTGGTAAACTCCATACCACTAACCTAGCTGCTTCCTCTTTCCCTAAGCTGGGAGAAACAGAGCCATGCCACAGACAAATCTTGTGGAATTTAACACAATATGCACCTTCTAGCCTAAGAATGGGGCACCACCCAAAGGGAATGTTACACATTAGAGTTCTCCAGAATTCAGAACCAAGATGACCTGAGCTCTACCACTGACTCCAAGATTCATACCCCTGGAGGACGCCACATGAAGTGAAGTCATATCTGTAAAGTTGTAAGCATACCCTTGACCTTCTTTGCAAATCTCTCTCACCAATTCTCACACTCGTCTATGTTTGCTCCTCCCTTTCAAGTTTTCCTTGGACGAATGAATCACAAATTATTGATAGGTTAGAACCACATGTGGTCACACTGAGTTCCCATTTTACTGGCAGAATGTCAGGTCCTTTGAGTTTGACCTTGTTATTATGCTCCTCCTTTGGTCACTTTCTTTTTTAAAAACTCTCAAATGGCAGACCTCTAATTCCCCTAGTCCTGCTAGCCATTACTGATGGAAAATCCCATCCTACACTGGAGATCATGTCCACGCACTAGGTCTTCATGGATGGCTGTCTGTAAGTCAGTCACTTGACTGTGGGGTTGGGACATTGGCTGCTGTAGCAGGCAGCAAAAGTTCCTGCCTGTCATTCCTTCACAGGTCCTCCTGAAATAACTGGAACTCATTTAGAAAACGAGTCCTCAAGTCTCTCGTCCCTCATCTCTCAAACTTGCTCAGCCCTCTCTTGGTGTGATCCTGCTTTGCTTTTCTTATAATCATGGGGACATCTGTTCAACTCCAGTCACCTGAGGGGCATCGTTGCTTCCCAATTTTATGCCAGTTGCCACCAAATAGGAGAAACAACTGGACTGACTTGAGTCTTGTGGTGATAGCATGTAAGGCATCACAGGCTCAGTGCAATCTGGGTCCCGCTGGAATGTCTGATTCTCTAGATCTGTGGCTAGTGTTGAGCATGTCTACTTTGAACAGCCTGCAGGACCACGCTGAGAACACTGGTGGAAGACGTAGGAGTGTTTAGTCAACCTCCTTCATGATTCTCTTTCTCATCTGGCCTTCCTTGCTCCTCTAATGATTCAAAAGTCTCCAAAGACCATAAACCTTATTACTGCAAAGAGGTCCTTGGAGACTACTTGTTCCTGCTTTAAATGGCTTGTGGTAATATCTAAGCTCTGGGGATGGAATGAAGAAAAGGGAAGGAGAGGATAAGAGCAATTATGAAATGTCCCTTAGATTTCATCATGACTAGATAACAGATACACAAACTTAATTCAGATGGAAAGGAACATAAACGACAGCGAAAAGTCAACTATTTTACCTAATAAAGTCTCTCTGTCTGTCTGTCTGTCTGTCTGTCTGTCTGTCTGTCTGTCTGTCTCTCTCTCTCTCTCTCTCTCTGTCTCTCTGTCTTTCTCTCTCTCTTTTAAACAATGTGCGCTTATCTCATCTGGCTTTTCTATAATTAGATTGCAAGCCCCTTTGGGCAGTCACTGGAGAGTTGTAATCAGATTTTGTACAGTGCCTGGCACAGTCTCTTAACCATACAGAGGGTGCTCAATAAATATTTATTGATGATAGTTATCTTTAATTTCTCAGGAAGAGTAGGCAACTAAATAGGTGAGTTTACTTAGTTGGATGATAATAGAATCGATAAGCTATCATGGAGAGAAAAGCAAATCTTGGAGATTTATTAAAACAACTTGCCATTAGACAAGATTGGAAGGTATTCTTTAATATCCTAGGGGTGTGGAAAGTTTAATACATTACATCATGCCAAACTTAGATGAGTGACCTGAGTACAGGAGAGGACAAAATACCAGCAAATCAAGATCTTTTAGTGAATCTCCTAGCAATTTCCTGAAGCAATGTTAGATTTTGAAATAGCAGAGATTTTCTTTTGCACTCATCCAATTTTCCAATAAATCAAGCAAACTGATCTATAAAGTAAATGTTATTTTAATTCTTGGCAAGCATGTTCAACCACCAGATTATTTTTCTTTGCTTAAAAAGTACAGAATTGACATAGTTCAGAACACGCTCTGTCTTTTGCTGATATAGTCTCTTCCATCTAAAAAAAAATAATGTCTAAATTTTATGTATAAGACTGACCACAAGAATAAAGAAATTGGAGATATGTTTTCTCCATCTGATTTTTTTGAAGTGTTGCTGAGATGCCTCCCAAACCATGTCTAATTATACACACACACGCACACACACACACTATACATCCAGTAAAACAGTGAATGATTTGTCACATAAAGAGGAAATTAAGACAAGAAATCATAGGCCAGGAAATCCATGGAAAAAAATTTGGAGATGTACAAGCAGAAAGCCAAGTCAGTAGATTCCATCCAGGAAATTTAATAACACACTGAGTAATTCACACCGGGCAAGCACAACAGCCAAGGAGAAGATCAGAATAGAGTTCTGATATTTGATTAGCGAGAATTTCAGTAAGCCATTGAATTTGTGGGCCTTTTCCCTACTCTACCATGCAAATATGGGGTTAAAGAAATAGGTTGTGTAAGAGGTAAAAGGGTGAAAGACAGAGAATAAGAGTTCAAGAAGAACACACAGATTGCCCAATGTAAGCCTGTCCATTCACTGCCTTGTTTGGAAAAGACATAACCCATTGTTCCTTGTAGGCGATTCCTTTGGAATTCTTTTCCTGGCTTCTGACACTCATTCACCTTGTGACCCTAAATATTTCACTTACTGCTTGGTTCCTCTGCTTTTGAGCTTTGCTCTGGCCTTGCATAGAGGGAGCTTCTGTTGATTGAAAAATGGATAGAAAACAGAAAAGAATTTCTGTGGCCATTCAGAAAATTAAAATACTTCACCTGGGTTTCTCTCACCAGAGCTAAGGTTAAAGTGCCCCATTACCTTTCATCTATTTGGCATACAGAAAAGTTTCCTGCCTATGGTTAATGGCATGGTTTTCAGGCTATTTTCCCTTCTTTCTTATCTATCCCTGTGGATGAGCAGGTAGTATATTTAACATTCAGAACCAAAGACCCCAAAATCCATCTAATGACTTCAATGGGATTGGAATTTTAGCTTGCAAATGCTGCCCCAAGATTTTGGGAATTGGCATTTAACATCCTGAAGGGTGAATTGCTGTTTTCCTGGGTGGAAGGATTCCTCTCATGTGAGAAATAAATCAAATATGAGGATTATTTTTATATTATAGAAGGTGACCCAAGAAAATGGTGTAGAAAATAATAACCAAGGAATAGTATGAAACACTTTCTTGAAAACTAAAATAAATTGATTTCATAAGAATAGCACAGTGGTCATTAGAAGATGAAGAGCCTGCAGAAGGGAGGGTACATGGAGGTTAGATATTGGGTACCCAGTTATATTAAAGGTCAGGAAGAAGTTGCAGCAGTCTATAATAAAGCAGGGTGACTCTCAGTTTACAATTTACCTTCATATGAAGCATTCTAGAAGAGATAAACTAACAGATACACTGCATACATACACACACACTAAATATTGAAATAGATAAATATTGAAATAAATAATGGTTCTCTTCATTTTGTCCCCTTGGGTAAGTGATACAAATGATGATAAAGTATTTTTGTAGAACAGCCCATAGGGAAAATCTTTTTTAAAAAAAAATCACTCACTGCAGAAACTCAGAAGACTACAGAAATGGGGTGTGTCCCCCGTCCTCAGCCCTCAGTGATGAGTAACTACTTTTGGTGAATGCAAGTGTATCATCCCACTAGCAGGTGAGGTTCAAGGCTTTGCAGAATGCCTTTCATCACTCCAGATTATTAACTATGATGAAGGATGCTTGAACAAGGGGAAAAGAATTCCAGGAATAAAGCCAGGAAGAGAAAGTTTCCAAGAGAATGAATGAAGATAGGTCAGTCCATAACACTGGTAGATAGAAGAGAGCAGGCGAGAAGGAAAAGACAGTTTCAGATACAGAATGATATTTGGAATTAAATGCATCAGAGGAACATGTGTGTCTATGTGTGTAAATTCTGTAAAGTACTGATACACCACACAACCCATATCTATCTCTGTCTATATCATACAAAACTTATATCCCCACATCTATCTATATGTCAATGATAATTTCTCTTTCTACACATCTCACAGTAAAGTGCTCCTTAGGTAAAAAAAAAATTCAAATTGAACTTCCAAGATCCCATGGGAAGAAAAAGCAGAATCGCATAACTTGTATGAGAACCCAGGAAGCTCAAAAATCTTTTTATGTCATAAGACTTCAATCTGACAATATTTGTTTCTCATTTCTTATGATAAGAAGATGGGGCCTGGTCCTGGTTACCTGACTCTTTATCACATGTTCTTTGTAGTATATGACACCCAAACCTCTTCTGGGTTATTATGGTATTCTGAAGACATATCATTCATAGGAAACCATGAAGAAAGGTGTAGTATTCTGAAAAGGACAGAATGCCCAGGTGGTAACACTGTAACAGACTGCAGACAGAGATAAAGATGGATGACTCCAGTGAAATGAACTGACAGGTATGCCATGCTCCAGAGCATGCAGACAAGCTGCCAAGAATAAGCAGTGATCACGACTCACTTCTGCCAGTTCACTTAGGAACAGATGATGTAGTCCTTAAAGCTCTAGTGACACTTTGAAGTTGGTAGACCTGAGGCCAAGGGGACTTGCTAGACTTCTCTTTTAAGAGACAAATGTCCCCAACAAGACCTTCATAGGGGCAAAGTATTAAAAAAAACATTTGAACCCTTCTGCATGCTGCAAACCTAAAAGTGTAAGCTAGCATTTGAAGTAGAAGGAAGATGAATGGTCAAGAAATCTAGGAAATGATACTTAATGTGTACAGTAAACCATGGAAAAAGAAACCAAAAGAAGATGATGCATCTATAGCTATCCACTGTATCAAAATCCATGCAAAGTCCTGGTAATTCCAAATGTTTCTGAGTTGATGGTGAACCAGGCCCAGAGATGATCACTAGCAAAATTGCTCTGAAGAACAGTTGTCTAGACACTACAGTATCCAGTTAAATAGAAGAATCAATTATTTTAACCCCAAATTCTCCTGGTAATTATCTACCAATCCATAGTTCTTGGACATAAGTACAAGGGGATTTGCAACATCTGATTATCTATCAGTGGTGAGAACTCTTTAGTGAAAACGTGACTACTAACTCCACCTGAGTTAATCACCAGATGTCAGAAATGTGACTTCAGGAAAAATGTGAGTATTATAAAAGAGTCTGTGTGATATGGTGCTTTCATATAAATGTTATTAAAGTAAGTCAATTTGTTAGCCATTTAGAAATGAATAACTGTGTTTAAAAACTCAAAACAATGAGAATTATGTTAGAACTGTGTCTTACAGACTGAGAAAATGGCATAAGATGTGAGTTGGATCCTTTTGCTAAAATCTGTAATCGAGAGAGAGAGAGAATAGAATTCTGTATTTAACTCCATCTCCTGATTGACTACTATACCACATCAAGGTGATTCACAGTAAGTATTTAAATGTAAAATGATGGCTCTAGTTTGCTGTTCAACCTTAATATTGACAAGTAAGGGTTTCTCAAAATAAGTTTTAAATAAAGCCACTGACATAAGAGATGATAGTTAGCTTATTTAGATAGTTCATGAATCCTCAACCTTGACCTTTTTAGAGGAGGAATACCAACCATGGGGCTTGAAAGTTCAAGCATAAAATCTCAAGGATAGCACTCTACTACTTGAGCCATAGCTCCACTTCTAGCCTTTTGGTGACTAATTGGAGATAAGAGTCTCACAGACTTTCCTGCTCAGGCTGGCTTCAGTCTTTAAATTGTCAGGTCTCAGACTCCTGAGTAGCTAGGATTCTGGCATGAGCCACTGGTATCCGGCCAACTTTAACTGTTTTTTGTTGGCTTGAACTCTGGGCCTGAGCACTGTCCCTGAGCTCTTCAGCTCAACTTGAGCCACTGGGCCACTTCCTAACTTTAATTTTTAAATGAGCTCTGAATCATTCTTCTTTGTGCTAGTTTTAAAAAGAACTTCTTTTAGTATAAAAACCTAACAAAGAAACCCTCTGATGTTCTGATCTATGGAAGATTTTCAAAAAATGCTTTTTAAAGTCTGTATAATCCTTCTCCCTCTCTGCCTCTCTCCTTCCTCCCCCCACATATATTTATGTGCATACATCTTCAATTTATCATTGTCTAATGATTGCCTCCAAGCAATCCTCTTACCCACAAGCTAATGGCATTGTGTCTTGTAGAATTCATATCTTTACAAAACAGAGCCATGTTGCCTCCAGAATTTTAATTTAAAAAAAAAATAGTAGTCTTTGTGATTATGTATGTGTTCAACAGGTGACATTTGGAAAAATGTGAAGCACTTTATTTGAAACAGTCCACGAGAGTAACTTGCCTTTACCTCTTTGGCTACAAGAATACAAGTTGTGTTTTGCTTTACATTATGAGAAGTACCACCGCTGTTACATGTTCCAGCCAAGTCTTGGAACTTTAAGCTGCTGGATAAACCAAAACATCTGATCCAGAAATACAGCACACAAGGCACATGTACAAATTTATGATCGACATGGATAATTTTATATTTTTACACTTGTAACATTTTTACAAATTTAAAGTTTTTGTACTTTATATTTTAGTAAGCTTTAATAATTCAAAGCTTCCTAACTGTGGAATAGATAATGTTGATTTCAAAGACATATTTAACACAATATTCCCAGCCTGTCATTTCAGTATGCAATAACCAAGAATTATTGCATAATCTTTCATGCAAAGTCCATGACATCAAACACACACTGAGACTTGGGATGCACGTCAGTTGGAATCAGCCACATTTCAGGTGCTCAGTAGTAGCTACTAGCTGGTGTCTGCTGGTTTGGACACCATCTTTCCATCTTTCTAAGTGACAGCCACCAAAATCATTCTCCTGGGTAAGACCGGTGTCGTATTTCATTTACAGCAGATCTCATTACAAAGAGATGGCCAGCTATAAATCAATCAGTTATCAACCTTGCTCACAAAGCCCAAAGAAAGAAAGTCTCTTAAGTTTGGCTCTGGTGATAAGGTTTAATTTTCCAACATACTTCCAAAAATACTTGATGGAATGGATAGTCATCAAACCACATGCTCCAAGCTTTTCTTCCCTCTCAAGCAAGCAGAGAGCCTTTCCGCATTGTCTACCAATCATGGTCAAGGTATCTCTCCATCCTCACAGAGAAGTACGTCAGCAACTTGAAAGATAGCTACCAAGAGCCAGAGAGAAGGGAGGTGTGTGTGACTCATCAAGCTCACGCCCTAGGGCGAAGATGGAAAACTCTCCACAGGAGTTGACACAGAATCACAATCAGGATTTAGATTGGATTTGGATTTGATTGGATTTGTTTTGTAGTTCGTGTATTTCTCTGTCCCATCTCCTCTCTGACAGGAGCATTTCTCCCCTAATACCCTGTGCAGTTCTGTATCCTGTGTGTGTGATGGACTAGTGGGGGGGGGGGAGGCAGATACTTCCTGATTTCATGCTTCACAGCATTTAGATTGATAGCTCTGTAATTTTACCCAGAACAGAACAACCACAATGGCTCTTCTTGTCTCATATAGAATATTTAATCCCTATTAGAAAAACATTGCCTTATGAGCCAGTGTAATGATACAGCCAATCATGGGTTGTGTTACCTGTGGGATTCCACAGGTGAATTATAAATTGCTAAAAGGCAAAACTGCCCTATTCATTAGGTCATGGGTATGGGAGACATTACCAAGAAATGGGTTCCTCATCATCCTGAACAAGAAGATTATAGTAAACATAGAATCAGAGGTGTTGGGAGGTTGTGAGTAAGCATAAATTTGGTAGATGGTACAGTGCTCATATATAGCTATAAGATTGGAGTTACTGTACTAAGCACATAATTCCTTGTCTCATGTCTCTTAACTATACAATGAAAACAGAGGGAACAAAGAGAAACAAATGAAAGAGGAACTCATTGAAAGCAATTGGTTGTGTTCATGGTCAGATGCAGTGTAAGAATTGATGCAATCTGATGCGTTCTCATTCTGCCTGCCTTCTTTAATGAAAGAGCCTTTATTTTAAATATTAAAGTGTACTCATGATATTTTAATCTTTTTGTATCATGCTTTATAAACTCACACCATCTAAGAAAGATCTCCGAAAAAAAATGCACATCACGACATCTGAATTTTCATCCAGTATCAGGGATTTTACGGCCCCAATGAAGACTATATTTTCTGTACTCTTTGTACAAAAAGTCATAAGCCCAGATTAAGAACAATTGAGCTCCAGCCCAAGGATGAGATGTACAGATCGAAGTCAGGCGGGGGAAAATGTAACTTTGAAGCATGCAACTTCATAAAGCGAGAGTGCTCCTAGCTCTTCCTTGAATATTGAGTTTTATCAGAGAGACATTTAGGTTAATCACCTTCTAGAACGACAGGAGGGAATTATCTGTTGAGCAGGTCAACACTGGCCTTCTCGTTTTCACAATGAGCTCTCCTTCTGCTGTGAGTCTCTCTCTTAGGAATACAGACAAGAGAATGAATCATGTTCCCCTACAAGATGAGGGAAAGGGTGTCAGTAATTAAGAGCAGGGCAATTCAAACTTCTTCTTAGCCCTGGGGTGGAATACCCAGGTGTACTGAGACAGATATGCTTGGGAAAAAAAATAAAAGAGTTACTCTGTAGTCAAATGTTCCCTTGCTGAGTCTTCTTTCTTGAACTGATTTTTCCCTCTGGGTGACATCCTGGCAATTTCTGTTACCCAACCAATAATGGAACTAAATTGATGGAGCTGAAAGCTGGGTCAGATTTACAAAAAAAAAAGTTCTAGCTAAGAAAAGTACTCTCAATCTTTGCTGTGTTTTAAAAGGCAATACATAAGAAGCTGAAACAGGTTGGAAATCATACTAAAAGCCATTAAGAAATAAAAATGGAGAATTTCTTCAGTGCTAATTACTTGAAGGAAATTTGGCTCTCTGTGTATTAAAAATGTTTTTTGTTGTTTTCAGGATCTATTTTAAAATAAATGCTATTGTTTGATGAATAGACTTTATTTCTTAAAGAACATCCAAATACTCCATGACTATTTCAGGTCAACAGAGTTATTTCTGACTCTCAAGCCAATGTGTTTCAAAGTATGAGAAATAAATCACCTCTGCTTAAATTATCTGGAGAGCTGGCTCCATTGAAGATTCCCAGGACACAATGACTTTAAGGCTAAAGTCTTCATTTTAACAGCTTTCTGGGCAATGAAGGTGTTAAAATATGAGAATCACTTAGCCCAGTCTTCATTATAGACTGTTCCAGAAAACAGCCATAAGAAGAAGGTGGGAACAACTGCAGAATGAGATTCTTCTCCTTCCTGCACTCCCATCCCTCCTCTACAGCCTATTTCCAGTCAGGAAGTTCCTGGATCAACTCTTCATTTACAGTTCGGAGAGCCCAGAAGCTCTCTTGAAGGACAAGAGGGGCAGAGGAAGGAGTCCCTGGCCGCTCTGTCCATGTGGCTGCCTCCTCTCACCTCAGCGAGGGAGCCACCTCCGAATCCCAGCTCTCTCCACTCCCAGTGCTCAATCTCAGTGCAGAAACCTGAGAATCAATGACAACCCCCCCAAAATGGAATTTCCCTTTCATCTTCCTTTGTCCAAAGATCCACCCATCGCCCTTTCACAAATCTGACTTTTACTTACTATACGTAAGCAGGAAAATAAGAAGAGATATGTTTTCAAAATAAGTTTTTTAAATGGTTTTTAAATTTATCTCTTTGATTAATGGTGATTCAGGCTGACATTCGATTCCCAAGAGAAGGAAAGAGACTATTGAGAAGCAGCGAGTGCAATTCTTATGTCACTCAGAATTAAGGACTGGTCAAAAGATCCAGGTTAAACCAAGAACTGCCACCACTCATCCTCTATCTCTTACTTCATAGCCCCTTACATTCCATCACACTATGGGTGGATTGCAAGTGTGTGGAGGTGCAAAACGAGTCATAACTAGTATTAGAGACTCAATTATTTATCTCCGCGTTCTCTTTAGGAGGTATTTTCCACTGAGTTTTTCCTTAGTGAGGTATTGCATAAATTATTTGATGTGTCATCGATTATGCTGTTGATGTTCTCATCAAGAACACTGGCAGCAAATCTAGCATAACAATTTATCACATGGAAGACAGTTCTCAACTAGTGGCATTGTATCCAAACACACTGGTGACTTCCAGTCATCAGTTCAATGTTGTAGGAAACCCAGCAATTCACAGGGACACTTTAAATCCTTGTCTGTGCTTAGCAACACAGAAGATTGCTGACTGAGGACTGGCATTTAAAAAATGTAGAATTAAGGCATAAAGGCTCAACCAGTAGAAACACACCTAGAACCCAGTAGAGTTATAGGCCTAGAAATACTGAAGGAGTTTCATGTCTCCGTGCTGTGAGCCAGCTTTGTGTTCATGTCAAGAAAAGAGACATCCCTTTATTTGTGAGTTTTTAAATTTGCCAGACTGAAACTGAACTGTACCAGGGTACTTACTGGTTATAGTATCCAGAAGAGAGAGGTGTGATTGTTTTGACTGATAAGGTTCATAAGATATGAATTACAGAGTTCTTTGGAAAACATTTTTTGAATCACCAATTAGCTTGGAAATATTAGTCATGTTTTACTAATCATCACCCAAGAGAGACAAATACTCTGATCCACTTGTGAGTCACTGAGCATGTCTACCAGAGAAGTAGAAAGGTTAACTAACTGTTTCCCAGAAGATCCCTCCACCTTGAAGTAACTGATGATTCTCCAACACCACCGTACTCAAAGCCTTCCCACGTATTCTATTCATGTGCACAGTCCACTTGGGTTTTGCATGTGCCTGTCCTTTCAGTGACTGAAAGTTCTCATCTTCTAGATATTGTTTGTTTGTTTTCCTCTGTGTTGTAGTTTTCCTTTCTCTCACTTTGGTCATTAAAGAGTAGCCAAATAGGTCTTAAAAACCTAAGCAAAGTCAGATGCTTGTGGCTAATGCCTGAAATTGTAGCTATTCAGGGGCCTGAGATCCAAGGATCATGGCTCAAAGCCAGCCCAGACAGACAAACCTATAAGACTCTTTAACTACCAAAAGAACAAAATAGATAAATAAATAAAGCAAAAAAAAAAAACAACAAAAAAACCTCAGGAAGTGTAATAGTAGCTTAAATGTTAGAGGCCTTAGCCTTGAGCAGAAAAACTCGGGGGCAGAATCCAGACTTGAGGTTCAAGTCCCACTACTGGCATTAAAAAAAAATGGTAGTAGAGAGGTAAATTCACTCCCTGAATCTTTAGGCTATAGTAAAATAGATGCAAAAATAAATGAAATATCTATGCTTGACTTCAAATAAAGAAGAATTGCTAGTCTGGGAGAAAAATATATACATAAACACATGTATACATATATTAGAGATAAAATTATATATTACATATTATGTGACATATGACATATAATACATTATATACTAAATTGTCATACAAAGGAAATACGAATTGTCAAGAAGCAAGTACCAGACGTACAGTCAAGTCAGTCCCATCTCAGTGGATTCACAGTGTCACACACTGGAGAATTCCAGCAATCTATGACTTTGGAGAGGTGGAATTTGTTCTATGAGAGCTGAACAAAGTGTGTAACCCTGCAAGCAATAAGGACACGGATGTCCAGAATGTGTGGGAAATGAGTCAGTGAGAGTCACTGGAGAGGAGTGGGTCGGGTCAGGCAGTGGTTCAATTCCAGGCCAGGTTGTAAAAGGTCTCTAAAGCCATAGTGCTCGTCTTCAGCCAATGAGAAGATTAACTGGGCACATGCAGAGATTTCTGTAATGTCACTAAAAAAGACTAAGAGTTTCAACTTCTATATGTCCTAGACAAACCTAACATCAAGGGAGACCTCCAACAAGTGACCCAACCTCAGGACATCTCCTTTCCTGCAAATTTCACATAAGAATGAAAAGGTTCATAGGACAAGGCCACCTGCATGTGACACTCTGAGCAGCACACATCATGGCTTTTGTCACTAAAGGTCAGCTTTCCCAGTCTTACAGCACATTTGTCATCACAAGGGTTACACTGTTTAAGATATTTGTGGCATTCTTGTTTATAAGGTTTCTCAGAGACTGTGTATAGTATTTATTACCAAAGAAAATATACATTCCTCCACTGACTTTTTCTGCTATTAATGCATTTTGAAACTTTCTCCAATGCCCTCACCCTAGCGTTGGCACTTGGGTAGATATTTTCTTTCATTTGGTTTTGAATGGATTTGATTTTGAGCACATTATCCGTGATCACATGCACACATAAATCTTGCCACGACATTCTTTCTTTTATTTATCTGTTGATTGTATTAAGCAGTATTACAGAGATTAACGTCTTCACCAGATTCCATTCTAGATTACATCAGCCGTTTCCGAATGTCACGCGTTCCACTCAAGCGTTAAAGATTTCCCTCCTTCGTGCCAAATAACCCCACACATGATTTAAGATTCTCACAAAATCCGAGTTGCCATTCTCTCCTGCAGGAAGAACTGACAGGCTAGGATGGTGGCAGACCTTGTCTTCTCCCTCATGGTGTATCCTAAGCAGATAAATGAATATATTTATAACCTATAAATGTTATAATCTATGTATAGTTTATATGCGTAACATATGCGCGTTGTAAAGTAATCTGAATATCACCTCAGGATACTTGCAAAGTCGTTCTTGCATCCTGTTACATGTGAAAAATCTTGCACAGCATCCCCAAAATTATCTTAACGAAGGGCAGTGTTTCAAATGGATGGCTACCTCTGAGTGAGCAGGTGAACAATCTGTTAGCTTATGTAGCAATTGTAGTGAGAAAATATAGGTATGCTTTCCCATGTACCCACTCTGCCTGTCATTTCTGGACACTCAGAGAACATTTTGTAACCTGTAAGGGAGAAAGAAGGCTTTGAAAACAGGATCGAGTTCTTTTTTTAGCTATAACAATGTTGACAGGAATATATTCCAGAGGAATTACATGCAAGTCTTTTTTTTTTAAGTTCCTGGCACCATTTCTTTAGTTCATCAGTAAGTGAAAAATGAGGAGGGGATTCCTGACAGAGGAGCTCTGAGGAGAGCTCTTGCCTCAAAGCCAACGATTAGCTTCTACTGTACAAACAGAGAAATGTCTCTGAACTCCTCACCTTTGGAAGGTAAACACGAAGAAGGAAATACTCCTCTAGGGGCCTTTGAAGCATTCACCTTGTAAAAGAGGAAAAGAGCTTCTTTAGAGTTCTTCATGCAGAGAAAAGAGGAAGTCCTTTGAAGTTCCAGGCTAATTTTGGGTCACTGTGAAACCAACCATGCTTCTATGTACAAACTCCCCTAGCTCTGTAGACCAAAACCAATCAAACCACAACCAGGTTACTTCTTTGCCAGTGTGAATTTGACATAAATAGATAAAATAAAGGAAATACAAAATCTCCAGGAAAGATTGAAAAAACAGCATGACAACCCTAAAGGCAGCTTCTTTATAATTTTCCTTAGCTTCTTCAGATACCTGAGCTAGGGTAAGCTGTTTTCCATGCACAGATAAATAGAGCAAACAAACAAGTAAACAAACAAAAATATCTCTCCCCATTAAAAAATGTAATTCAGTGATAGAAAAGTCCAAGTTTTGCAAACATAAGAGATAAACAGAATGTAATATTTATTTACTTTTGGTTCATTTAGTCATCACAACCACAACTCTCCTCCTCAGATTTAACTAATCAATAAAATAGCAAATTGAAAGCTCCCCAAGCATTTCACCCAGGCAGGTACACAATTCCCGGCAGACTAGGACACCTGGATTGTTCTATCGGGTCTTCTATTTGTCTAATGGTGAAGCAAACCAAAGCCCAAGAACCTATGCTGCTAATTCAATGTCTGATATTAGAATTTGTAGAAAAATGGAAAAACTCAACACTTTCTTGAATTGTTACATGTAGGCTGTACAATCGCTGCTCTTGCTAGGGAGATTAAATTCAGGTGTGACAAGTTGAGTCCGTGCAATTTCCTTATGTGCTGCTGACTGTTTGGGGCACAAACAGTGGTTTTTGCTGGCTTGAAATCTACAAGAGAAAGATTATAGAATTATTATTACTCTATGGTCCAGCCAGCTTGGATCCAAGGGATATGACTATCCACAGAGAACCCTCCCACTAAATCATGGCTAGAAATCAGTGTCAAAACTACAGGTACTGGAAGCTCACACCTGCAATCCTAGCTCTCAGGAGGCTGAGATTTGAGGATGGGGTGACTGAGGCAGGAAAACTGTGGAGACTCTTAGCTCCAATTAATCACCAAAAAGCTGGAAACAGAGTTATGTTTCAAAATGTTAGAGCAATGGCTCTAACAAAAGCTTAGGGACAGTGCCCAGACCCTAAGCTCAAGCCCCCAGAAACTGGTATGCATACACACATACACAGAAAAGATAAAATTGGGATGGTTGTTACTTTGGAGGTTAGTTTTGGAGTGATTCAATTTTTTGAGTTGTTGATATATTTTAGATATGAGGCCTTTGTCCGTTGTTTGGTTGGTGAAGATCTTCTCCCACTCTGTAGGCTTCCTGATTAGTTTACTAGCTATGTCCTTTGCCATACAAAAGCTCTGCAGTTTAATGCAGTCCCACTTATCCAGCCTTTCTCTGATTTGTTGTGATTCTTGGTCCTTATTAAGAAAGTTTCGACCTGTGCCAAGGAGGCCTAGTGTATCTCCTATTCCTTCCTGTAGAGTTTTCAGTGTGTCAGCTTTTACCTCCAGGTCTTTGATCCATTTGGAGTTAATTCTAGTGCAAGGTGACAAAGAAGGATTCAACTTTAGTTTTCTGCAGGTGCTTAACCAGTTCTGCCAGCACAACTTGTTGAAGAGGCTGTCTTTCTTCCATTCTATTTTTTTGGCTCCCTTGTCAAAGATTAGGTGGCCATAGGTCTGTGGTTTAATATCTGGGTCCTCAGTTCTATTCCATTGGTCTTCAGGCCTGTTCCTGTGCCAGTACCAAGCTGTTTTGAGGATTATAGCTCTGTAATAGAGTCTAAAGTTTGGAATTGAAATTCCTCCAGCGCTGTTCTTTCTGCTAAGAAGTGTTTTTGCTATACGGGGTCTTTTATTATTCCATATGAAATTTTGGATTGCCTCTTCTATTTCTTTAAAGAATGACATTGGGATGTTGATGGGTATTGCATTGAATTTGTAGATAGCTCTTGGCAAGATTGTCATTTTCACAATGTTGATTCTTCCAATCCAGGAGCATGGGAGGTTTTTCCATTTCCTTAGTTCTGCTTTAATTTCCTTTTTTAGGGTTTTGAAGTTTTCGTCAAAAAGGTCCTTTACATTCTTAGTTAAGCTAATTCCTAGGTACTTTATTTTCTTTGAGGCTATTGTGAAAGGAGTTTCTTTCCTGATTATTGCCTCGTTCCTCTCACTGTTGGCATAAAGGAAGGCAGTTGATTTTTGAGGGTTGATTTTATAGCCTGCTACTCTTCCAAAGCTTTGGATCAGCTCAAGGAGCTTGGGAGTAGAGTCTATAGGATTCTTTAAATACAGAATCATGTCATCTGCAAAGAGGGATAGTTTTATTTCCTCTTTCCCTACTTGGATCCCCTTTATGCTTGCTTCTTGCCTTATTGCACTGGCTAGGAATTCTAGTACTATGTTAAAGAGTAGTGGAGAGAGTGGGCATCCTTGTCTCGTTCCTGATTTTAGAGGGAATGGCTTTAGATTTTCACCATTAAGTGTAATACTAGCAGTAGGTTTCTCATACACAGCCTTTATTACATTAAGGAATGTTCCATGGATTCCTAGTTTCTCCAGAGCTTTTAACATGAAGGGGTGTTGGATCTTGTCAAATGCCTTTTCCGCGTCTATTGAGACAATCATGTGATTTTTGTCTTTGCTCCTGTTGATGTGTTGAATTATAGTAATTGATTTGCGTATGTTGAACCAGCTTAGAGTCTTCTCTGAAGAAGAAACAAAAATGGCCTATAGACACATGAAGAAATGCTCAACATCTCTGGTCATAAAAGAAATGCAAATCAAAACAACTCTAAGATTCCACCTCACTCCAGCTAGAATGGCCAGGATTAGGAAAACGAATGACAACAGATGCTGGAGGGGATGTGGCCAGGAGGGATCACTACTGCACTGTTGGTGGGAGTGCAAACTCGTCCAACCACTATGGAAAGCAGTGTGGCAGTGCCTCAAAAGGCTAAACATAGAACTCCCCTATGACCCAGCAATTCCACTACTTGGCATTTACCCAACCATCCAGAAACAAGGACATACTAAACCCACTAGCACAACAATGTTCATTGCAGCACTATTCACCATAGCAAAGATATGGAACCAACCTAGATGTCCCTCAGTTGATGAGTGGATCAACAAGTTGTGGTATTTGTACACAATGGAATTCTATGCTGCTGTCAGAAAGAATGACATCGCCCCATTTGTTAGGAAATGGAAAGACTTAGAAAAAATCATATTAAGTGAAGTAAGCCAGACTCAAAGGAACTTAGGCTCAATGGTTTCCCTCATTCGTCATAATCAGTAGAAACCTTGGGCTCTACTAGCAGAGATTTGCAATAGAGCAAACTCTTGATACATAAGGACATATAATGTGAAGCTAATTGAAAGGACCTCCAGGATAGTGAAACAAAAGCCATATAATGAATGATTGTTGTCCTTAATGTACTATGTTGTCTCTCATCTCCTTTGCTGTCCCTTGTTATCTCATATTGGTATATTATCTCACTTTGTTATCTAATATATTGAATTTATTTGTATTTGGATATTTGAAATTTGATAGGGAAGGGGGGAAAACCAAGACGGGTGGGGGGTGTGGGGGGGGAGGGAAATGGGTACCAAGACATGTGAAAGGGTATCAATGTATGTGAATTAACGCACCTTCTATCTGGCAAATATCATGTAACCCTTTTACTAATTACAATAAAAAATTTAAAAAAAATAAATAAAAATAAATAAAAAAAGAAAAGATAAAATTGAAAAAAATACAAAATAAATATAAATAAATAAATAAAAAAGAAAAGATAACATTGGAAATGGACATTATTATTGTATCATTTTGTACAGACTTAAGCTATGAAGTCTGTGATAGGCCAAATATTTTAATAAATATAAGGCACTTAAATATTTTACATAGTCTTATTTACTTAAATGTATTCAAAGAATTTTTTTTTTGCCAGTCCTGGGCTTGAGCTCAGGGCCTGACTTTCTCAAGGCTAGAGCTCTACCACTTGGGCCTCAGCACCACTTCTGGCTTTTTTCTATGTATGTGGTACCGAGGAACCGAACCTGGGTCTTCATGCATGCTAGGCGAGCACTTTAACCACTAGGCAAAACTCCCGGCCCCTATTCAAAGAATTTTTAAGCCATAAATGATTGAACAAATATATTCTGGCTCACACTGAAGAATCTCAAAGGAGATTTTAAAACTTTCCCTTAAGGTTCAGTGTAATATTGAATTATGGGGGCCAGCTTCCTTATAACCTCAATGAAGGGGAAAATACTCTAAACCTACAAGAAGTATTCATGGGACAAATCAGACCTAATCCATGGAATAGCAGGTACAGAACATTCTGCCTTGCTATGTGGTTTATGTTGTAGATACAAAGGTGCAAGAAGGGTCTGGACAAATGTAATTGAGAAGATTCATTGTGTTAAAATGGGCTACGCTCCTATTTCTGTTCTGGAAATCATGGACAAAGGAATTTAGATGTCAATGTGGATGTTAACTCCTAGCAATATCCAAAAGGCAAGTTCAGAGTGTTCCAAGGAATAGTTTCTGAGTCTGTTGGAATCCTAAAGAGGAATTTGCATATGATGTGCTTGCTCAAAATGCTAACACTAAGAAATGAAGTCTCACCTACAGAGAACAGTGGTCTAGTTTTATATGATTGTTTGATGGATCTACTTTATCTTGTATACCACATTTTGTCCTACTTGTGTAAATTAGAAATGCCTTTATGTTTAATTTTTGGCTCTGCTTCTAGTCCTGGGGCTTGAACTCAGGACCTGGGCTTTGCTCCTGAGCTTTGTGCTCGACTAGTGCTCTGCCACTTGAGGTCTCATAGACTTTCCTTCCAGCACTGGTTTCAAACCACAAACCTTAGCCTTGTGAATAGTGAGGCTCATAGGCATGAGTCTTCAGTTCATATGTTTTATCCCATTTGGACTCCATTGATTCTTTTGAGAACAGGTCTTTTCAGCTATATTTACTGGGTCTATAGAAATGATTAATAATTATCTCCTGATTAAGCGATGAAAAATTAATAGAACCAAAGCTTAAGCCTACTTATCAGAATCGCAATCTTGGCACCCACACCCTCACCCTAATAGTAGGCAGACATTCCCCCCAAAATGGCAGAGAGGTCATATCCCCACATCTTGTTTTGAAATCTGAATTTAATCTCTGTAGAAACATTGTTATAAAGACCAATTTAAATCCTGCCTGATTCAGGAAGGACAATTTAATCCATATGCAAATGAATCATGAAAGATTCTGGGATGGAAGCAAGCGGCTCGTGGTGACAACCCTTCAAACTACCAGAGGAATCTGCAAATTGACAAATGAAGGTTAGTGTGCCAGAATGAAGCCATACTTGGTGAAACTGGCATGCAATATTTCAGAAGGTTGTGGAAGACAGACAGTCTACCATACGGAGAGGAGAGTTTAGGCAACAAGCCAGCCTTCCTACAAATCTACAAGTAAGGTCATTTCCACCAAAGCTCTTCATGTCTTCTGAGCATTGAGATCATCATGCTGTAATAGGAATCCAATAAAAATTAGGGTAGAACAACTCCCTGTATTCACAAAGTAGCAAAAGTTCATTTTGCAAGAGGGTTCCCCATGTTCATATTTATCCACTGACATACAACCCATTTCCTGAGTGTCCAACAACAAATTCTCTCTGCTTGGAATGCCCTTTTTCCGGTTTCTCGCCTCATAGTCTCTTCCCGATCCCCATCATTTTTCTCTGACACCTGATAACTCATACTTCAACATTTTGGACACTGCCTCCTCTGGGAAGCCTTCCTGGAGTGTCCAAGATTGTTCTACATAGCTATTCTAGATGCTCCACAATACAGTATATTCAGCACAGTGCTATAATCTTCCCTTTACATATGTCTCCTACATTTAATTGTTAGTCTAGCAAGAGACTATTAACCATTTACAAACAGGTATTGCTTTCACAATTGCTAGACCCTCAGTAAATGCTGAAGGATTGATAACATAGTAGAACAGAAGAGCTAAGTTGATATCAGCTAAAATATTCCTCTATGTTTGAAAATTATTTCATGAACAATTCTCACACTATAGAAATGAATATCTTGATATATATTGCCAATTATAGTGTAGATAAAACAGCTGTACAATTTCTGTAAAAATCCTTTAAAAAAGGGAGACAAAAGGAAGTAAACACAGTGTCCATCTTTAGAGGAAAGAAAAAGAAATATTGGCCAGCCTGAAACAGAGTGCTAGGAAGTTGCTAAGATAAATCATCAGAATGATCAATTTGCAATCACCCAGAAAGAGCATAACAGACTGGGTAGCAACCAGCATGGCTTTTAGAGGAACAAATCATGCCAGACCAATTTAATTTCCTTCTATGATGGAGTGACAGGCCTTGTAGATAAAAAGGATGCAATAGATGTAATCTCTGTCGACTTCTGTAAGCCTTTGATTCTGTCCTACCTGACATTCTCATCAACAAACTGGGGAGATCTAATCTAAACCACACAACTGCTAGGAGGACACACAGCCCACTGGATAGGCATCCAGGGAACCATTGGCAAAAGCTTCGCTTTAACCCAGGAGAAGACTGTGGGCAGTCATTTTGGGGAAGGGCCCAGGGACTCTATTTTACACTCAAATAAAGAGTAGGAATACAACGAGAGGCATATCTACGCAATAACAGATACAAATACAAGAACAGCACTTCCACTTACAATTACCTGGCATCAAAATTGATTTATAAACAAATGTGTACCTGCTTTCACCCTGAAAAGGTTATTATCCCTAAACAATTCAATCCTCATCTTTAAAAGGACCATAAGAAATATTTCAAACTGTACAGGCAGTACTTTTACTGTCTGTACCAATTCCCAGAGTATCAGCTGGGGAATACACTGAGTCTCTTGCTTCCACCATGCACTTGTTCTGTACCATGTGGACTGTCCAGTCTACTTTCAATCTCTTTTTTCAGCTTATATTTTTCACTGACCATTGCGCCCCAAACTCTGTCTTCCTATGCAGTCTCACTGTATCAATCTTTATTCGTGACAGTGGATCACTTGCTCTCATTCCTCTTTTCTTCTCTGGTTCAATATCCTGAAGGTATACTAGTAGACATAGGGGATGGAAATCCCAGAGAAGCAAGAAATTAGGAAATAAAATTTAGAGATGAGCCAAACCAAGAATTATCAGAGTTACTAAGATTTCTTTTCTCTTTAGAAAATCTTTAAAAAAAAATCTTGGAGTGGGCCACTGAGAAGAATGAGCAGAAAAGAGAATAGTGTAAGTATTGGGCTTGTTTAAATAAACAAACACCATTCTTGAAGACAAATGGCCCCATGTCTCCATCAAATCAGCTGGGGGAAATATTTAGAAAAGATATTAATCTGGGTTATAAGCTTTAAATAGATTATTACCTAACTAAGCTCCTCATAAGGGTCAAATAAAATAATAAATATATGAACACAGTAAACTATAATGCACTATACAATGTGAAATTATTATTATTATTATTATTACTATTATTTGGACTGATCTTTAGGGCTCCTTAAAAGACCTCCCAACAGCAGTAGTGCTGTGGTTTGCATGTAAACCTCTGGCTGCAGATAAAAAGAATAGTCTGCTCTACTCTCTTGGGAAAAGAATTTTAATTCTAAATTGGCCAATTAGATTAAATATCCCTTCTGGATATTTCCTTCTGGAAAGAACAAACTAACAGTGAAATGCAATTTGCATTTTGTAGAAGAGGAAAAGAGGAGCTTAGATTTTTGTTCAAGATAACAGAATCCATAGCCTGATGTTCTTTTAGTCCATAGAAGCAATTGAGTTAGACCCGTGAAACAAATACTTCAGAGGGTGATAGGGCATTGGAGATAGAGAACTGGGGTTCTTAATCAAGAAAGAACAAGCCACAAATGTTTTCAAAGCACTTTGTTCTAGTCATCTGGTATTTTAATATTTCAGATAGGTGGCAGAATCACAGAGAAATGGAGTTATCTGCTCATGTCTTGCACTTGTTTTGTACCTATAAAGACAATATATAACACTGTTATCTAGCATAATACTCCATATTTTAGGCTTACTGATTTCTGGATTCAAAGTTCTCCCCACATGCTTTAACGTCTTTATAATCACTATCTCTGGAAAAAAATAGATGAGTAATGACTTTACTTTTTTTTAGTTTATTGAAACAGTCAATTTTCTTTCTTTTCATTTTATTGTCTGGGTAATGTATAGAGGGGTTACAGTTACATTCGTCAGGTAGTAGATGCATTACTTCTCACACATTGATACCCCTTCTCATGTTTTTGTTCCCATTTCCTTCCCCCAACCCCTTCCCAATCATCTTGTTTTCCCCCTTTCCTTTCCCTATTTCAAATAAGCAAATAAATGTTTATACAATATGCCAAGTAACAAAGTCAGATACAGTAACAATATGAGATTAACCAAAGGGCAAAAAATGAGAAAAGGAATAACATAGTCCATTAAGAACAACAATCACACAAGATAAGTAGGGTCATTAATACGATGTCACATTAGAAGCCAATACCTTTGATTCCTGATAGGAATGTGTATACCATACACACATATATACACATATACATGTACACATATATATGTATGTATATACGTATACATAGGTTTGCATGTATACTTGAAATCCAAGATTTTCATTTGCACATGCTAATTCTCATGAGGCACCTTGTAAAGTTTTACGATTCATTTATCACTAATGAGATATTTATAGGCCCTGAATAATATAAATTTGAGGGTGTGGAAAGAGTGATTTTTGTGTTTCTCAGGTAAATGAGTCACCGTGCTGCTGAGGGTGAACCCTCCAGTGGAGGAAGGAGGAATTGCGGCAGCATGGAGGTGACATCGCACCACCTCCAGGCCACACGGGTCAGCTCAGCACCCCCCCACCCCCGATCAAAGGAAGGGCTGGGGACACAGAAGCTGAGATATGACCATGGCTTTATTCAAAGTCAGTTTGCACCCACTCACTCAAACGCAATTCCCTCTTTGGAGCTGAATTAATTCACTTTTATCATACTTAGAGTGAATCATTCCATTTTACTCCAAGGAAAATTGAGCTCAAAAAAAAAAAAAAAAAAAAAAAAAAACAACCAATAAACTGCCTGAAGGAAAATGTAAAGAATTACATTAAAAAATTTTGTTAATGATGAGTTACTGACTAGTGACCACATAGAAAGGGCAGAGATAAATCTTCATTTAGTAGACTAAGAAATTTTAAGAAAACTACATAATGTGGCTCCTTGTTCTTTGCTTTATTAAGAGTGAAGAAAACTTACTAATTGGGAGTAAAAACAAAGGAGACAAATTAGCTACTAAGATGAAAGAAGGAGATGATAAAACAATGCTAGTTCTTTCCATTGTGCTTTAGAAAATTGGGTATAGGAAGCAAGTTTTAAATCACCACAAAAGCCTACTTTGGATGTTTCAATATTATTCTCTACTCTCCAAGTTCCAAACTTTTCCTTTCTCCTCAGGGCAGTTTTGAACCCCTGGCTTCACCAGCAGCCTCAAAAAGCATCACTTGACAGCAAGCTTACGTTATTGCTCAGGCCCAAACAGAAAGAGCCGCATAGGAGTAGGTGTCTCAGAAGATGCCCAAGGGACAAAACAATACACTCTAGAAACACAAGTGTAATCCTCTAAAAAGAGGAAAAGGGGACCCACAGCAGTGAAAGAAAAGATGGAGCAAACGTCAGCCTCTGAAAACACATGGGAAGCATGAGACTGAGCACGTGATTTGAAAGATGCCAAAATTTGTCTGGTGTATGAGGACAACTGATTTTGATTAATGCCTGTCTTTCCATCATTCTCCCTCCTCTCCTTTTTTCTTCTTCTATTGCATGAACCCTCTCCTTGAAGGTAGATGGGTGAACAGTTCAACATTCCTAACCCAGTCTTTCCTATAAGAACAGAAATGCTTACCAGTGTGACTCACCAGGGAGAGAGAAGATTATTTTTGTTAGAGTTTTATGATAATTATTGACATATTAATTATATGAATTAATGAGATTGACTGTGACACCTTCACACCAGCAAGAGGAGACTTGTTAAGCTAAACTTCAGTTGCCAAGGTGGGTGAAATTAATATTTAAAGCCATGGGCTGTGTGTGTGTGTGTGTGTGTGTGTGTGTGTATGTGTGTGTGTATGTGCGCACAAAACAATCAGAGAAGAGAAGAGATGAAGTGACAATGTCAGATATGGACAGGGCCCCTCGTGGTGGCCCTGATTTCTTAGAGGGACAGAAAAGCAACCATTTTTACATTAACCTTTCACTGTCCACTCTCCACAGTGGACAGTAGTTTCCTTCCCCAACCTTCACCAACTGGGACCACTTTCTGACTTTCCTACTTCTTATCTGTAAGTAACCGTTGAAACAACAAATATTTAAGGCTTATTTCTCCAGGCCTCAGGATCTGACTTCACTGCTACTGCTCTGTGCCTTACAAACCAAAAAAGGAAGCTCCTTCTTTTGTTACTCATTTATTCTGTCCCACTGGGCTGTCGGGAGGACAGAATATTCCTACAGGCACTTATTCTGGCCATAAGAAGAGAAACTTTTCTACAGATGCTGTTTAGAGCACACTCACTATTTCTCTGATGGAATGCCAGCAATGTTGCCTGGAGAAACCCAACCTGTCCAACAATATGTGTGTTCATAGGAACATTGAACGTGGAGAGAGGGTCCACAGTTCAGACTCTGCGATCTGTGGATCAGAGGCCCTCTGAGTCTACCTTCCAACTCTCCATACCTCACCTTCTGTCCCTAGAAACATCATTTTTATTGGACTTTTTGTGGCAAAGCTTTATGACAATTATCACCCTGATCCATAATTAGCAAGTGGTAGCAGATAGGTAGATAGATCCACTTACAGTGACATCTCTGACAAGTTGAAATCACCACTTATCCCCCCCCCTCACCCTCCACCCCCAACATTCAACAATCCCTGCAAGGCGACTCATTTTCAATGTGACCATGCTCAAGCACCGTGTTGGCAAGCCTAGTCTCGTGTTCCTGAAGGGGGAGGGGGTTATAAAAGCAACATGTTCGCACAAGCATGGCAGAGCGCATGCATAAACCATTTGGTTTTGCAATTAAAAACAGGTTTGGCTTCCCTCTGCATCAGTAAGACAACGTCAAAAGCAACATTCATCCTGAACATTTTCCCTTGTGAATTCAAATGAACTGTGAGTCTTGGGGGTGTTTTTTGTTTGCATGTGCATGCCTTTGAGAATGCATTTTTAGAAGGGTTCGATGTGTTTCCTTCTGGGGAACGTGCCATCGACATTTGTGTCCAAACATGACTGAGTGCTTAGATGAGTGGTTAGTCCTTGGTATTTACCCCCATCCGATATCTTACTACAGGCAACTTGATTCTCCAAATCCGCTCCTCTCTTAAGAAATGATCACTCATTCTAACAATCTGCCTGCAGTTGACTCTCAAAGATTGGACCTGAGATTCAAAGATCATTAAAAAAAAAATACATTTACTACTCGGATGTAGAACGAACTTGACTACAAATGACAGCAAAGTATATCTTTATTTTTGTTGTTTTTTATTTATGCATTAAATAGTACATCTTAGGAGATTGTAAGAATTCACTACCTTAAAGCTAAAACTCTTCACTCTTGATGTATAATCAAGCACATAGAAGGATATAGTAAAACCTGATCTTAGTCCTAGCTAACTTACAAGTTCTATGCAAGGTAGAGCATGCTTATATATTTTTTCTTTTTAAAAATTCTGTTCACACTCAACCAGACAGAAAGAAATCCCATGCATGCTTATAGTTAAAATATAAGTTCAAAGGTTCAGCCATGTAAGAAAATACAAGGTACAGAGTTAAAACATGAGAGTTCAGGCCACTCTGTGTAAAATGAAATCTTTACAATGAAGTTAAGTCACCAGTATGTGAAGTCCCATCCATTAATATATAAGGGAAGAATGAAAAAATATAGTACATCAGGATTGTCAATATCCTAATAATAATTATGACTAATAATAAAAGAATAAGGTGGGCAAAAATAACAAGTACCTTCAGAGTAATATACTTGACTTAAAAGTTACCATGAGATGATTTTGCTTTTATTTAATCAGTCTTGCCCAACTGTACTTAATTTTTTTTTGTTTTGCCTTTGGGTTATGTCTACAATATTATCAGATGTTCAACAAAAGCATTATTAAAGTATAAATCAACTTTTTGTTACACAATTCTGAGATCAACAATAAATATAAAATATTTTACAATATATGAAACAAAACAAAAACTCTGACAGCAAAAGTAAAGCATGTATGCCTATGTATGTGTGTATTTGTGTAGTTTGTTTTGAAATAATGAAAAAATTCTTTAGTTTATTATATAGTTGATCTTTTAGCTGAGTACCACTGCATCCATATACTTTTTAATTCTTAAAAACATGTGCTTTGCTATCTTTTTGATCAGTAAAGAAATGGAAAAACTAAATTTAAACTTTTATTTTTGTATGAATTGCAGTTAATTCTCTCAATTAACTTATGAACTCTTAATATTTTCTATCTTCATTAATTCCATATAATGGAGCTGTTAAATTGGTTTAAGGCTACTATCTGATAGTCTATGTATTTTCTAACATAAGATATAAAAGATAAACTATAAGAAGCAGATATCTTAGCTCAGCTGAGGCATTAATTCATTGAACTTTTTAAGTCACCCACAATTTTCCAAAACCAAAAGGTTATATACATATAAATAAATGTATGTGATAATGAAAATAATGTTTAATTAATTACACAATTTGAGTCTTCCCCTTCACTTACTCAAACAATGTATCTTAGTGAAAACATTTTTAATGTGCAAGGGATGGCTATCATTTAAGTATTGATTATGTTCTTTTAAGTAAATATTTAAATTTACTAGAAAATGTTAATGGCTCCATTTCCTAATAATTATTCATTCAAAACTTTTTAAAAGATAAGAGATAATAAAAGGATTTCTTAGGTCTTTCAACTCAAAATCATCACGTGATCAGTAAGTGACACAATGCAGTAATTTAAGGTCATTAAATAACAAAATATTCAGAATTTATTCAGAATTATAATAAATTCATTTTCCTGAATGCTCAAATAGGCCAAATATAAAGGAATGCTTATAGAAGTAAATTGAAGAATCAGAAAGTTATTGATGAAAATTCTTAAATCTTGATGTTAAGCATATATGTCAGTAAATTAAGCACCCTTGGTGTGAAGAAAAGATGAACACAACTAACTCATTATATCATTACACTAATTTGTCATATTATTGAAAAATCCTTTTATGAAGTATACTCCCAACAGCTAGCATTACATAAGAGTTGTATTATTTTAGTATCATTGTTTTTCTTTAGTTTGGATTTGAAGCAAGAGGTTGTCTTTGAACTGAGTGAAATTTACTTTCCCAGACTTCACCATCAATCAGATTTGTAAGAGCTTTCTTTAGGGAAACAAAATGAAATTCAAGCACCTGCTTGTGAAAACCACATCACTCTACTGCTTATACAACAACCAAACATGAAAAAGCAGGCCAAGTTTTCACTGTTCTCCCTGTGGCTTAGAACAAGGAACATGACTTAAAAGTGAAATTCTGTATCTCCTCTTTGCATTTTTGCTCACATACATCTCATAAATAGCACCGCTAAAAGAGCAAACCTGAGCCACAGGTGTGCTGTGAAGCCGCTAGTAAAAATTATTTTAAAACATTTGGAAACTGCCAAGCTCTGAGAAAATGCTTATTAAAGACTAATAAAATTGTGAAAATTGAGGAGAGAGCATATAGTAAAACTTTCTGTGTGTGTGTGTGCTTTAAGGAAGTTGGTTTAGTCTTTGGCCACATGGGCTTGGCTCTGGTTAAACTCAGGCAAGAAAAACAAGCTCGGCCATTATTTCATAATGGATTGCTAAGAAGAATCAGAAATGGCAGTGCTAAGGTCACCAGGTCACATGGGACCATTCGCCAGACCCATGAGCATCCAGAATTTCACATATCATTGAAAATACTGCAAACAAATCTCTTAGGCAGTGTCCACTTCTTTCACGGGAACCTGAGGACGAGTAACAGCAAATGAAATATAAAATGTCATGGAGTTTATTCCTGCTTGGACTCCTGGTCCATCAGGAAAAGGTAAAAGTAAATTGGATCATTTAAACAGTCTTGGATCATTTCATTCATAAATGTCAAGAGAATCAGCGCTGTGGGGTCTATCTATATAAGTTCCAAAAAGCATAGTTCCATAAAGACCGAAAGGAGGGAGAATTTTCCCCCTAACTTTAGGATATATTCATGGAAGTTGTAATCTTACTTAAAAACATTATTGTAGGTCAAATCCATTCATGGGCTAAATCTGCACAACTGACTAGTTTCAGGGAATGTTCCAGCCCCTGGTCTTTCTTCAGCAGTTTGGTTTTCCAAGTCGGCTTGATTCGAAGACTTTTCTGAGTATTGTACTGAACAGAAAAAATGAAAATCCTTAAACACACATTCACACACACACACACACACACACACACACACACACACTCCTATGCATTTTAAGCACTCTTTTTTCAGATGTGGTTTATGACTAAGCGCATTTCAGATATCCAGTTTAAGACTGAGAATTCCATTTGGTAAAATGAATGTAATTTAACACCAAATAAAGAAAACTGTTGGAAGGTAGAGGAGTGTTTGATGGTAAAATTCATGCTTGGCTAGTAAGACTTGGGGTTTGCTCCCCAGTGCCCCCTAATCCCCCCCAAAAAAATGCCCCAAAATAAACAAAGCAATTCTTTACTATTTTCTCCAGAACCACCATGATCTTTTTCCCCCAAAGATTTTCCAAATCTGTTCTACAGATTTAGAAATAGCATAGTAAACACTAATTGGGATCCAACTTGCAAAAGCTGTTTCAAACATTTAGAAGACTAAAACCTATAATGAAACAGCCTCAAACATAGCATTCATGGTGGCTCATGCCTGTAATCCTAGCTACTCAGGAGGCTACAATCTGAGGACTGGGGTTTGAAGCCAGTCCAGGCAGGAGTGGCACTGTGGCTCATGTGGTAGAGTACTAGCTAGCCTTGAGCCCAGTGAGACTCAAGGACATAACCCAGGCCCAGATTTCAAGCCCCAGGTCTAGAAAAACAAGTAAAATAAAATACTGTTTACTTATAGAGAACGTCTCATCTGTTCAATCACCTAATAATTATTCGACAATGTGGCATTTCATCAGAACCAACCCCAAAGAGTGAATTTGATGTGTTGTCACATAGACCTGGGATAAAGTAAGTATATCACCATGTGGAATAATCCTGCAGGCCTATGTCTTCCAAAGGTAACAGCTTGGAACACTGTGTGTGTTTTGCACGAGAGGCAAGCACGCAGAATTACAAAAGTATAGTGCTTTGTTTCTAGGAGGATTAATTTTGTATTGAAAATGTTTGTAATAAAACCAGGACATGCTAACAAGCAGCATCTGTGGGGTTTTTGTCTGTGGGTCATGGGGCTTGAACTCAGGGCCTGCGCACTGACCCTGAGCTTTCCTGCTCAAGGTTTGTGCTCTACTACTTTGAACCAGAACTCCACTTCCAGCTCTCTGGTGATTAGAGAATAACAGTCTCACAGACTTTACTGCTCAGGATAGCTTTGAACCACAATCTTCAGACCTCAGCCTCCAGAGTAGCTAGCATTATAGGGGTGAGGCCCCCAGCACCCTAAGCTTGAAACATTTTATTTCACCTTCTGATCAGAAAATTATACTCAACTCCATCACCAACAACAGCAATACCAAACTGATTTTTGAGAAGGACTTCATCAGAAGTCCTAGACATTCACTTGATTAGTACACACACATAGTAAGTCTATGTATATCAACTCCACTAACGTAATAACTCCTGTCTGTTCTTTATCTCTACCCACCAAATACTCATGACGTTCAAGTGGTGAGATAAAGAGGAATAAGCTTTTACTTCAGCATGGAATTAATATTCAAGATCTTTTACCTAAGAGTGGCTTACTGTCACTCTTCATAATGACTTTCAGTTTTACAGGTTAAATAATAATAATAATAATACTTAATCATGTGTTCTTGCCACCATATTGCAAACAAAGAAACTGAGGCAAGGCCAGCCAGAACCAGTGAAGCTATCAAGTGTTTTCAGAGTTTAACCAGGCCTAGTTAATATCCCAGAAAGACCCTGTAGCACTTATGAAGAAAGCAGTCATTACTGTACTCTTTTCATTAATCAATTTGATTAAATAGTTATCCAGTCCATTGGGGGGAAAAATACTTCACCAAGTGAGAGATCTTTCTGAATCATTCAGTGCAGAATATCACAAAATAAAATGTCTGCCTTCAGAGGTACGAGCGACCTGGATTGCGAGGCCACCCCATGAACACATCCTTTCTTGCTGTTTTTCTAGTCGCCTCCAGGGATTCCTGATAGATACGCGATACGTTTGTGTTGGAATCTGATCCTGAAAACTGAGTGAACGCCCAGCCTTGCACCTGTGATTATTTGTGTCCTGCATGTCACTTCTGAACATTCCCTCTTCAAGACTGGTTTATAACATGAAAAGTTGGAAAGTCCGGAGAACTGTACAGGTGACGCTGGATGAATTCCATGGGAAAATCTGCAGGTCTGTTTGCAATGGGGAAGAAAAGAAGGCCTAGCTACCTCTTGGTTAATTTTTTTTCCTTTCCTTGTAGACTCAGAGGACATAGTTAGATGATCGCAGAGCGTCCTTTCTTTACAACATTCCTTCCTCCTCAGATGATGTCTGCCACTTTCTCCTTTCCCTGGTTCTAGCTACAGGAGATGTGGGAAGGGAGGAGAGCTAGGAATTGTCTAATCCTTCCAGCTGCACTTTCCTGTCCTCATTTCCCCGGGCAATGGATATAAGGCAATGCTGTAAATTCTGGGAGAATGTACGTTCTCCTGGACTTACAACTAGAAGAAATGGGAAGCTGTTCCCCGTGTAAGTGAAAAAGCTCCAACGTGGAACAGTTCATCACTAGAGCAAGGAGAAGGCTGGATTAGAAAGAGACTCAGCATCTTTTCCTTAGGTTTCCAGAAGAAAAGTCCAGTTACTGCCAAGCATATAGTTCCTGTGAAAGACATCCTGAGATTGCTGGCTACAAACCCACATGAGAAAAAGCCAAAACATAGCCTCCATCAAGCACCACATAGGGATTCAAGAGACATTATTTTAGGAGCCTCTCAGGATTAGTATCAGTGTAAAATACTGTCTAACCTTCAAGGAGTTCATCATCTCTGTGAGTAAATGATATTTAGACTTGAGTTAATCACTGAAAAAACAAAAGAAGTCAAATGAGGATATGCAACTCAGGAAATAATATAGCAGTAGGTATATCCTACAGGATCTCAGCAAAAAGTAAGGTCACAGGTTCTTGAGATGGGTGGACTAGAAATAAATCATAGATTTCCTGCAGCAGAAAGACACATAATTATTTCTGAATATAAGGATTTGCTCCAATACCTTAATCCATTCGAACTAATTGTTAACCAAAGTCTAGAGCTAAGATCATCATCAGAGATGAAGGTATGTAAAAATAAACATGAAGCAGTGTTCTCATTTTACATTTGTTGTTGTTGTTGTTGTTTGACTCATTCCTTCCCCATCAGAGTGTTGGTGCTAACTTCACTCTCTTCTATGGAAAGAATGAGCCACTATATTTCAGAAATCCCTACACACACTGCATAATTACAGTCTGTTTTTCTTTGTATACCCTCCCAATATTTCAGTAAAAGTCCCTGCAACAAGTCAGTACACATTCCTATAAACAAACTTAATGATGAGATGAGGACTGCATCTAGCTTGTCATTTTTGAAGGTTCTTTTGTCATGTGTAGCCATTTTAGCCCCATCCCTCTCCATAATTCTACACTTGTAACTTTCAGTGAGTTAATGTGCTCTGACCCTTTTCTACCACATGCCCTGTACACTCCAGAGCTGACGGGAGCTTTTACCTCTGGAGCAAGTGCAAACCCACACTGTCATAGAAGCCCAGCCACTCATAGGGCACCAAAGTCATTGAGATGGTTCTCATAAAAGTAAACTGTTGACTTCCTATAATAAAACAAAAGGCACGGGAGGAGGATTGGGAGCTGGGAATGGTGGAGACAAGATGGGAGGGGAGATAGAAGAGTAAAGGAGGAAGGAAGGAACAGAAGAAAGGAGGGCAGGCAGGCAGGAAAGAAGGAAGGAAAGAAAGAAGGGAGGAAGGAAGGAAGGAAGGAAGGAAGGAAGGAAGGAAGGAAGGAAGGAAGGAAGGAAGAGAGGGAGGGAGGGAGGGAGGGAGGGAGGGAGGAGAGGGAGGAAAGGGAGGGAGGTGAGGGAGGAGGAGATGAGAGAAGAGCAAAAGGGTAAGGAGGGGAAATGAGAGAAGAAAAGAGAAGAGGAAAGGGGAGGGGAGGAGAAGGAGAAGGAAGGGGAAGGGAGGAGAGGAGAGGGGAGGGGAGGAGAGGGGAGGGGAAGAGAGGGGAGGAGAGGGGAGGAGAGGGGAGGAGAGGGGAGGACAGGAGAGGAGAGGAGAGGAGAGGAGAGGAGAGGAGAGGAGAGGAGAGGAGAGGAGAGGAGAAAGCAGCACAGCACACATACATTGTTCCAGAGCTCTGTCTTGGCTTGTCACAGAGATATTTCACTGAGGAGAAAAATAGTGCAATAAAGCTCTAACATAGGTTCCCTCAACAACAAACCTGCCACCCACACAACCTTGCAGTTCCAACGCCTTGCTCGTTTTTCTCGTTACCTTATTATGATGAGCCTCTTAGTCAAGTCTCAGTTTGACTAACCTATTGCCATAGGCTATTAGTTGGTCAACTTTCATCTTATTTAACAAAAACAATGAGATGGTCCTGAACACTCCTGTTGCTATTCTCTCAGAGGCACAACCAGACAGTCTAATGAATCAGCTGCCATGGTAGACACCACAGCTCTTTTTCTTTCACTGTGGTTTGTAGAATGAAGGGATACATGATCCATTTAGATCTTATATTCAATCTGTTGATGCATGTATGAGAGAAGGAGGGAATTTTCCTCTTGTTTACGTACACATTTCGAAAAAGGACACTCTAGTCTCTGATAAGGAAATAAGGTATGAAAACTGTGAATCCAAATTGAAATAATAATAATAATTGGCTTGGTATTAGACTGCTTACCAGTTGCCAACAGAGTTCTGAAATTAATCCTTATTATAGTTCAATGGGGTAGGTGTTATAATTACCCTTATTTTATAGGACAGGAGCATTCAGACACAGAAAAGTTCACTGATTTGCCCAACCAAGGGCACAGAGCAAATACAAAACACAATCAAAATTGGGATCCAGTCGATATGGCTGTATATCTGCTTTCTTACATCCTGTGTTCCAGAGGCAACAATAAAGGAAGCCTGCTTAGTTATATTCCAGGATTGTCAACACATTGGTAAAACTGCAACCCATGGTAAAAAATACATACCAAAGTCACAGAAGAAACTAAGGCTGAGGTTTCATTTCCCCCAAATTCATATTGGATTCTGAAAATCTGAATCCACACATACGATTTCCTATGTCTAAAAAAATTATTTCATATCTAAGAAAAAGATCGAACCCCAGTTTCCCAGTTAGTTTCCATCTACAGAAGAAAAATACCATTGATGCCAAAGTAATGTTAATGTATACAAAGCCTGTGGCACGGACTTACTTTGATATATGGTGGGTTTATTACTATTATTGGATTTTCCCCTGTATTCTTCATTATCAGATCTATCTTGCATTTTGTTGTCTCTTCTCACTTCAGAGTATAAATAAATGTTTCCACTCACCCATCAAAACAAACCACAATTCTATGCAGTGATAACTTTAACAGAATTCCAATTGGGAAATGGCCAATGCATAAGCTAGAACTCCCTGGACTTAATAATCAAGTTTCAAAGGAAGCACTTACCTTGGATGGTGAAAGTTATTTTGAGAAAGGTCTGTTGGAGCAGATACAGAGATAGAAACTTGGATAGACACCTTGACTGAAAGAAGAAAGTTACAACCGTGTAGTTATAATTAGATAAACTGTATCCAAACAAATGCATGATTCAGTAACTGAACTCCATCCACATTTGGGAAACTACTGGATCATGTTTCTACCATCTGTTTCACTACAGTGTTATCTCTCTAATACCTCTTTCTCTCTTCTTTCCCTCTACTTTTAGAAGAACAATGGAATGTGGACCCAGGATTTGCAGAGGAGATGAGGCCAGGAGCTGGTCCAGTATACAAATGTTTATCTTATTCTGAAGTGGAATTGTAGTCCCATCACCAGTGATCAGAGTAGAAGCCTTTGGGGGAAAAAAATCACAAAAGGTGCTTTGTATATCATTGATACATAAGATAAAAAAGTTAGCTGGACTAGGCACTGGTGACTCACACCTATAATCCCAGCTACTCAGTAGGCTGAGATCTGAGGATCACAGTTCAAAGCCAGCCCAGGCACAAAAGTCCATAAAGACTCGTATCTCCGACTAGCCACCAGAAAACCAGAAGTGGTGCTGTGGCTCAACTGGTAGAGCACCATCCTTGAGCACAAAAACTCTGGGAGAATGCCGAGGCCCAGAGTTCAAGCCCCAGCACCAGCAAAAAATAAATAAAAGTATGAAATTAATTACAGCCCTTGGGGACCGAGTCCAGAAACACAAATAGGAACGCACATGTTAAATCTCACAAGTTCAAGAAAAGCAATGACATACACGTGTGCACATGTCCCTATACTATCTGTATGAGTCACAGACTCTCACTGACAATTTTCTCTATGTCATTTGTAAGAAAGAGAGATGGTGGTGAGGAAGATAAACCAGGGTTTGTGAAGTAGGTAGTACAGAACCATTTGCTTGTGTGTTCAAGGCTAGGCTCTACCACTTGATCCACAGGTCCATTTCAAGCCTTTTGGTAGCTATTTGGGGATAAAAGTCTTAGAGACTTTCCTTCCCATGTACGGCTTGAGATCTCAGCTAACTGAATAGCTAGGATTGCAGGCATGAGCCACAGGCACCTCACCAAGGTGACATTTTCTAGTATGAACCATAATATTTGGGATCAGAAATATCAAACCCATAAGTCTTACACACATTCTACACTTGGTCAATTAAATATTCCACTGGAAATCCCTATACCATTATAACACTAGTAAATAATGCCTACATGCGCGAGGTTAAAAGTAAAATATTGACTTGACAAAATGAAACTCTGCAGATTGTCTCATACAGAAGAGATCTTCTGAGTTGTTGATAAAAGCTACTGGGGGGAAATGTGTTTACAGATTAACTGTTACTTTAAAAATATAGTTTTTTCAAAGCACTGTTTTAGGTTCCTAGCAAAGTTTCACATAAAGGAAAGAGAATTTCTGCCTACACAGGCAGGCCCCTCTGGTCACACAGCCTTTCCATTAATAGAGCAGTAACTGTTTCGCTTGTCCTTGATGAATCTACATCAATGTGTGCACCGTTAACCTAGGGGTTTCTGCCACTGCTGTCCATTCTGTGGGTTGGGACAGCTGAATAATGGCCTGTATCCATAATCATAAGCCATACAGAGTACTTGCTTCATTATCTGTCTCTTCCTCATTGCCTCTAGAAGCTCCTGGCAACCATGGATCTTTTCCATGTCATGTAAGTGGGTTCATAGAGTAGATAGCTTTTGCAGCCTTCCTTCATAGACTTAGCAATATGTACTTAGTATTTACTTTACATTACAAATCTTAGGAAAAGATCGTTGTGTTTTTAATGAGCTGTCAATACTTGTGGGTAGAAATCTCTTGAGATACTTAAATTTAAAAACTTGAGGATTTGTTGTTGTTATTAATTTACACATCAATTCTTATCTCGTGAAACTAGGACTTGAGATGTAATATCTAGACATTTTATCTTTCCAAAAGATAATCTTTGCTAATCTTTATCATAAGAATAATTTGCAAAAGAGCAGAATCCTAGATAACACAAATCTCCCTTCTACCCCTATATCCATCAGTATTACAAATTCTTATTCAGTGAGGTGACGAGAAAGTAAAGGAACAAAATGTGATTTGAAATGTAATTCTGGGGCTGTGTGTGGGAGCTCAAGTCTGTATCACAGTTATATGTAGAGATATAGATTGTGAGGACTGTAGTTCACGAAAAGAAAAGTCCTCCTACTTAATAAAAGAACTGGACATGGTGGCATTTGCTGAATTCCAGTTACATGGAAGGTGTATAAGAGGATGTCATATCAGGTCAGGAAGGAAGGAAGGAAGGAAGGAAGGAAGGAAGGAAGGAAGAAGAGAAGGAAGGGAAAGAAGGGAGGGAGGGAGGGAGGGAGGGAGGGAGGGAGGGAGGGAGGGAGGGAGGGAGGGAGGGAGGGAGGGAAGAAAAGAGATAAACAAGGAAAGGTGGGAAACAAGAGGGGGGGAGAGGAGAAGACTAGAGAGGTTTATAAATCAAATGTGATTGGGGGGAGCGAGGAAGGGGTGGTTGTAGTCATATGGTATTTAAATAACAGAAAACAATTTACCATGCTTGCACTGATCATCCAATGGCCGGACTTCTCATCTTTACTCCTCACAGGTTTTCTGATTGGCCACAAGTAAGGCTCTTCTAGTTACCTGAGTCCCTGCTCAGCCAAGCAGCGTTGATTTGAATCCTTTCTCAAGGCCAAGGTAGCTGTGTAACGTGGGGCAAGGTACTTAACCTTCTTGCACCTCCATTCTCTCATCTGTAAAACACAGGTAATAATCGTTTTTGTCCACAGAGATGTGTGAAGGGTTAATGAGATCATGTATGTGAAATATTGTTTGGGCCATTGTAAGTGCTTAATAAATATTAGGCATTGTTACAAGCTCTGACTCACAGTTTCAGCTCACAGAAACACGAGAGGGTTAGGCTAGGTGAACTCATGATTCTTCCCTTCTGGAAAACTCTGTCATATGAAATGTAGTGAACAACCCAACCAACCAGGTTTTCGGGCACAAGAATCGCCTCATTAGATCTTACATCCAAGTTTATCTACCATACCACCAGTCTTATTGATTCTTATTTTACATGCAATTCTAGCAACTGTGTTTATCTGACTTCTTAGACTACAGAATACTCATGCTCAAATTAAGGAGGACAAAAGAATGTGAGAAGGAAACCACCTGGTGTGAGCAAGAAAGACTAGAAACAGTATGAGATTAGGAAAAGAGTAAATATTTTTTTAAATCATGGAATAAAGTCCATCTACACAATTAGGACTCCAAATCATGAAAAAAATTAATTACATTTGGCAAAATGCTAAAGACAACAAAACAACTTCTAACAAAAAAATTGCTATTATTTTTAACCAGTATGGGAACATAACTTGTCTGATTATTTTCTTTAATGGTCAAAATAACAGTATTTCAGTGTTTAAACTTCTACCCTGATATGTTGGCTCACCTATCTCCCCAGGTTGCTTGGACGCCGTGTGGAATGCTGTAGTAAATACATGTGTGTGTGTGTGTGTGTGTAGTTATAGTTATATAGTTATATATATACATATATAGTTATAGTTATAGTATATGCAAGGGGTAAGACTAGAATTCAAGCTTCCTGCCTCCAAGACCAATGCTTTGCCATTCTATGTTTTTGTTTTGTCTCTGTTTTTGTAGTCTTGTTTTTGTAGCCTATTTAATATAGCCTTGTAGCTATTTTTTGCTTTATTTTGTTTTATTTTTTTGTCTTGTTTTAGTTTAGCTAAGGCAGCATCTCACTGTGTTTCCCAGGCTAACTCATCATCCTCCTCCTTCAGTCTCCAGATTGCTGGGATTCTACATGTGTGCCACCAAAACAGGCTTCCTATTTTTTTTTAATTAATGTAATCCAGATCATTCCTGTGCTGTATAGTTCCACTGACAAAATGATGGGCATGGGGGGGGGGGAAAGAAGCAGACACACACGACTCTGTGTTCTTCTAATACTATTAGGATCCCAATTGTGTGACATTTCCAGCAACAGATGACACCAACTGGCTTAACACACAAGTAAATCTCCTCTTTCACATAACTGCAAGTGCAGAAAGTGCAAAGAAGACTCGGGGCCCAGTGTGATGGTACACAGACTTCTCTTCCTTCCGTCTGTCCATGTGCATTGATGTTGTGTTGTGGTCTGTTACCACAGTGGACACTAAGTGGCCAGCAATGGCTCTTATAGCTTCAAGCTCTCTTGCTCACATCTACCAAGACTACAGTCCTTCACCAAACTTTCATAGGAAATCTTCCCTTTATCTATACTGAATTGACTCATGCCAAAGACCTACCCCTGGACCAAAGCAGAAAAAAGAGAAACACCTGCTTTTTCTGCCTTGGATTAAATGTGATCTCCCCCTCCCATGGGAATGAAATGTCTGTCTTCAGCCATGCAGGGAAGGGTGTATGCATAACAGATCGGGTTTATTATGAAGGAGTGCAGGAGAAGAGCTGTTGAGTGGATAAAATGGAGTTTCTATTTTTAATCTACCTGCATTTTCCTTAGCCAAAATATTGATGTCAGCTGATTACCGGAATACGTATTTTAAATGCAGCAAACAAAGGCGTCTTCCTATAACTCTATTCTCTTAACTTACAATCAAGCAGCGACCCGGTTCAACATTTTATAGGATTAAGAAAAGTGATGAATACTCTTATAAAATAAGTTTTATTAATAAAAATCAAATAAGATCATAGCTTTTTAGTGACATACGTTAAGTGTGCAAAGAAGTTTCATGTGACCCTATTCAGAAACTTAAATACAAACAAACAAAACTGATGGTGCAATTCAAGTCGTAGAACACCTAACAGATACAAGGTCCTGAATTCAAACAGCCAAAAGAAAAAAAGGATATATAAGAAGGAAATTTGAAAGTAAGGATTAACTGCTTTGTTAAATGGCAACTCCTTTGTACAACGACCTAAAGAAAATAAAAGACATTCAAAATATTAAGTAAGGGTGTTCGTTATTATATGGCTATGCATGCATATCCACACATGGACACGGCTTTCTTGACTCACAAAAATCACACCTCCTCAGCTCACTTTTGCCAGATGGCAGTGCAACCTTTGCGAGGCTCCGATGGGCGCCTTCACAGAGGGCCACAGCGCTCCTTTGCAGCCACGAGGCATGTTGCCGGATCCTCTCTCTCCATCCACATGAATGCGCGTGATGTTTTCCATCTTGCTGCTCAGAACTGGTTCATCCCCAGGAGAAGTTGCCAGCACGCCTTGAACATTGTGTAACCTCGTATAGCTTCAGAGGCCCTTAGCACGGTGCCATTGTTCCAGCTAAGTCAGATTCCCTGTTGTAACACCACTGATAGCTCCATAAGATAATCTGAAATTGTCTACTGGCTATATAATTTGTGTAAGGACTTTAATAGGAGCTGTAGCTATCAGTAAACCATACAGTATTTTTGTCCTCTTTTCCTGATAGTGGCTTTGATAAGATTTAAAGTAATCTCAACTTTAACTCAGTGACATGTATGTATGTGATAAACCAAGGACATTTTTTTTTCCAGTCCTGGGCTTGAGCTCAGGGCCTGAGCACTGTCCTTGGACTTTCTCAAGGCTAGAGCTCTACCACTTGAGCCTCACCACCACTTCCGGCTTTTTTTCTATGTATGTGATACTGAGCAATTGAACCCAGGTCTTTGTGCATGCTAGCAACACTCCGGCCTAAACCAAGGACTTTTAAAGGAAGATGTAATCACTTCCTATATGTCTCAAAGATTCGCCACATTTTTTTTTAAATTTTCAAGTGTCAAAACTGGGGCTTGAACTCAGAGCCTGGAGGTCTTGGCAGAACATTTTTACTTACGGCTAATGCTCCACTACTTGAGCTAATTGGAGTTAAAAGTCTCTCAGTTTTCCTTGCCTGGCTTTAAATTGTGAAAGATCTTCACATCTCAGTCTCTTGAGGAGTTGGGATTACAGGTCAGTCATCACCATTTTGCTTTGCTATATTTTTTTCACTTTCTTGGCTTTTGACATTAGCTTTAAAAGGAGAGAGCGAGAGAATGACATTTTTTGAAAGAAGAAAATTTGCCTTGCTCAATATATTAGTACTTGATCCACTGGAAGCAACAAGGCTAATTAGGGGACTCCCAGAAAAGTGCTCCCAAAGGTCTCTATTTCTGTTCTGGAGGAAATATTTTTTCCAAGGGACCGTCAGCAAATTATTTTTCAAGTAAACACTTTAGTAATTTTGCAATTTAGAAGAAAAAATAAAACATAAATCCTGCTTAATTTTTTGATGATTTAGGACCGGGCATGGTCGCCCACACGTGCAGTTCTAGCGAATTAGGAAGTATGGAACAGAGACTCAAAGTGTGAAGCCAGCTCAAGCCAAAAGTGAGGAGGAACTCCTCTCAATCAGTAAGTGGTCCTGCCTGAAATTCCAGTTACACAAGAGGCATATTTTGGAGAATCATAGTTCAACACAAGCCCAGGCATAAAGGAAACCCTATTTAAAAAAAAAATATTACTAAAAACAAGAGTTGGAGCTATAGCTCAACAAATATAATGACCCTGAATTTAAACCCTAAGACTGCCCCACCCAAACTTTTAATCATTATTGTCAATATAGTTGATCTCTGCTGGATGTTTTCCAAACTGGAATTAGGGAACTGAAGAGAAAGCTTGGGGTACGTACAGTAAAAGTCATGAACGGTCCACAAAATTAACAATCTGATTTTCTTTTTGGTTTTCACGAATCTGATGAGAGCTTTGATTTTTGAATTCTGAAATCATGCTGATTCTCTTTAGCTGATATTCCCAAGGACCCCTTCGTGAAGAGTTATCCATGTGGCACCGCTGCCCAAACAATCCTTTCCAACCAGGTGGACAATGAGCAGGTGGGGGCCTCCCCTAACTTCCCCTTCTCTGCCTATTTGTCCCAACTGAGTCACACCCCCATTGCCCTCCATTTTCCTCTCAACATTTCCCATGCTAAACACTCAAGCCATACTTACTTCATGACAGTTTTCTGAGCCCCTACAGCCCTAGCTTCCATTCTACACAAGAAACATTCTCTTGGATTGCAGTTATTGTAGCTCTATCACTATTTATTACTCCACTGTGCATTTTATTTTCTTATGTCTCATGGAGACTTCCAGTTCCCAAAGATGTTGCTTATCTGTCTTTGTATGTCCCTAATACCTTACACAACGCCTTCCCCCTGCCTAATCTAATATGTGGGCTAATCTGAATCATTTGAACTGATCTAGATAAATCCTTTCATCTGAAGCCAAAGACAGAGAGATCGACTGCAGTGGAGAGGTTGTAAAAATTGCTTGCATATCTGTGGCCCAATTGCCTGAAATAGATTTCCAAACCTGCCACTTAATCAACAGCGACTTTATCTTGGATAAATCATTTCACCTCTGAGAGCTTCAGTTTTCCAAGTCTTTCAGACTGAAAGAAAAACAATAAAACTCTCCTGCTCCCTGCACTGGACTATGATGAACTGAATGACGTAATAGCCTTGATCTGTTTGTTAAAGTTCAGTGTCTTAGAAGTAATGGCTGATCAGCAGTGTGCCTGTGGATGGTGGCTATAATCCTGACTATTCAAAAGGCTGAGGTCAGAGGATCAAGGTCCAACGCCAACCAGAGCTTGAAACACCACCAGACTCTTCCTCCTTTTCACTACTGAAAAGCTAGATATAGGAGGTGTGGCTCAAATGATAGAGTACCAACCTTGAGGGAAAAACGGTTAGACAAAGTCAAGGCTCTGAGTTTAAGCCCCAGTTCCAGTGAGATCATAATTCAGTAAAAGGAACAAGACCTTTCAAAATCTCATGCGAAATATAGGGATGAATTGCTATGATAATCAACACTGCCTAGATAATAGATTTAACTTCGAGAATATCCCAAGACTCTCCAAACAAGGAAAGACTGCAGCTCTCTAAAAGCTAATAGTTAAAGTAAAATGAATGCCCCGACTTGTGCTTTTTATACTTTGTCCATACTGTTGTTTCTTCCTTTTCATTCCTAGATAGTATTCTACTGCAGGGCTGTCACGCACATTTTACTATGGATTTCCATTTATGTTCACTCATGACATTCTTTGCTCTTTGTTGACAGTGTCTTGGTCATCTTTAGGCCCTGTAATTGAATACTATCTAGGAATAAAAAAGAAGACAAAAACAGGCATGGATAAAGTATGGAAAGCACAAGTTGGAAGCAAGCAGTCCATATTATTTGACTGAATTTATATGACATTCTGAAAAGCCTAATCTCTATAACGAGAAAACAAGCTAGAGGCTGCCAGAGACTGAGAGATGCCCAGGGTGGCCTGGGAGGGATACAAGCTAGAAGCATTTACCCTGAGGCATTGAACAAGGCTCATCGCCTAATCTCAGTGTATCCCATGGGTTGTTTTCTTACTTCATTGGATGACTTTATGACCAAGTCTTGTTTTCTTCCTGTGATCTGCTTTAGGATTTTCTGGGCTATTTCATTCTACTTTTAGAACATCCTTTATCTTGTTGTTTTTTTTAATATTTTGTTTGATTCTTGATAGGATCAGCTGCCACCTGCACTATGGAGAATGCTATACCAAGAACCCCCATTAAGGTAAGCCTTTCTCATTTACTATTCCATCTTTGAATCATCACTCTGCGAAACAGCAATCACTGCTCATCGACTCAGTGGTCACACCCCTGGCAGAACAGTCTCCTTGGCCCAACTTTTATCAGAAGGCGTTGTAGAAACTCATTAAGTCAAAGATCTACATGAATCATTCTGAACCTCCACCCAGTTCAACTTCTCCATCAGGTAACAGTTCAATACACATTCTTTTCTTTCCCTCCCCCCTTTCTTCGCTCTTGTGTGCACCAGCATACTTCCACATCCCACAAAACTGCAGGAGCTCATCTGAAGTTCATTTGCTAGGCACTCATTTTGGAAAGATAAGGAAGGGGAAAAAAAGAACACAAACATCTGTAGTCTTTCTGCTGAGAGCCTGGCCATAGCTAAAGCTCTCAACGTAGTCCCCCAGAAATCATGCAACTGGATCTCAAATAGCATGTTGTAGGCAACTAGGTAACTTCACATTTTACTTTCTTAATCAGAAGGATGTAAGACAAATACCGTACATCAGGCAATGCAGCTTGCTTAGTAATTATTCAAGTAATTAGCCTAATTTTTATTATTAGACACTGACTGCAGATAGGACAGTTGATTCCTCCAGCTATGGGCAGTCAAGTAATACTATAGCCAATGCTAAGCAAAACCACCTTTGGAGGTGGTAATGAAAGCAACCTCAGAGCATACATCCCAGTAGCTTTTACAAATCAGAACTTCCTGAGTTAGCTAGCTCACTCCGTGCTCTCAGCAACCACAGGAGAGGAGTGATACCATCCATTTACCTGATGTCGAGAGGAGGAAACTGAGGCACAGAATGAGTAACTTGGTGCATCCAGATCATGAAGATGTGGACTGAATCAACTGAATTTGAGCCAGGTGTCCACACATTTGACCTCTGAACACATCGTCTTCTCAAAGCTCAAGGAAAGATGAAGCAAATAATCCTCAAAAATTCAGTCAAGTCAGATGTTGAACTGGTACCTACAACCAGTAGCTTTTCTCAGTCAAGCAATTCCATTCTAGGGAACTCTTACAAAGCAAAACAACGATAACTTGGAGTAGAAGACTAGCCGGGCCCTGGTGGCTCATATCTGTAATCCTAGCTAATCTAGAGACTGAGCTCTGAGGATCCATTTCAATTCCAGCCCTGGGCAGGGAAGTCCATAAAATTCCAATTAACGGCCCCCAAAAATCCAGAAGTGGAGCTGGGGCTTAACAGCTATATCATTACCTTGGAGCACAAAAACTCAGGGACCTCACCCAGGCCCTCTTTAATCACTGCTTTTGCTTTTTGTACCTTTTATCTTGCATATGAGTTTATCTGTTTGGGGAAGGGCAAGATGGGGAAGCACAGAAATGGTGGAACAAGACACTTACTAGACATTATGTTGAAAATGAAGTAGAGAATGTATTGGGGTGGGGGTTAGAGTGGAAGAAATTCTCCCCATGTCGATCAAGTAATGAATCCCAGAAGGAATGATTGATAAGTTCAGGACTGTCTCGCTGATGACAGAACCTCATTAAAATCACCTGGGTAAAACAATTGCCCATCCATTCACCCCTAAGACACTCATTCCCTTCCGTGTAACTTGGATACAGTGATAAACCAAGAAAGCCTCCTTGGCTGGTGCAATCAGAAACATATTTGCTGAGTCTTGATCTAGTCTCCCACGTCCACAGGCTTTTCCCACACCCACCCAAGTAGTTACACTGGCCATTGGGGCCCAAGGCAATGGTGATGAGGACAGAGCTGGGTGACCTTGAAAGGATAGGCTTGTGGGTTACCATCTGTGCCAGGCTGCTGCTGGCCCAAGGCAAGAGGAGGTGAGGCAACTGGTCGTGTTCTGCTAAAGTCAGAGGCAATGTGGGTTAAGGAGAGACTCACCTTCCGTAACTGAACTGCGCAGTGAGACAGCCACAGGGAGCTCACGAGAGCAATTACAGCCAATCAGAGGAAAATGTTAATCAAGTAAGAACTGTACTAATGAACACTCACTGTGTCCCAGGCATTGCTGTAAACCCCTGGAAGAAAGGTAGGGCTCAAATAGCAGAGTATCTGCCCAGTAAGTGCAAGGTGCTGATTCAATCCACCAAAACAAAACCAAAAACAAACAAGCAACAATAATGTATAAGCAGGCTTCCTAAAATGCTTTGCCCCTAGTGATGTTGTTATCATTTTATAGATAATGGAAAAGGGGAGGGGTATAAAGTTGAACAACCCTTCCCAAACACCGAAGCCTACACAGCAATCTGCCGTCAAAACCTTTGCTCTTCCTCTCTTCACTATGAACGAGCAAAAACAGTGTTGCTAAGTGTTTTTGTTTGTTGGCTTTGTTCTGTATCATTTTTCCTATTAAAAAGCTACACTCTGCATTTCAGGTTTTTCATACCTATGGTTCCTGTCACAACTGCTTGATGCCATGATTGTAAACCAACAGAACCTAAAGAGGACACGTAAATGGGTGGACATAGTTGTATTCCAAGAAAACCTTATGTGGAATTTGAATTCCTTACTATTTTCACATCTACAAATGATTTCTACACACATACACACACACACACACACACACACACACACACACAACTACACAGGCCATTTGTAGCTCACAGACTATGTAGTATAGATGGCGCTTCAGATTTGACCATAGGCCATAGTTTTGTGGCTGTTGATCCAAAAAAAATTGAATCTGGAAATAAATATAAATCATAACATTCTTACTCTCTCCCCCCCCAAGCCATTTCTTCATGACATTTATTTCTATCTGAAAAATTACTGTCCATCCTTCCTTTTTAAATCACCTAAATGCACATAGCCTAATTCTAGATCCCAGTTCATAGTTCCTCAGTTAACAATCTGAGTGCCCTTGGGCAGTTGACTAAACTCTATTGCACCTTGTAATAAACTAGTTATATGACAGGTTGATTATTGTAAGCATTCAATTAAATAATAGTTGTCAAGCAATTGTCACTGCTCCCCAATGTATGGTAAATTCTCAACAAATACTCTTACCACTGTAAGTACTGATACCATTGGTATTAGAGATACCAGCATCAACCTCATCCAGATAAAAAAATAAAAATAGCACACCCCTGCAGAGTATTTCTGTAATACCCTGTTGCTGAATTCTCTACCTGGAAGTAAAATGTAAAAGTTCTTTATATCTCCTTCACACATTTCCCAATATATTGTCTCTGCACCCTACCCCTAATTATCACCTCACAGAAAAAAGAAAAACAATTCATCTCACTCTGCTTTTACCATTCCAGAAAGAAGGTCATCAATACATATAACTTTATCAGAATTCTTGCTTCTTATTTTCATGTTGCACTCTATTCAGTTACCATGTCATCAGCAACAGCAACATTTGCCACATTTCCTTGTCCTGAGATGTGTGTATATGTGTGTAAGTGTGTGTGTGTGTGTGTGTGTGTGTGTGTATGAGAGAGAGAGAGAGAGAGAGAGAGAGAGAGAGAGAGACAGAGAGAGAGACAGAGAGAGAGACAGAGACAGAGACAGAGACTTATTTGCAATGCTTGATGCTTGAGGATCACTGTAAGAACAAGGAGGTAAAAAGAGTCTTCCTAGAGACTCCTCTGTGAATTAAAACAATCACATTTTTTGCCAGTCTTGGGGCTTGAACTCAGGGCCTGAGCACAGTCCTTGGACTTTACCACTGGAGCCACAGCACCATTTCTGGCCCTTTCTTTGTATGTGGTACCCAGGAATTGAACCTGGGTCTTTGTGCATGCTAAGCAAGCACTCTACCACTAGGCCAAATCTCCAGCCCCAAACTCCCAGATTATCATTTGATTTAATCAGACTGGATGTGTAAAGTAATCATGGTTCAGGTTATTTGAACAATCAAATATCTGAATGGATTGTGTTTGGCACATGTCTAGATTATCCTGTTTCTACTAGCCGACACAGGCGCAACTCCTTTACAGAGCAATCTGAAGATTTCTCTATTTTTCTAAATGGGTTAATTAGCATTTTTTCTTCTTCCCGAACCAGGTAGTACATATAGGGTAACTCTATTAACCAGACATTTTGTGTAATATTTATGCTAGAACCAACAAATTAATCATACACTCAAATAAAAACCTGATGATGGTCTTACTGGCCAAGCTACAAAGCCCATCATGATCTGGTTATAAAATGAAACACCCTGAGGACTGAATATAGAAATCATTAGTCAGAATTTTCTCTTTCTTTTTTGTTTGCATATGAGATGGATCATAGATAAAACTGTTCAGTAGGGTGTTTACTCCTAACACATAGTATAAGACTCCAAAGTAATGGTTTCTCCTGTCTCGTGTCTTCATTGCTACTTCTTTGGGAATGCATTCCTGCCTCCAGAATCTTCTTAACACAAGTCAAACAACGTACCCTGTCTTCCAGGTCAATTCTACTTCAAATTAGCAATTCCTAATTCTAAGCTACAAATAGATCATGGCAATGTCTCAAGCATTCCTAACAAAGACAGTAAGGATACAATTCTTCAAAGAACTTCTCACTTCAGAAGTAGCAACTACTTCTGCATTTGGTTCACAATCCATTTCCCTATCTTCAAGGTGTAATAAGAGGTACTTGTAACTCCTGTAAACCAAGCACTCTGTAATCTCCCGAGGAAGTAAGAGGACTGAGATGAAAGTCATCATTTCCTGACGGAAGATATAAGGAACTTATGCAAAAGGAAATCTCTCCTCCTCCCCCTCCTCCTCCTCCCCCTCCTCTTTTTCCCCCCTCCTCTTTTTCCCCCTCCTCTTCCTCCTGCTCCTCCTTCTCCCCCTCCCCCTCCTCCCCCTTGTCCTCCTCATCTTTCTCCCTGCTTCCCCTCCTCCTCCTCCTGCTCCTCTTCCTCCTTTCCTTCTTTTTCCTCTCCCCCTCCTCTACCTTTGACTCCTTATCTTCTTCCCTCCTTTTCAAAAAGTAGCTACTTTTGAACCTAGAAATAGCTCTAATATTTTTCTTTCTGCTCCTTAATTTATAAAGAAACCTAACAGGAAGTAAGACATTGCAATTATTAGAGATATCGCAATTCTTTCCTTCACCCTTCCAGAGTGACATTCTTATATAGAGCCTAAGCTATCACTGAGACATTCCTGGGAGTACTGAAAACTGATAAATGTTAAAATAACAAATATTTGCATGTGACTTAGGAGACATTTTCTACCCAGGAGAGAACAAAAAATAATAGCAAAAATATACTACATTCAATGACAAAGCCTTAATTTGAAAGGCACAAAGGATTTTGACAGTTATACATGAGGTTCTTGGACCAATGTAAAAGACTCACAAACGAACTATGGAATACAACACCTCAAGTGGAGAGACATTTGGTAATACATTGTGTAAGTCCTTGAGAACAAAAGTAGAACTGCAATGGTAGAGAAATGGCACTGTTACCTGGCTGGGGTGCCCAGAAGCCATTTCCATACAGCCAACTTTCCACAGAGCCAGACTTCATGACAGAATGCTGAAACAAATCACAGCAATAATGCCAGTGACCCAGCATCACAAGAAATACCCCATCGGGCACAACTGGAAACAGAATTAAAATAAGTGACTTCATGGCATTGACAGTAATGCCTACATGAAAAAGAATCTTCTTGAATCTTCTAGTCATTACAGAAGTGAGGAAAAAGAATGAGAAATCATGGGTCCAGAGAATTGCAAAAGATAGGAGGTGAATCCCACAAAATTCAGGTTATAATTGTGATATGATTCTTTTATTTTGTTGGATAATGGGGCTTGAACTTGGCCTGGATGCTGCCCTACTCTTGAGTCAAGCTCCACTTCCTGTTTTCTAGAGGTTAATTGGACATAAGAGCTTCACAGGTCCTTCTTTGCCTGGGCTGGCTTTGAACCTTGATCCTCAGATCTCAGTCTCCTGAGTAGCTAGGATTAGAGGCGTGAGCCACCGTGCCAAGCTGTGGTATGATTTTTATAGTTTGGCAATACTGTTGCTTTCATAAACAAAAACCACAGTACCACTAAGAACCTTATCTAATGTGTGAGTATTGGAGACAGAGCGGTATGGCTAATGTAAAGGAAAACCACAAAATGATTATTCCTCTGTTTCTCAGTTGAGGGAATATCAAACACTAGAGATTGCTACATCTCTATTCATATGTGGACACCTTCTAATAAGCCACCCTTTCTCCATCTGGAACCTTTCTCCAGGGAATAGAGCCAGTCAATGCAATTAGCCAAGAATTTGGAATAAGCTCAGTCTTTTTCTTCAAAACCACCTTCTGTCATCATTTATATTTCAGAAAGACTTATCAGGAATAAATTTGAAGAATACAAAATATAATAGCTAGCCTACTTTGGGTAGTGAAGAAGAGAGAGAAAAAAACCTTGGATTTGCTTTGGAAGGAAAATTTAAATGTCTTCCACAGAGGTGGTCTTATGTTTTAGAATAACTTCTATCTTCCAAAACTCCTCTTTGTACGTTCCTCCCCTCTCCTGCTCCCTCTCTTCCTCTAGGAAAGTCTTTCCATGCTGCTATCTGACCACAGTGAAGATGACCTGTCGAAGATTCTGGAGTGTGTCTCATCCAGATTATCTGTTACCCTACTCCAAGGTCACCTGGTGGCAGGATCCACCAGGATCTTGTTTTCAATGTCAGGGGAAAAAAATAAAGCTGCTCAAATTCTGTGTCTCAAGTGTTTCTCCTTAGATGTTGTTCCTTCCCTGCCAGATTCACTGTTCTAGATTTCATTCAACATTTTTCAGAGTGCAAAATGCCTTGTGATGGCCCAGTGATAGATAGCATGTTGTATTCTGTAGCCTTAATGGTTTTGAAAGCATTCCTGCATACCATAAGGTGTTCTAAACACTTCACATACATTCATTGATTAAACCATGAGAGAAAATATGGGAAGCCTGATTATTACCCACCCTTCACAGAAGAGGGACCCAGCTCAGAAAGATTAAGATTAACCCAGCTCAAATTAGCTAGGAGAAATGTGTCCTTGTGACCCCAACACCTATCTTTTTTTTTTCTAGCTAGAACAGATAACCTCAGAGTTACTGTGATAGAAACAGGGCTGGGAGATTCTGAACCCTCACTCCTTCGGGAGTGAACTCTGTACAGTTTCCCAATTTGAAAACTGCTACACTGCTCTATGCCTTTGACACCCCCCACATCATTTAAATCTCCACAAAGACGGAGAAGTGTCTGACTAATTGCATTCAATTCCTGGCTGGCTCTGTGCCATGCACAGGGGAGAGACGCAGTCAATGTGAGCTGAATTTGCCACACTCTAGAGAATGCCTGCCATCCTTAGAGAATTTCCAGTCTCCAGGTTTGATCACAGCTATCCACAAAGTTGAGCAAATCCCCTTTCAGGTGAGACTTTAAGATACACTCTGTAGACAGGGCTGCACAGTGGTGGGAATTTGCAGGAGACAAGTCTCTGCAGGCATGTTTGTGATTATCAGTAATTAGTACAATTTTGAAAGAGCTAATATTGAAAGAAATAACTAATTTCTAGTGCTGCTATGTGGCAATTATCTGGAAGGTCAATGAAACGTATGAGCAAGTAGTTACTAGGGAAAGTGAAAATGGTATAAGGAAATAGCTTATACCACTTAACCCCAAAGGTTCACATCTTGGGTTCCTTTACTATTCATGTGTGCCTTGGATTAGGGTAGGATGGGGTCTCTTCTGGAAGGTTCTAGGTCTTTCATGTCAATCCCTTCAGATTAAGGAGATTTTTGTATGGTCTCTGTCTCTTCCTCACCCTTCTCTCTGTTGTTTCCAGTACAAACTGCCCATCAATGCTATCTGGTACACCCACAGAGGCTGAAAGCAACAGCTTTACCCAATCTAATAGAGCTAAATAAAATAGGTGAATAGACATTTTCCTCTTTATAAGTGAATCGACTCAAGTGTTTCCTACAAATGGTATAAAGCTAACACAGAGACACAGGCAAGAGTTTTATGAAGTGGCTTCTGGAGCTTGGGAGAGTCTGAAGAAGCTTATGTAAGGCAGACACCAGCCTTGGGCAGCTGTTGTTACGCAGATACAACAGATATCAGAGATTTGATTTCCCTGGAGAATCTACACTGGACTACATTATTTTCCAAAGGGTCATGAAGTCCCAAAGATGGTACAGTAACAGGCAAAAATATTAAATGATCTATGAACCAACTGGTTTGGGAAATGCTGCCTCTTTAAAGCAAGAAGACCTGTACATATTTGCCTATATGTTTAAGCTTGCTTAGCTAATCCTTTGGCTATTGGTCTCAATATAGAAAGATAGAAATAGTCTCTGCCTCCATATTTATCTTCCAGTAAGACAGACCCATTTTAGGACAGGGAATGGGGAAACTTCCACCCATAAACCAAAATCTTGCCACCTCATGCCATTACAAATAAAGTTGTATTGGAACACAATCATGCCCAATTATTTATATATTGACTATGTCTGTTTTGCTGTTCTAGTAATAAAATTAAATAGTTGGGATAGAGACTATAAGGTCCACACAAAATGTTTGACTACCACTGGTTTGGAAAATCTCACCCTACTTAAACCGTGTTGCATAAGAATTTGAATTTCCAGAGATGTTCTGAATCTTTCCCCTCAGCTGGTGAGGCCTGGGACCTCTTACATTCCAGTCAATGTTCTACCCCTGAGCTACCTGTCAAGCTCTTGACTTACTTACACATACCTATTTCCTGGTCCTATTTTCATTAAGAGCTGCAAGCACTGAGTTCACTTCAGTTCTGTGAATTCAGCATGAATGAATGAACCAATTCATGTTATCTTCTCTCTTTGCACCTTTTCTGCTTCTGTTTGAGATCTTGATTCCCTCAGGCCTCGTGCCTACTTTTTTCTTCCATGGCTTTTCAGTTCAAAGCAATCTTCTGAAGGAACCTAGTAATTCTACTAGTTCTAACATAAATCACACCCTTTGCAGTGCCCTTGACAAACATTCAACATGTACTTTTGAGCCTGTCTTCCTCTTAGAGAGAACATGGTGAGATCGTGCCAGCATAATGCAGGCATTACATAGCAAGCTCCAATAGGGCAAGAGTTCTAGCAAAATAAATAACTTGAATCCCAATGATACTTTCTCAGTGAAATTCCACAGGAACCACTTTGTCTAGAAGAAAGTCCTTGGATGAGAGTGTCCCTTTAAGGAAGTGTATGTATTATGCACTCTGCTTGTTCCAATGTTCAAAATTAAGTCCCTCCAAATAGCTTACATACTGAAGTTTATAACCTCAGCTATACAAGTCCAGTGACAAAAGATCTACAGCCTGCAGGCAGAGCAAGGCAGCTCTTTAAAGATGAATCATTTTCATAAATGAGTGCAGAGGTAGGTCAGGCCAGGGGACAGAGAAGGTTACGTGTATGCCTGAGATAAGGCCTCATCCATCCTCCTCCACCGTCACGTCTTGATGGGTGAACATTGCCTTGAGCTCCCATAAAACATGTTGTTTGCAGAAAACTTGCAGGTGGTTCATAAAAAAGTCCAAACGGTTCCCCCTGAAATTTATCTCCCACTGCGGGATCTGTTTATAATAGAAAGCAAAGGATCTCAAATAGAAATTAAGTATCTCAGACTGACTTATATTGGCTGGGAGGATTGAAAAATTCAACCTGTTACCCGATCGATGCACTAAAAACGTCAAAGTATTTGTACTGATGACATCTTGACAAGATACGAGTATGTTCAAAGGGGAAAAAAATAATTCCCATTGTGTGCAGGGTCCTTCTCTCTGGGGAAGAAGAGATGAGGGGAGATTTTTATGGGGAGAATTTAATCAGATGAGCCAACTCTTCATCCCATTTTATTTCTGAAGGGCGTCAAGGATCCATTGTTTACAATTTCTTCATCCATATGGTCAAAGTGAAAAGGGCATTTCTGTTTTATTTTTTGCATTGTTAGTAGATATTTATTGTCTAACAGCCAAAAAAAAAAAACAAAAGCAAAAACAACACACAAAGAAAAGATTGGGGGCAATGGTGAAGTTGAAATTGTTTGCGTTATGTTTATGTGGAAAAATCAAGGTACATGACTAGATAATTTGTGTAGATAATTGATATCTTAAAACCTCTGGGACTTGAAATGAAGAGATAAGTGAGAGAGAAATGTTAAATTTGGGATGTATTTGCTTCTTTACAGTGATGTGTTTATAACTGGTTTTATTTATCACATCCCAGGTACATACATCTAGATGGTCATTTTAAGTTGCTAAATTCATCGTGGGCATAAATTTCAAGTTGATGAAATTAGCACATCTGCATGGAAGAATCTTACAGGGTGTGCATGTTATAGAATCCAAGAATGCTAGCGGTCAAGGTGACCTTGGGTAGTCAGTAGTTCGATATTCCAACCTCCGACCATGAATAAGGAAGTGTAAAGCCTACAAAGTAAGGACTTACAAGTCTCCCTCCATATTGAGACTAGCTATGATCCAGGTCTCGTTCATATCCATGCACCATCAAAGTCTGCCTTTTCTTCTTCTCCACCAGAGTGGAGGTAAAGGACACAGAAAAGGTCATAGAAAGCAATCTGAGAATTACACCCTATGCAATCCAACAACCATCTTTCAAATACAACAAGCAAGAAGCTAGACAGCTCTCATTTCATTCTATTGCTAGCTCTCTGGTGTCTGTTTCTACCATTGCCTGCTTCCAACCCCACACCCTAACTACCAAGCTAGAGTGGCAGGATTCACTGTGGCCTTTCCCCAAAATATATCCTAGGCACTCCACCCAAATGGAATCCAACTTCCCTCTTTAAGTAAAAATCAAAAGTTTCTCCAAACTCCATTCTCATCTCTCATTACCAAGGAAATGTGTCTAAGATGTGAAAAGTTTGTGGTAATAGTCAAAGAAAGATAGATGTTGATAATGATGGAGATTCCAGCATTGGAGCTACTAAAATATATCTGAACACAGAGTAGTGCTATGAGTTTGTGTCTGTTCAAAATTCAGTCCCTCCATGGGTGGTTTGGGGTATAAGGGAAGGGGATTTAGAAGGTAGTTTGATGATGGTATAAATGTCCTTATAAATTGTGATGATCAGATAGCTTGATTTCTCTTTGTGTCTCATATTTCTATCTCCCCTCCCTTCTTCCATAGGTAGATATAAGACAAAAGAACTCTGTACAAAGTCAGAAATGAGATGATCTTGAATTCTCAACCTCTAAAATGGTCCGAATTAAGCATCTGCTGACTAACCCATCTATTTTGCAATCATCTGTAAAATATAGCAGCCCAAAATTATAAAGTCAAAGAACTTCTCTGTACCATAAGTGACCATCTATGTATGTTTTACATTATCTAAAAAGGAAAGAAATACTCTCATTCATGACAATATGAGTAAAACTAGTGTACTAAGTGTACAAAAGGACAGTACAGAAAGACAATTTACAGGAGAAAGCTAAAATGTTGATTTCAGGGAAGCAGTGGGAAAATAGTTACCAGAAGTGAAGAAATGAGAGAATGGAGACACTAACTTAAAGGATATGAAGTTTCTATTAAACTAAAAATATCTAAGTTCACTGCAGTTAAGTTTGATGATCTGTCATACTACAGTAAAAAGTTGCTGAAGTAATAGACTCTTATTAGCTTAATTGAATTATACATAAATCATAATATCACACTGTACCCCATTCATATATTGAATTATGAACTATCAATTAGAAAGAGAAAGAAAGAAAAATAAGAAAGAGAAAAAGAAAGATGGAGAGAGGGAGAAAGAAAGAAAGAAAGATGGAGAGAGGGGGAAAGAAAGAAAGAAAGAAAGAAAGAAAGAAAGAAAGAAAGAAAGAAAGAAAGAAAGAAAGAGAGAGAGAGAGGAAGGAAGGAAACAGGAAAGGAGGGGGAGGGCCAACGGAAGGAGTGCAATATATATAAAGGTAACGAACGGTAAAGAGTGGAAAGAATGTTGAGAAAATAAAACTCTCAGTTTAGAGGTGATCAAATTAGGCTTTGTGATAAAGAAGCTTTCAACTTGAACCTTGAAGGAGAGAGAAGCACGCACATTATATCAAAGTGTCACAAAGCTAAGAGATTATTTGATGTCCAAAGAGAATAGCAGAGTGTTTGATTTAACAAAATATGCATGCTGTAGATCATATGATTGTCATACAAAGGCATTTGAATTTGATTTTCTTAGAGAGAAGAATTCATTAAGGATTTTGAACACAGAGACTGTGTTCAAATTGACTGTGTAGAATTGATCCATACCAAGCAAGCTCTTGGTACTCCTTGGAACAAAGACTATATAATATAGTTAACACTTATTTGATGAATGTTGGGCATGTACAGGATGGAGTAGGGCTCCTTTGGAAGAGAGATCGTTACAGTTCAGGGGACATTTTATTAGAACCTAAACTAGGAAGCAAAAATACAGAGGAGGAACATAAGAAAATATTTATGCAGTTGTAATTGGCATAAATTGGCATTAGATTTAGGGGTGATAAAGAAACAATTAGAAAAAGTCAAACAGAAAAGTAAATAGTAGTATAATCCATAGGCACAACAAATACTTTATATAAGAATTTGATTTTATTTTTCTTGCTGCTTATGGGGCTTGAAATCCAGGCTATGTTTCTTAGCTTTTGGGCTTAAAGGTGGTACTCTATCACTTGCATCATACTCTACTTCCAGCTTTGTGCTGGTTCATAGGAGATATAAGTCTCTCAGATATCTCTGCCCAAACTCAGAAATTTCAGCCTGTGGCATGAGCCACTGACTCCCAGCAATATATATAATTTTTAATTACCCAGAGCATGTCACTTTTGAAATCGTCTTAGACTTCCATTTGCATAAACATTATCTGAAGTGAAATATCTTCTGCTCAGATACACTGGAGGTGATGGTGGCAGCCCATTTTCACAAAAATAGGAAAACTCTATACTGATGCGGTGAATGTTCAATGAAGTGAGGGACAAGAAAGAAAATTAAGTTTACAGAGGAATGTCCTTTTTTTTTTTTTTTGCCAGTCCTGGGCTTGAGCTCAGGGCCTGAGCAATGTCCTTGGACTTTCTCAAGGCTAGAGCTCTACCACTTGAGCCTCAGCACCATTTCTGGCTTTTTTCTATGTATGTGGTACTGAGGAATCGAACCCGGGTCTTCATGCATGCTAGGCAAGCACTCTACCACTAGGCCAAACTTCCAGCCCCAGGAATGTCCTTTTCTTAAAGAAGGTTATCATATTGTCTTGGGGGAGGAAGGGTTAAAAAGATCAGGATATCAGATAATTACACTAGTTCTGACCTGAGAATCCTAACAGTCTTTGGGAAATAGTATTCCAACACAGGTTTTTGGAAAGGGCATTCATATTTTCCCCCTGACCAAACGAACAGAAAAAAAATAGAAATAAAATAATGGGAGGAAAAAGACAATTTACAAAATTATAGCCTGAAAAATCATGGATTTCTAGCACAGAAGAGAAGCGATCTTCCTGGTGCTGTGGCTCAAGTGGCAGAGATAGTCTTGAGTAAAAGAAGCTCAGGGACAGTGCCCAGAGGCTGAGTTCAAGCCACAGAACAAGCAAAAACTAAAAAAAAAAAAAAAAAAAAAAGGCGGGGGGGGGGGATAAATTATGCCTGGAACGAGTGAACACTGTTCTAATCCACCAAGAAATTTTAAAAGCAAGATCCAAATGGTCCAAACCATTTCTAGCTGATTCAACTAACTATACCCCAGAACAAAGTTCAAGAATATCTGGGGAAATGATAAGAAATAGTCAGTGTGATGGTGGATGTCTGTAATCTAAGCCCACAGATAAATGAGACAGGAGAATTGTGAGGTTGTGGATTACAATCAATTGGGGTGGAGGCCTAAAAGACAATTTAAGGGAACTTGGGAGGGGATCAAGGAAGAGTTTTTCATATCAGAAATGGCTTTGAAATTAGGAGTGTAGCTCAAGTGGTAGGGCACCTTTCCTAGCAAACCTGAGGCCTTACATTTCAACTCTACAGAAGGAGGCAGGGAGGGAGGACGGAGCGAGGGAGGAAGGGAGGAAGACTGACCAGGATGTGTGTCTAATGACAGGCCAAGATGGGGGAAAGCTTATTTTAGTTCAAAGCCCACGCATGATAAGAGAGAACATTGTGAGTATCATGTATAGTACCCCTCTTCAGTGGGACTTACATTTCCTTTCTGACCACAATAAGAAAGAAGACCAGAAAAGAGGACAGAAAGAAGGGGACAAGGGTCTTTGGACAGCAAGCTGAGCTGTAGGAGACCACTGAAATTGTCTGACCAAGAGCTGGGATGCATGATTTCAAATGAGTTGGGAAAAAGCAACAGAAGCCTGTCTGTGGGGTATTTGCTCAGTCTTTCTCGGTTACTAAGGAACTGTTCTCATACCACAGAGCTAAGTACAGACAGAAGCAAGAGGCATTAGGGCAACCACGTGTTAGTGGAAAACGTTGCAAGATTTCTGGAAAGCCAGAGGTGCCTCAGGCCCTGAACTATTTAGGCCTTTTTTGAGTTTCCTTTTGTTATCCATGAACTCCAAACCATAGTTAATAATCTGAGCCTATTCCTGCCAGCATGCCCCATTAAAGATATAAAAGGAGATACAGGCATTCACAAATAGACATATACATAGATATAAAGATACACAGATAGACTGATACCAAGGAACATCGACTCATAGATCCATGTACAATACATAATTGAAAGGATACAGGCTTGTTATTCCAGAACTTGAATGAGCATTACAAGGAGGAAGAAAACGTTGGCTCCAGATACTTCTCAAAACTGGGTCATAGGTCAGAGAGGGAGTAGGAAGAACAAGAGTTCTGTTTTTCTAAAGCAGTTCTGGTTCTCTCTGCTGCATCCTTCCAGCAGTACAACTGGCTTGCCTGTTGATTGAACATACATAAACTCTCATTTCTTCCCCAAAAGTCCATTTTCTTCCTAAACATACACCAACAGCATTGTCCTATAAAACCTACTTGAAATGTCCCGTATTTCAAAACCACAGGCTCAAAGGCAGGAAAGCAACCCTCAGGCTTTATACGAGAGCTGCAATCTTCTGCTGAAGGCAAGCAGCAACAACCTGATAGGGGAAAACATGGTGGAGGTGGTGGAGATGATGCACGCGTTTCATACATGCCTATCACTCCTGTAAGTCACCCCGCTCCGTGTTATGCAAGGACGCTTGAATTACTAGGTAGCTGAGTTGGGTTTTGTTAGTTAATGCTCCATGATAACACAGCAATAACAATTAAGTCCATCACACTCCAGAGGAAGTACCCTAACTATTCAACACTGTGGTTTAGAAAGCAGAGGTAATTACCACTCTTTCCCCTATAATTTCATGGTTTATCTATTGCTGTAAGCATGCCAGGCAATGGAAACAAAAGAGAAGCTATGGAGCTTGTGTTGAGAAACCAGGATGCCATGTGAAACACTGGAAGCAATTCTCTTGTTTTTAAAACAAATCTGCATTTTAACTGGAAACACAGAAATGAAGACTTTATCCATGTCATTTTTAACAAAAAAGATAAATATTTATTTTTTAAAAATGAATAATCCTACCAGAGTAGGTAATTGGAGCCAACCTGTGAGTAAAGCTCTCTTCTGTTAAGTTGGAAGTTGAGTTCCTCTCAGCCTATTTACTTATTTGGATAGAGGAAGGCAGAGAAAGGATTTGTATGCTGGTGGCCTCTGGCTATCTGCCAGAATTAGTCTACCAAGCTCTATTTTGTTGTCCTTACACAATGCTGACCTAGCTGGATTGTAGATTTACAATGTTGTTTTGGTTCTGCCACATATATAATTTTAGGTCAATTACTTGTTCCACCAAGCTCACTTACATTATTATCAAGATAGCATATAACAATGCCTTGTCAAAGTCTAAATACTTAGACAAAAATTATCACGGCATACATTTGTTATCTGACTACACACAGTAATTGTGGGAAAGTGACATATGTAAGTCACACTATCATGTTTGTAATTACAAGTTTTTGAAACAAAAACATGTAGTAAGACTTTCTAAATTATTGTATTTTTAAACTGTGTGATTATCTTTGCTAAAGTAAGCCCATTACAACTACACCATAACTCAAATTCTATTAAGGAAGGCCTTATAAAGAAACAGGTGCATGAGAAGTACAAAAATATTATGTAGTCAGTCATGGCTACTGCCTAGGTGATGAAACAAAATACGACTGAACTAAAAGAAAAACATCTTTAGCGTTGTGTTCTATAATAATCTTTCATGTCCTCAGAGAGGAGGCTAAACAGGATTCTCTCACCAGTCTTAAAATATTTATCCATCATATTGGAATAGTCACAATAATGTGTGGAAGACTTTACAACTATCATTTCCTGTTACAAAGAGATAAAACTGGTCTTGATGTCCATTCCCTCCAAATATCTAGCCAAAAAAAAAGATGTTTTAAGTTTATTGAAAGAGACATGAAATTGAAAGCTGGTAATAAAGAAATGATCAGATACCTGGGGTTAAGACTCTAGAATTCACTGCTGACTTTGGAAACAGTAATGTCTGCTCAACCTTGAATCCAAACTTCACCTCTCCACTCCCAAGTAAACCACATAAGAGGCTGAAGTGTTATTCCCAGACACAATTAAGCCCTTTTGATGGGTTGGCTCAGATAGTATCCTCAGAATTTAGTGTTGAAAAGTGTACAAATAATGACTTCGATGACATTGAATCAGAATATTTTCTTTTTTCTTCTCTAAAGATCCTTATTCCCTAGAGGACAGACTTCCTGCATCTGTCAGTCGTTATAACTCCATGCTGCCAGGATGCACTTGAAGCCATTGAAGTAGCTAATTTTCAGAAAGAGATTTAAAAGAAATGACCAGCTCACGATTGTGGTCTCTCTGGCTTGTCCCACACAATGAATCCTGAAGCACATAAGGATTCCTTAGCTAATATGGATTACTCTCAAGGGCGGAGATGCACAGAAGTTGCATTTAATCTTTTGAATCAGTGATCCTAGGGCATAAACCTTATCACCTGTGTAAAAGGGGTTACGATTGGATTGAGATAAGGAAAGTTACTGAATTGCCTTAGAACTATTTCCTGGCATCTAAAATAAGAATAAAATAATAACTTCCTTACAAATTTATTTTGAGTTATCAGGGGATAACATCTATAAACTACATTAGTATAAGTTCTGGTGCCCAGTATGTGCTCAGTAAAATATTTCTTATATTTTATCACTAGATTTGACCACAGCTCATATATTTGGAAAATATATTTCTATCTTTTGACTTTTAAGGCCTCTTGGTTCTTTTGGCTCCATGTTTCAAAATGTTTTGCCTTTTCTTTAAATCCCCAGCATCTATAGTATTCAAGAAATCAGAAAGGGACAAGAATACATAAAAGACTAGGCAGACAAAGCCACTGAATCAAAGTCAGTGTGTATGATAAGTCTTGCCAATTGCCATCCATTTATTGTTGTCTTTTAAGTAAGTAAACCAAATCTCAGCATCACCACACATAACCATGGCTCTTACATCTTCCCTCCTTGAACCCACAAATGGCAAAACATGGCGTCAAGACCAAAGTCTGACCAATGAACGACAAGGTAATGCTATAGACTTTCCTGGAAGTCATTCAAAGGGCGTTAAATTGCAGGTGCATCCTTTTGATAAGATGTTTTTCCTTCTCCAATCTCCCATATGGATGTTGGCCCCTGTTTTCAGGTTCCCCATTAGCAAATAGAAGCCATTAGGCAGAGAACAAATAAGCAAAGAAGCCAGAATCCCAGAAAGCCATTGTGCAACCATACCACCTCTGCATGCTCCACCTCCGAATCGCTATATGGTGAGCTACAATGACTGCTTACATATGAGTCTTCAGAGTCATTCCTATCAGAATAAAATCCCAACAGGCCATTTAGGATACATCAATGATAAGAGAGTAAAACCAACCCAGGTACAAATATTGCGTGCCCTCATCTATAAGTAAAACCTATACTTGTTGATTTCATAGAAGCAACTGCCAAAACAAACAAACAAAAGAAAAACTCCTAAGCTATATAAGATGCTGGACAACTTAATTGACTGTAATCATTTCACTATGTATGTAAAAATACCACATTGTATTCCTAAAAAAATTTATTTTTAAAAGAAAACCATATACACCCATCTGATGATAAATCTACACCCTTAAAATTAAATTTTAAATATGGATCTTTTGATTAAAATAAAATATGTGGAAAGGAGAATATAAGGAGAGAATGAGTTCAGGTGATGGTGGCTCATGCCTGTAATCCTAGCTACTCAGGAGACTGAGATCTGAGGATCACAATTCAAAGCCACCCAAGCAATAAAATTCATGAGATTTTTATAAACAGTAGATATTTTTTTGTTTGTTTCTCTGAGACTGGCATAGAAGGAAAAGCATTATGAGCTGGCGCTATACATTTGGACACTTAGGTAGCTACATGATCCACCAAACTTCTGTACATCCTTGGAAACAACTTGAATTTTCTGCTTAAAATTCTTCTTTTATTTTTGTGTGCCAGTCCTAGTGCTCGAATTGAGGGCTTGGGCTCTGTCCCTGAATTTTTGTGCTAAAGGCTAGCACTTTGAATCACGGACTGCATTTCCAACTTTGTGGCAGTTAGTTGGAGATAAGACTCTCACAGACTTTGCTGCCCTGAGTGGGCTTTGAACCTCAATCCTCGGACCTCAGTCTCCTGAGTAGCTAGGATTATAGATTTGAGACTCGGGCATCTTATCTGATTGCAGTAATCTGAGAATTACTTAGGATGTCACCAAAAACAGTAACACCTTTGTATTTTTTTTGAGTCCTTTATCTACCAATTCTTCTAAGCAATAGCCATTAAAAGCTCTCCAAGATTCAGTAACATCTATCATGCGTCCCATGCTTACCTGGTTGATACAAATAGTGGTCATAAAATCCTTACTCACTAAATCATATCTAGTTCTTCCATCTTCTGTTTTCACATTAATATAAATGCCACTGTGGAAATGTGGCTTATTGGTAGAGGGCTTGGGAATGAAGCCCTGGCTCCATTCCTCACTACCACATAAACAAACAAACAAAAAATAGGGGAAAGAAATAAAATTAAAATAGAAATGATTATTTTTTTCATATATTTTTATTGTAATTAATAGAAGGGTTACATGATATTTGCCAGATAGATGGCGCATTAATTCCCATACATTGATACCCTTTCACATGTCTTGGTACCCATTTCCCTTCCCCCCACCCCCACCCCTCATCTTGTTTTCCCCCCTTCCCTATCCAATTTCAAATAACCAAATACAAATATATCCAATATATCAGGTAACAAAGTGAGATACTGTAACAATATGAGCTAACCAAGGGACAGCAAAAGAGACGAGAGATAACATAGTACCTTAAGAACAACAATCATTCATTATATGGCTTTTGTTTCTATATCCTAGATATCCTTTCATTTAGCGTCCTACTATATGGCCTTTTGTATCAAGGTTTTGCTCTATTGCAAATCTCTGCTAGGAGAGCCCAAGGTTTCTACTGATTATGACGAATGAGGGAAACCATTGAGCCTAAGTTCCTTTGAGTCTGGCTTACTTCACTTAATATGATTTTTTCTAAGTCTTTCCATTTCCTAACAAATGGGGCAATGTCATTCTTTCTGACAGCAGCATAGAATTCCATTGTGTACAAATACCACATCTTGTTGATCCACTCATCAACTGAGGGGCATCTGGGTTGGTTCCATATTTTTGCTATGGTAAATAGTGCTGCAATGAACATTGTTGTGCTAGTGGATTTAGTATGTCTTTGTTTCTGGATGATTGGGTAAATGCCAAGTAGTGGAATTGCTGGGTCATAGGGGAGCTCTATGTTTAGCCTTTTGAGGCACTGCCACACTGCTTTCCACAGTGGTTGAACGAGTTTGCACTCCCACCAACAGTGTAGTAGTGATCCCTCCTGGCCACATCCCCTCCAGCATCTGTTGTTATTAGTTTTCTTGATCCTGGCCTTTCTAACTGGAGTGAGGTGGAATCTTAGAGTTGTTTTGATTTGCATTTCTTTAATGACCAGAGATGTTGAGCATTTCTTCATGTGTCTATAGGCCATTTTTGTTTCTTCTTCAGAGAAGACTCTCTTTAAGTCTTTGGCCCATCTTTTAATGGGATGGCTGTTACTTTGGAGATTAGTTTTGGAGTGATTCAATTTTTTGAGCTGTTGATATATTTTAGATATGAGGCCTTTGTCCGTTGTTTGGTTGGTGAAGATCTTCTCCCACTCTGTAGGCTTCCTAATTAATTTACTAGCTATGTCCTTTGCCATACAAAAGCTCTGCAGTTTAATGCAGTCCCACTTATCCAGCCTTTCTCTGATTTGTTGTGATTCTTGGTCCTTATTAAGAAAGTTTCGAGCTGTGCCAAGGAGGCCTAGTGTATCTCCTATTCCTTCTTGTAAAGTTTTCAGAATGTCGGCTTTTACCTCCAGGTCTTTGATCCATTTGGAGTTAATTCTAATACAGGGTGACAAAGAAGGATCCAACTTTAGTTTTCTGCATGTGCTTAACCAGTTCTGCCAGCACCACTTGTTGAAGAGGCTGTCTTTCTTCCATAGAAATGATTATTTTTTTTAAAGGAAAATGTCACTTTATTTCCCCTCAAAATGCAATGAAGAACGTATCACTCTTTTCATCCTTAATGGGCACTCATTCTATTCCAGGTCCTTGGTTGGGCCTCTGAGAGACACAAATGAACAAAGCAAAATAGCATCACTCGTGGAGCGTGTATTTAAAGCCGGAAAGGAGAATTTTGAGGGTTCGTTAATGAGCTTTCTACCCTTACTTTCTCTGGCCTCTTGTAGGTTTTGTCAACAGAGGGCGCTGAGGGGCGACTACCAGAATTGAGGAGGAAGGAGGAAATAACTCTCGTATATATTACCTGCCTTCACTATCCCAGGCTCTTCTTCCTGACATCAGCAGTGGATTCCAGGAAGAAAAAAAAAAAAACAGGGGATGGTTTCAACATGCGGTCTCTCCCTCACTACAAGAATCCGCCTTGCTGTCCCCACTCTAGGCAAGCAGGGCCCCTTGGGTGGCAGGTGATCTGCCTGTCAGCACAGGGACGGCCTCTTTCAGATCTCTACATTTTAATAAGCCCAACCTCTTCCTATCCCTCCGCCATTCTGTAGCCATTTGCTGTGGGTACCCGAGAAAGCCACACTGGGCAGCTGAATACCAGCAATGGATTCTCTCACAGCTCTGGAGGCTAGAAGTCCCTCCTCCAGGTGTGGCGCATTTGGGTTCCCTCTGAGTCTCTCTCTGTGGCTGCCTCCTCCTCCTCGTGTTCTCTTAGGCTCTCCCTCATGTACTCCTGTTCACAGGCCCTCATTTTATCTTGATCATCTCTCAGAAGAACACGTCTCTAAATCCAGCCACATTCTCAGATGCTGGGTTGAGGACCTCCATGTAAGAATGTGGCAAGGCACAGGCAAAGCAATCATCACCTCTGCGAGATGGAGCCCTTTTCTAGTAAATTCTCTCTGGCACACTAGTAGAAGCTTCTTGCATGAACTTGCCTGATTCAGAATGTCGGGTGATGACACTACTAGGGAGGGAAACAGAAGCAGAGAACATGGACGGGACATGCTGAGGGGAAGGCGGGTTTCTATTAACATAAGGCAGTTCAGAAAGGCTTCACTGGAAAGGAACCATCTGAACAAAAACCAGACGGAGTTGAAGGAATGAGGTATTGCTTTCTTGGGGCAAAAGCATCTTCTTGCAGATAAGAAGGCAGTAAAATTCTCATTGAACATTGTGCAATGCTTATTGCAACAAGTCACCGCAGAGCGAAGAACGATTCAACAATCCCTGCTCTGGTGGGTTGTTTTGTCATGCATGCATATCAGGAATTGCCACGTGGGAGACGGAAGTCTTGAGCCATAGACTCCTTAAAATAAGAATTAGGAACTGTAGGGCTGACAAAGATCTTACCGTTCATCTCACCCACCTCTTTCATTTTATACAACTAGACTCAGAAGAGGTCAGTTTGTGGCGGCCTCATTCACATGCGTGATTGACTAGGGAATTTGAATTGTCATCTTTTGATTTGAAAGAGTTCAAGATCTTTCCAGAGCACCGCTGTGCGTTCTCAATGTCAATAATTACAGCAGATCTTCAGTTTACTGGAGGTAGACCATTAGGGATCTGCCTGTACTCACAATGCCAAATTCTCTGGCTAGTGTAAACTCAGTCTTTGCAAGGCACTTTAACAATCTCTGATGCATGCACTTCTATAAATGGGAAGCAGTCCTAGTCTTAATAAAGAAGTGCCAAGGATGCCAACATATTCTCGTTGATATATAGAGACTTCCTTGGCCCCTTACTGGAAGATAGAAGCCTTTCTTGCTCTAGCCTTCGTTACTGTTGCCTTTCTCTCCTCTCCCAACTTGCCTGAGAGCGGCCTGTGTAGAGGTGGTAATTCTGCCCCTTGGGATAGTAAGATATTCCATGAGATTTCATTCTCATTAAGCCAGGGGAAAGCCCAGGGCAGCATTACCAGCTTGTAGAAACCAATTTCTCTTGGCAACCAAGAGAAATTCAATGACATGCAGGAAGAAAGACCATGGCAGAGTCTATTTTTTTTCTAGATTAGCAATTTCAAGACACTCAATAAGCTATATATGTGTCTATACCATTAAAAACAAAGGCTTTTGTTTTCTCTCTAGAAAAAAAGACTATTGTGTTATTTCAGGGTTTATTGGCTCTGCCTTTGGCCCTAGATTATCTAGCAGACATTGCATGTGAACCCTTCCCTGACAGTGGGCCCGAGGTGAAAAACAAGCAGCACAGTTCTCTGTTGCATAGTGGCTTGCCTTCCTGAGCCCAAAGTTTCCATGGCGGCTTTGACATAAATGGAAACTTTATGCATGTTACATTTTACCTATATATCTTGAAAGCATCATTAGCCTCATGAATCAAGATTTATTGATGTTTACTTACACCCAAGGCACTACAACAGGTAAGGGCTGTTGTGAAATCCCACACTTAACTGCTACTAAGCTACTGAGAGTAGCTCAAAAGGTTGCTGTAATTTTCCAATTTGTTTTAAAATCGGAGACTCTGAAACCAGAATGGTTGAATATTCAAACTGACACAGGCAGGGAAGAATTAGGACAGAAACAAATGAAAGACTGAGCCATGTGTGTCCAGGATAGAGAACTGCTCTAGCATGCACAAAACCCTTAGCTAAGTCCCCAACGCTGACGAAAAGAAATAAGAAAGCGAGTAAAAGATGATCAATAGATACCATGAGATTCTTGTTGTGCTTTATATATATGTAGTATCATATTGCCATTTCAGCATGATAAAATGAAGAGTATTTCTCTGGGGATGGGGTCATACATGTTGCATTCAATTTGTTTTAAATCGGACTATCATTTAGAACACAGTTGAATAGAAAGTCTTTGGGAGAAGGAATTAAGGCTTTTAAAGGGAGGATATAGGATGTAGATATGTCAATATCATAAAACGACGGGAAGGAGAGGGACACAAGGCATAAAAGAGCATAGAGGGGAGAGGAGGTAGGGAAGGGAGGAAAGGGGAGGTTATTTCTTATTACTTTAGTTCACTACATTTCAAATGTTCTGTGGTAAACAGTTTCATACTCTGAACATCACAGGACGCACACAATTCACACCTTTTAGAAAATCACTAGCCAAGGGCAGACACCCAGCCCCAGCTGTCCACATCATACTCTTCTGTCCATCTTGCTAATGTTCTTTCTGCCACAACACTTCTCTTTCATCAACAGATTGTCCCCTGGTCTGTGAAAAGACACTGGCGGGCCATGACCCATGCTGAAATGGATCCTGCCACTGGTAGCAGAGATACACATAAAATAGAAAGAAGCTCGCTTCCTCCAGCTTGTAAAGTGCTAGGTACTATTCCTCATCTATGGGTTTACTGCATGTCTCTCCTCATTCCATTCTCTGCTATTATTCCATCACTGTGAAATAAAATCCCCGCCACTGTCACAGCTCCCATTTGGAAGAGCCTCTTGGGCACCCGAGGCTTTATCTGCTCACTGTTTCATTTGGATGTCTCCTCTCAGGGTGCTCTTACCTCTCTCCTAATCATTATGCTCCCTAGCATTCTTCCTTCTCTTTCTTGAAGCATACTACCAAGGCCGGCTTCCTCCTTGTGCCTGCAGGTGTGAAGCTGCAGATGCATGGAGGTTACCAGAAATCAGCACAACTCAGGGCAGTTCCCCTAGCAACAAAAATTAATATGTAGAAGAGTCCCAGGCTGGAGCAATACTTCTTTCCAATTATATTTACTCATTTTCATAAGTTGTTATTTAATTCTCTGGGTTTCATGATAAACTCTACCGACACCGTTCCATTTTCAGATGCAATTTGTGATTCTGTTATGTGAAAAGACACTGCATTAAATAAAAATTAGTCTTAATATGAGGTCCTTCTGTTCTCCACACAGAAAACTCACTGGCAAGCTTATTCTCATTTATAGTCATACATCTCTGCTTTGAAAACGGTGATAGCAGAAAAGTGCGTAAAGGAGAAGGAAACTGAGCTTCAAAAGTCAAACAACATCTGTTTCCCATTTCGGAGAATTACAGAGCTTTCTCTAGCCCTTTAACCCTTTAGCCCACATTGTATCTGTCCCTTCTTAGTTTATGAGCTTTATCTCCAGAGGCTTTTCAGCAAATGAAACCTGATAGAGAAAGTGAATCTCTTCTTTAGGTTCTCTCTGAGGATTAGGGATAAGATTTATTAGAACAACACTTCCATGCTGCCATACTTCAAGGCTGTGTCAACATTTCAATTATAAACTCATGTTTCCAGGGCAGCATACCTCATCTTCACGGAATGATTCTCTAGCTACAAATCTGGAAAGTGGGATAGTTATTTGAGGGTCCAATCATATTTGTTAAAAATTTTTTTGAAAAATACATGTGACTAATCTTTTTAGGTGTGGAACATTATATTCCAGGACTTTGTATTTTTTGCATTTTATCTCAAAGTACAAGTAAAGCCAGGGCACAATAGTCCATGCCTGTAATCCTACTCAGGAGATTGAGATCTGAGGATGGAGGCTAAAAGCCAGCCTGGGCAGCTAAGTCTCTAAGACCCCTTTCTTTGATTAACCAGGAAAACGCTAGGAGTGGAAGTGTGACTCAAATGGTAGAGCACCAGTCTTGAGTAATAAAACTAAGAATAAGTGCACAAGCCTCGAGTTTTTAAGTCCCAGTGCCAGAACAAAACAACAGAAATAAAAATCCAACCAAAATCACGCTGAGATGAGAAAAAGACAAAAGTCAACATAATATGATGCTTCAGAACTGCAAAATGGGTCATTACTTGAGAATCATCTTTGAGAAGGGAAGAGGGACCATTTGTTCACATGTAGCAGGTCTATCATATTCTTCTTTAGACCAACTGGTCAACCAGGGTTTCTCCTAAGCACCCACAGCAATCTGTTCTGCCACCTAGATGCACAATTGCTGAGAGAGCCAATCAGAAAGAACTAAATCATCAGGATCAGCCAATCAAACACCAGCCTGGAACTATCTTTGTTCTATCCCTTGTACTGCATGGTTTCTTCCTCAGCTTGGTGCTTCCTGCCTTCCTGCTGTCTTGTCAAGCTTGCTCTAACTCTCCCATGTTTTACTTCCACAGTTCCTGCCACATGACATTACTCTCCAATAACACTCTTTTCCAGAGCTACCCATAAAAGCTGAGAAAAGTCTGCTGGTTATTTGCTGATTTGTTGGCAGCTGCTAAAATTTCCACTGTGATCTATCTCAAAGATATCTGTGTCTTAGATAAAATAATGGCATTCGCTGGGAAGTGGATGGAACTAGAGCAAATCATGTTGAGTGAGATAAGCCAAGACCAAAGGAACAAAAGGCGCATGGTCTCCTTGATATGTGCATAGCATGGCCTCCTTGATACGTGGATATTAGATGCAAACAGTACAATACTCAGGTATTCAAGGTCATTGACATGAACTGGGAGATATAAATATAACCATATAGACATATAAATCTATGATGGGATATGTATTCTCTAGACATATTGATATATAGATCGATATGTATCCATGGCATACAAAATCTCAGCTTAATTTTAATTTTGTTCTTAAATTTATGTGCCAGTGGTTGGAAAGACTCAGAAAAAATCATATTAAGTGAAGTAAGCCAGACTCAAAAGAACATAGGCTCAATGGTTTCCCTCATTTGTCATAATTAGTAGAAACCTTGGGCTCTCATAGCAGAGATTTGAAATAGAGCTAAACCTAGATACATAAGACCATATAGTATGTTGCTAAATGAAAGATTCTCCAGGATATAGAAACAAAAGCCAAATAATGAGTGATTGTTGTCCTTAATGTACTATGTTATCTCTCATCTCTTTTGCTGTCCCTTGGTTATTTCATATTGTTACAGTATCTCACTTTGTTATCTGGTACCTTGGATATATTTGTATTTGGTTATTTGAAATTGGATAGAGAAGGGGGGAAAACAAGATGAGGGGTGGAGGTGGGGAAGAGGGAAATGGGGGAAATGGGGACCAATGCACCTTCTATCTGGCAAATATAATGTAACCCTTCTATTAATTACAATAAAAAATATAGAAAAAAATTTATGTGCCAGTGATTGCATGTAGAGATTCCATTCTTGAATACTTATTTGTTAAACTTGACATTTGAAATATGAAAAAACAATGTTAATAAAATCTTTTAATCAAAAAAAAACATATCAGTGTCTTGAAGGAGTGAAATGTCTAGGCTTGGATGCATCTGTACAGATGCAATTGAGGTAATTTTTTTTTTTGGCCAGTCCTGGACTTAAGCTCAGGGCCTGAGCACTGTCCTTAGATTTTTCTCAAGGCTAGAACTCTACCACTTGAGCCTCAGCACTACTTCCGGCATTTTTCTATGTATGTGGTACCTAGGAATTGAACCCGGGTCTTCATGCATGCTAGGCAAGCACTCTACCACTAGGCCAAGCTCCCCGCCCCAATTGAGGTAATTTTTAAATAAGGGTCTTAAAATAGCCTTCAGGGAAAATCAAAATCTCCTGTAATCAAAAATCTCCTGTAATCAAAAGCTTTAAATAACTTCTATTTTTTTCCTTATGGAGAAAATGAATCATCAAATATAAATTCCATCCGGTCAAGGATTTGTTGATTTGTTTCCTGCTAAACACCTGGCACTATGACATTACAGACACTCAATAAACATTTGGTTTAGGAATGAATAGTTGAATTAATAACCATCTCAACACCTCTCAATCAATTCTCAAAGCCTTAATAACAAATAAACTGTGATCATATGTCCTCAATGCAAGCAACAATAACAAAAATTGACTGCAGTAAAGAAATGGTTATCTGTGTGTTGGCATCTAGAGTAAGAAAACAGAGGTAAATCTCATAAAACCTAAGTAAGCAGCAAAGAAAAATACCTAAGATCAATGCTTCTCTTTTTTTCTGCCTCTTATATACCATATAGAATTGGAAACTGAAAGAAAGTCTAACTTTGCTCTCATACATTAAAAAAAAATCTCAAAAGAAATCAGATGGGCATGGCAGGAAGATAAAATCTATGTTGTGCAGGTTAAGCCTCAAATTTCCAGCTCAAGAGATTGTCCATCTCAGCTTTTCAAATAGCCTGAATTACAGAACATATCATCACCTCTGGTTAGAAATCAGAATTTTTTTGAAAATATGCAGTATATTGTATATTTAGCCAATTAAGTTATAAATGCCTTAAAGGCAGCTTAAGTACAAATTCTTATTTTTTAAATATCTACATAGGTCTTCATGAGTTAGCTCACACAAAAGGTGTTTAACACACATGTTAAGTTAGATGGCTTCTTCAGAATTAAGACTCTTTTATTTCATTCCTCTTCTACAACATTTTTTTTTACAACAAGCTTTTTTTTCTTGAACTGCTAATGAGGATCCGATTCTTTCTTGATTTGTCTTTACTCTCGCTTCCTCTGCCAGAATTTAGAGAAGGTGAGGAAAAGAGCATGGGACAAATAGAGAAACATTCCAACATTAAGATCTAGTTATTTCCATGACAGAAAGCAAACACTTGAGGATGTTCATGCATCACTCCTTTGTATTATCTAATATTTCTATAATTAACTTGTGTAACTTGATCAGTGAATGTGTACTGTGAGAAAAATGTCATACTATTGTTAGCTAAGGAACTTACCACTGTCACTAACTATTGCTAATCTGTCCCTTTTCCCTTATCCCCTACACAGAGCTAAGACCAGCTGATCTCAAAGGTATTTCCAAAGCTGATATTCTGTGGTGTTACAACTACCTTTTGTTATTTCTATGTGGTCTTTATGAGAAGTAAAAATGCACTCAAATTTCCTATAAGTCTATTCCAATTTGTCTACAGAGTTCTGGAATTTTCCATGGAAAGCAAGGGTATGCATTGCTCAGAATTTGCATTTTTTTGGTCCATTGCAAAGAGGGGGGCCCTATACATTTTTTTAAAGTGTATTGTCCTCCTAAGTGTTTATGTCCTCAGTCTTAATAGTGGTTTCTTCATAAAAACAAAAGAAAGAAAATCTCCATGCACTGGCACAATCATAGTCTGATTTGATTCCAGCAACTAGCAAGGACAAAAAACAACAACAAAAGCAAGAGCTTTTTTTTGGTTGTTGTTTGTTTGTTTAATTAAATTCTTTCAAGCCTTGTGGAGCAATACTGCTGGGTAGATCTTGTAAGAAGAGATAATTAAAACACAAACTAGTTCTTTCATTTGAAATAGCAGCTACTGCACATGCTCAAGACAGCTAGCCTTAACCAAATCCCACAGGATTCTTAGTATGCAAACCAAGGCAGCTTTAGAAATAGGTTCAGCACTTTGTCAAAAAGCTATAAACTGGGCTGGGAGTTTGGCCTAGTGGTAGAGTGCTTGCCTAGCGTGCACGAAGACCCGGGTTCAATTCCTTGGTACCACATACTTAGGAAAAGCCAGAAGTGGTGCTGAGGCTCAAGTGGTAAAGCTCTAGCCTTGAGAAAAATCCAAGGACAGTCCTCTGGCCCTGAGCTTAAGCCCAGGACTGGTTAAAAAAAAAAAGCTATAAACCCCCCCTTCACTCTGAGAATCAGGCAGGATCTTTCTGGAAAATCAGACTCTTTCTGAGACATGGCCAAGAAGGCTGGACAAATGGAACGATGTTTTGGCAATTGACTCTCCTAGACTTAAAGCTCTCTGGGACAAAAAAAAAAAAATTTGTCGGGGGGGGGGCGGTTCTTCCTCTAGTCTTGGACTGAAGTGAGGCAGTCAGGAATATGGAGGCCTTTCAAGAGAGAATTAAAATTCAAGGAGATGAAGAAGGAAAAAATAAGAAATCCCCCCCCAAATGATAGTAGATTCTGTTTTCTGACTCTACTTATTATATATTCTGATCAGAAGTTACCTGTAAATCCTGTCATACTCTCAATGATGTTTCTAGAAGACTGTCAGTACAGCTGACAACCTTATTAAATGCTGTAAAATATATTGACCTTGTAGATTCTGTGTGATGGCTTTGAGACAACACAGCATTTGGAGCAAGATACACAGAAATTTGAATCCTGTGTGAGCTTTGTCCAGTGACAGTCCCTTCCTCTTGAAAATGAAGACCAAGAGAGGTGGCCTTAGCTCATGTGTTTGTCATGCCACATTGCCAGTGTCCATATGCGTGAAGTTCTTGGACGGTTCTTGAAAAGAATTCAAAGATGTCATACTTTGCTGCAAACCCTAGTACTTATGATGGCTTTTCTGCTCCTGGATCTAAATGTAAGGCAAACACAGCAGCTGGGGATTCCAAACTCTACTGCCTGCAAGACGTGCTGCAGAAACAAGCCCAGAATGTTGAAGACACCGCTCACGTATGGTAGAGCCTATCAAGTCCCATACAAATAGAGTTCCTTATACATAGACTATGGATTAGATATTATTTGGTCAAACCGAATCACAGCTAGCCACTCTATCTTTGAATCAACTGTTGTTGTCCAAAATGGATCCTTTCTCTTGGAAAATCCCGGCAGACGCCACAGAGTTGAAATGCTCTAACATCGAACATGCTAATGACTCTCAAATCTTGACCAGTGCAGAACTCCTTCACTGAAGTTCAGAGTCGCATGCTTGATGATTCTGTTTGGATAGTTTGGAGATGCTTCCAACCCCAGAGGTCCAGATGTGAGCTCCCAGTCCTCATGCCCATTTAGCTCTGCCTTTCCATCTCCATGAAGAGGTCAACCTGTTCATTTCCCCTGGCCACACACCTAGAAGTCATAGGTCTGGTTTCTTTTACCTTTGAACTTCCTCTTCTAGCTCCTTAACAATTCACTCTGCTCTCCAGTGCAGTTCGGAATGTGCCCCCATCCTTCCTTGATCTCTAGCCTTCCTTTCTGGACTTTTGCAGTATTTGCACAATTACTACACTATCCTCTTGCTTCTTCTGAGACTGTATCCAGTTCATTCCTTTCTCTGGGTAACAGCTAACGCATCCTCTGGTGCATAAAAGGATGATGGCAGAGGAATTTTCCCTTAAAAACAAGATAATTAAATTATATTATCAACACATTCTTCATAATCTAGCACCTACTATAATAACCCAGGCAACTCACAAGACCACCAAAGTATACCTTCCAGTTCACTTGTTAATGTGTGGAATTAATCCATTGAAAATGAATCACTTCTGAATACAAGTCAATTTGTCCTTAAAATGTAAATCCTCCTGGGAAGGGTTACATTTAAAATAGAGTCATTTACATCCCTCTTCCCCAACTCGTGTCTCAAGGTTTAAACAGAAAAAAAAATGAAACTAATATCTAGGCCCATGAGAAAGGAAAAGGTCTAAGGGAAAAAATAAATTTGGAGGTTCTAAATCCACAAAGAACATTTTTTTGCCTCAACTTTGCCCTGAGAAGAGATTTGGAACTCTGAGAATTGAGCTGTGCAAAGCTGGCTTACTGGGTCTGCATGTAGAAAGGAAAAAAGAAGACCCACAGGAAAAGCTTCCTGGAGACATTTCTTAAAAATTTCTCTCATTACTTACCCGATTATAATAAACAGCTGATAATCTCAAAGTAAACTTCTGATGTCTGTCACTTAATACTAAGCTGCTATATTTAGCATTACTAGATAAATAAATTCATTCCTGGCCAACATTGGAATTAAAGAACCCAGAAGGGCTTTAAGAAAAATCCCCCTAGGTAACTGATACTTTTAACTGAATCAGTCCTGAATTAAGGTCCTGATGCTGAGATGGAAAAGCCAGAAGCCAACTACCTATGGCCGCAAGAGGACTCATTGCCTGTGAGCGCCTCCAAAAGTCAAGACACCAAATCTCCTATTCAAATTGTACCCTGAGGCGTGAAGATGGGAGTCTGAGTCTAAATTCACTAAAATGATTAGGGATGAAGTTACCCATGACGTCATCAGAGGATTTTTTTTCCCTGGATTCCATTTCCTCTACTGCTCTGAAGAGGGGTGGGAGGGTAGAATTTGCCTACTGCCCCTAACAGGGCATCTTCTCCTTCCTTGCAGCACAGAGGTGGCCACCATATATGTTGCATGCTCGGATGCACAGGCTACCACCAATCTTCTCCTGGGGTCAGGTCCCCGGGCTAAGGTTTCTCACAGCACCATTGTGTTGGTGGTATTATGGGCAAACTGCAAGCAGATCAATTATCATCAACAGGGAATATGATCACCCAATGATCAGGTCTGCACCCTAAGCCTCTGGTGCATATGAAATACGTTTGTGTGTCGAGACCCCACAGTGAGGTCTTAAAAGCTTCATACGGATCTGTTCTCAAGACAGATTGACTCTGGGTAAAACTCTATACCCCTCTGAAGAGGCCCATGCCATGAAAATCTGTCTTATTTTGTTCTACATATAGTTTATTTCTACATATGGTTACTCTGAGTCTCATAAAGTGAATACACACTACTGTTGTTGATACACAGTCACCCCAGACTAAGCACTCGAAACACACTTCATGAAATGAATACATCAAAGTGATTCTATTTGCTATCTTAATGCCCAAAGAACATCCAGCCTTTAGGCTAGAGATATCTACTTAGTATTTTAAACCAGCACAAATTCGACCCCTTAACTTTTCAGCCAACTTCAATTGAATTGACATTGAGTGGGAATGATTTTAACTTTGCACCAAAATCATTCAGTCCCATAAAATCTATAACTTCACATTTTTTTCTAGACTCTGTTAAGTAAATAGAGGCAACAATCTACTTATTAATCGCATCATAGGCTGTTTACATTGGTAAAACCATTGTCTTCTGGATTTATAATACAGACTCATCTCAAGACTCTTAGTCACAGTCTGTTATATAAAGTAATAGTTATCTTTTTCCATAGACACAGGTTCTGAGAACTCAGAAATGAGTATAATCTGAGAAGATCTTTTTTTTCTGCTTCCTACTGGCCCAAACCACAAGGCCTCTTAGGTCACTCGTGAAGCAATGTAACATTCAACTTTAATCCCAAAGCCCAAGTAAAACTTCATCTAAGGCTTGAAAGATTAAGTGTTGAATGCTGACTCGCATCATAGCCCTCCATTTTTTTTGCCATGTATAACACAGAGCCAGCTAATGCCTGTAATTATAGCTACTCGAGAGGCTGACTTCTGAAGATCATAACTCAAAGCCAGCCGAGGCACACTGTTACCGCCAGTTAACAACCAAAAAGTCTGGGAGTGGAGGTGTAGATCAAGTGGTTAAGTACCGTCCTTGAACAAAAGACTGAAGGGACAACACCCAGTACATGAATTCAAGCCCCAGTACCAATACAAAAAAAAAAGAGTGAAAATATTGCTTCTCAATCTTGCAAACCTATAATAAGGAAATAAAACAAATTTTCACCTATTTGTAGTTATCTACTAAGCCAGAGTTACTGTCAAGTAAGTTATGAAAGACCTTACTTAATGAAAGCATACTTTTGGAATCTTTAAATTTTTGTTCATAGGTTTGTATTTTTCTGCTAAGTTTCCAGGATCGTAATGAGGGTCTCTTTGGATATTTACAGTTCCCACATCTCCACAAGTTGAAGACCCTTCATGATGGAACATTACTTTTCTCTGAGAACTGACTGCTGTACACAGTTTTCACTCTATCACTGCATCTTTGTCATCCTCAAACGCTCAAACTCTTCTCTCTAGGAAACATGGGTGAACAAAGTAAAAGAGAAGCAAAAACACTAAAACTATGTTGGGGAAATATTAAATTGGCAATCACAGCTTTATAGGAGGTATTGTTTGGGGAGAATAGCCGTGTCTCCATGTAATTGTGGATCAAAGGAATTACTTGGGATTGAGCATAATGTAGGGTATGTTGGAAAGGAAAGAACACACAGTAGGCTCAGTTCCTAATATTCAAGGAGTGTATTCTGTATGCTTGAGACGTGTAGTTCAAGAGAAACAATCATTTGCTACAGTTTAAGCTGTGAAACTTTGGAAGGAATGTAGAAACTAAATTTGGGCTGAAAATTAAACTCTGAGAGCAAGGAACCAGTGACTCATGTCTTTAACCCAGCTACTCAAGCCATGAGGATCGTGGTTCAAAGCCAGCCTCGGTAGGAAAGTCTGTGAGATTCTCATCTCCAAATAACCACCAAAAAACTTGAAGTGGAAGTTTGGCTCAAAGTGTAAAAATTTGAGACAGCACTCAGGTGTCCCTGAGTTCAAGCCCCAGGACCCTCAAAATTAAAAAAAAAAAAGTGTCTGGGCTTCACTCCAACACAACCAATCAAAATTTCGGGGGGTTGTATAATCCTAAATGTGAAGATAGTATTGCAAACCCTCCACTTAATGCTTTGTCCCAGATGGAGAAACCAAAACCTGGAAGTTATAATGGCTTGCTTATCTCAATCTATGTATGCCACTAAGAATCAAAGGGGAAAAGAAAGTCTGTCAACAATCCGAAAGAAATAGTAAATATTTAAGAGTTTTCTTTAAAAAAATATATTATTGTGAAGTGAAGCAATAAAAGGTACCAGCAGGCAAAGGCCTTACTGCCAGCCCATGATGAGAGCTTGTGAAAATATAAATCACATGTCAATCCTTCTTCAACAGGCTATGTGGGTAGTGGCAAGCTAGCTTAGGGGGGAAATAGACTAATGAAACTTTCCACTGAAAGTTTTAAGTTTGTGGAAAACAGGAGAAGAGAACAAACTAAAAAGTTCTACAACTAGTCTAGGTAGTTAAGACAAAAAGAAATGAAGTCATCTTCATACAAATTAGTTTCACTGTGTGGGCCACCTTTGCACTTATTGTCACTATTTTTTATTTACATTTTGTTGTAAGCTGTGTATCATCTTGAGAGTTGGTGAATTTGAACTAGCTATAATCTGATAGCAATTACTAGAGTCTCTGTCATCATTTGCCATTCTTTTTATTATCATCGTTACTACAGATAAAATGAGAAAAGGAGGACTAAAATTGCTTTATATCCATTAAATGGAATTTTTTCTGATTTGTATTATTTTTAAAATGTACCCTTCATTTAGTAATTCTTTAAAGGAGTTTCAGCTCAACTTATCAATTTGTGATTTTTTTAGAATTTATTAACATTGATTTTTACATCATATTTCAAATGACGTGTTTAACAAACAAGTATTCAAGAAGGGAATCTCTATATACAGTCACTGGCACTTAGATTTTATAACATATCCATGATATGGATGTGGTATGGGAAATATAAACACAACTACACAGACATAAAAACTTATGACTCTATAGACATAATGTTTTATTACATCGATTAATACGTATCTATGATATATAGACCCTTAGCCTAATTTTGATTATGTTCAATCTGTGATTTATAATGCATCCTGATTAGTATCACAGCTTCCTTCCATCTTTCTCTCCCATCCCACCCAACCCCTTCATTTCAACTCCTTATCCAGTCCTTGCCTCTTTTTTTTTTTTTTCCAAATCACTTGGCTGTTGCTTGATACACAACAAAATAAAAAAATTGTGTCTTCTAGTTTATTTTCCTTTTCCCAGGTTCCTCTCCGGACTCACTCCCTCTTCTCACCAATATTCATCCAAGGTTTTGATGTGCTAATTGCCTCATCAGTACCCACAAGCCTTCTTTGGTTTAATTAATAAATATTTCCTTTGACAAAAGATGGGGAGAAAAACCAGAAGTCTAATTCATGAATCTGACCATTGTGTTTCCCCACTGTGACCCTCACTTGAAATTTGTCTGGAGTCTTATCAGCCAGCTCCATTATAGGTCTTTTCATTTGCATATCAAATATATCATTGTACACAGGCAGTTCACAGGCAAGGCCTGCAGTCACAGAACAGTTGCCTGTCAAAACCTCAGAGAAACATCTGTAAACCCACCGTGATTAACAGGAGAAGAATGGGGTACAGGGGATTATCCTAGCCTCCTATTCAGTCTCTTCTCCAGATATCTAGATCCTGTCTCTATATATCGGACTTATTACTTATTTACTTAATTTCTAATCTATTTACTCTTCTAAAATAACAATGATAACAATGGATGCCCCAACAAGTAAACTGAGTTTCTTGTCATGCAAATCGTTCCTGGCTAATAAAGGTCTTTGAGCAGATCTAAGTGATAAAACCTTAATGCCTTATCATTAGAGAAATTTAAGGTAGGTTGCAACAAGGCATATAACTATGAATTACTTGGCTTCGCTATATCTCCTCTCAAACGCTTTTCCCTTCCTACATAAAAAAATTCCTAGACTCAAAGGAACTTAGGCTCAATGGTTTCCCTCATTTGTCATAATCCGTAGAATCCTTGGGCTCTACTAGCAGAGATCTGCAATAGAGCAAAACCTTGATACATAAGGCCATATAGTATGAAGCTAATTGAAAAGACCTCCAGGATATGGAAACAAAAGCCATATAATGAATGATTGTTGTCCTTAATGTACTATGTTATTTCTCATCTCTTTTGCTGTCCCTTGGTTATCTCATATTGTTGCAGTATCTCACTTTGTTATCTGATATATTAGATTTATTTGTATTTGGTTATTTGAAATTGGATAGGGAAGGGGGGAAAACCAAGATGGGGGGGTGAGGGGAGAGTAATGGGGACCAAGACATGTGAAAGGGTAGCAATATATGGGAATTAATGCACCTTCTATCTGGCAAATATCATGTAACCCTTTTATTAATTACAATAAAAAATATATAAAAAAATTCAGAACATAGTTACTGATTCAAATCAAGCTTCTGCTCCCTTTTACTTCAGAAGCTGTATGCAAAAATTTGAGCCACTGTCATTCTATTCATATCCTTCTATTTGACCTGGCCACGTTTTCCAATCCACTGTCTTCCCAGAATACACCTGTTATCTCTGACATGACACCCTGTGCTTTGTTAGATTGCTCAGATGGAATATTAAAAAAAATCTGAGGCTGGGTGAAATATATTTTAGAGGGTGTAGAATGGTGTCCTAAAGGCAAGCTGTCCATCTGACCTACTTATCAGAAGAGCACTTTAGAGATGGGATCTCAGTCATTTGAATGCAAGATAACCAACCAAGAGCCAGAGCCCTAAGGCTGGTGTCTGGCTTTTAAGAACTCCACACACAGCCCCAGAAGCAAGAATAAGAGGAAAATAATGCCATCATGGAGTACATTATCTATGCACTTAGAAGTAGCATTGTCCCTTAAAAAAATAAACTATTATAATGTAAAGACACATGTCAGTTCTATTCGATGTACTAAATGAATTAGGCAGGAGTACTGGAAAAATAATATTGTGATTCTTTATCTCAGATGCTATTATCCAGAGCATTATTATATGTTGGAGGGGTAAGAGCACTCGATTTGGAGGGTGAAGGCCTGGGTCTTATCTCAACTTTACCACCAATTAACCATCTGCCATATGAGCAAGTGCCATTCTCCTGTGAGCATCCATTTCTTCACTTATAATATGAGACAGCTGGCTTATGTGCCTAAAAATTAAATAGCACTTCTTCAAGTGTTCCCAAGTGATCCTAAAAAAAAAAAAATTTACATGGCCAAAGAATTATTTTGGAATCACAGTACTCACTCTACGGCTATTTGCAAAAACACTAATGTATTAACTATCTTCTTGAGACATCAAATGGTATTTAAGTGTTCAGGCTAAAAATGCTTTCTGCAAGCATACATTACCAAGAATACTAGCTATGTTCATTGGAAATTAGACTCATCTGAGTTCACATTCTCTTTCTCTATTGTCTAGCTTGGAAACATTAGTGGTATAGTTTAGTTACTTTATATTTCAGTTCTCTTTTCTATAAAACTAATGTAATAATATCTATTTCAGAGGATCATTATGAGGATGGAATGAGTTGATACAACATACAAAATCCTTGGCAGATTATGTAGTGCCATGTAGGTACCTTGTGAGTGTTAATATTGCAATCTCTAACCCCTTTGCAGATGACACAATCTGCAATCAGACTCTACTATGACAGATATTTGATACATATAATCTCATTATCTCCCTACAATAAGACTGACTTTTTATAGAGGGGCAAAACAAAGTTCTGAGATAATGAAGAATTTGACTAAGCAAGCATGGTAGTACATATTCATAATCACTGCAGTTGGGAGGCTGAGACAAGAGGATTGCAAGTTTGAAGCTATCTTAGGCTTGTAGTCAAGGTCCAAACTGGAGACAGAGGGAGACCTTGTCTCAATTTTTTTTTCAGTAAATGTAATTTCATTAAAAAGAAAAAACAATTTACCTCATTATTTCAATATCAATATTTTTAAGAAATCAGACTGGAGTTCTCCTAACTTCAAAGCACAAATTCTTTCCTCTACATCACAATGCCTTCTAACTTGAAAAGGAATACATGTCAGGCATTTTATGAATGTATTTGTATATTTTATTCATGGCTTGTGCAAGGCAGGTGAGGTGACTCATGCTTATAATGCTAGCCACTCAGGAGGCTGAGATCAGAAGGCTCGCAGCCCTCGGCTAAGCCCAAGCTGAAAAGTTCACGGGATCATCTCAGTAGAAAAAAAAAAAAATTGGTGTGACGACGACGTGTCTATCATCAGGTAAGGAATAGAGGAATCAAGATCTACACTACCCAGACTAAAAACAAGACACTACCAAAGAGTCCTCAGAGCAAACAGGGCTAGAGATGAGATTCAAGAGACAGGCTACCCGCCTAACAAACTCGAATTAAACTTTCAGTACACCCCAAAAGATGAAAGAAGTAAGGTTGGTGAAGGAAGAAGGGAAGGAAGGAAAAAAGGAAGGAAGGGGGAGGGAGGGAGGGAAGGAGGGAGGGAGGGGGGGAGGGAGGCCAAAATATTTCCTACAGGATTCTCAAATTGGAACATAGTCCCTATTCTGTTGTCCAACTTTAAAATCTATTTATTACTAGGGCCTAAGTGCAGAATGATGTAGGAAAAGGAGAAAAGTAAGTATAGCTTGTTTTTTATCTAACCATCATTTTAAAGTAAGATTTCTGTATCTTTTGATTAAGAATCTACGGGGTGCATTATAGTACATTTTAGCAGCTTTGCTTTTCCTTTACCTGACACAGATGAGGCTCTTAAAGAAGCAGAGCTCTGAAGTAGATATTTAAAGGTCAAATTAATTCTTTTGTCTCCAGAGGGATTAGGTCAAAATAATTCTCCAAGAGATAATCCCAGTCCTATTCTACTTGTAAATATTCAAAGAGGAATATCTTGTCATTTTAGTTAAGGAATATCCGGTCATTTTAGTTAAAAAATTCAAATATTAGTGATATGTTTAAAAAGTATGGGCCTCTGAGATGTTTGTGGAAATAAAAACACATTAATCAAAAAAAATGAGGAAAGAAAGTGAAATAAAAAGATGAATTGGCTTTTTATGATGAAGTAGAGTTTTGTGCATTAAGACCTGAAATTCAGGACTTGGGAAAGTAATTTATTGGATATTCATCTTCCCTTTCTACCAGCAAGGCACAACTTTATTTAGATATGTCTACCACGTCCAGAGTTGTAAAATATGGGTCTAAAATACATCCCCGCCACACATTTCATCCTTCCCTTCTGCTTCAATCATCAGATCATAAAAACGTGATTTTTCACAGCAATGTCAAGGATGGTAGAGCCTAAAGAAGGAGGGCAGGTGATACATAGGCTGGGATGGATTCCAATGAAGGAACTAGTGGAATTTTCTCCACCCAAGCCTTTCCTGGAATCACAAGGCTCACGGGCAAAGAAAGGGAGAAATGCATGGAAGATTTCCTAGCACCTGCCATTCTCCATTTGGAGTGAGTGTGAGAAGGAAGGGGGAGAAGCACTCTAGGTTTCACAAGGAGGAAACAATCTCTTTTCTCAGAGGCTGACAGAGCAGACATGCGAAATCCCCGCAGTGGCTCACCAAGGACTGCTTTTGACTTACACAGCGGATGAACACAGTAGCTGTCTGCATGACGTTGACAGAGGGTCTCCAGCTGTTTGAAGTTGGAGAATCCATATGGAGTCAAAAGAGGGTTTTGTGGCCATTCTCCTCCACCCTTTCTTCACATTCTGATCTGTGCTTGTTAGGATGAGGGGGCTATCCCCTCCCAGTCACAGAATGCAGGGCAAACATGCATGAGATAAAAACCATTGGACACCCTCCTGCTGAGAGGCCACCGGTCTCAAAAATGGACATTGTCTTGGCCAACTTGGTACTCTGCGACAGCTCCATTCTTAAGAGATCTACTACACTCTGGAGCATTAGCCCTCATCAGCAGAAGGAATAGATGATCCTCATCGCTGGGGTATATGGCAAAAGTGTACAAAATATTTTAAATAAAGGAAAATTTCTATAATACTGAAATGTTTGTAATGGAAATGCAAAAGAATTCTTGTCCCTGGTAATTCCAGACCTTCCAGCTAAGATTGTTATTAAGGACTGATGAAAAACAAAGTGGTGATTGTTGGGAGAACACTTGGAGATGCAATCTGAGTCTTGTTTGTTTTCTATAAGTATCCATGCTCCCTTCGGCAAGTGTGTATTCAAATGAGAGAGGACAACTGGGACTCTGCTGGAATAGTGTCATTGCTTCTTCGTTATCAATTTCATTGATGATGTGAAATGGTCACATCCATCATGGCAGAAAAAAAAATATTCCCTATTTGCCCGCCTGAATAAAGAGTGGCTCAAACATATCATTTGCCAAATAGAAGTCACCATTATGAATGTCTTAAAGAAGACAAATGGAGAGAGAAAGGATGGACAAAAACAGTAATAAGATTCAAATACATATGTGGCAATCGAACCAGGTAACTTAAGAAATGAGTGAGGGTGGAAGAGGCAGGAGCATGATGGAAATTACTTACAATGTGGCATACAAGTTTAAGTACTGAATAAAATTTAATTTCTCATTTACTAAAAATAAATATAAAGTTATATAACTAAAATAAACATTGTGTATAGTCTAAAAATGTTAAGCATAGTTACTGATGCATACTAAAGTGTAATATTGTTGGTCTGTGATATTTGATCTCCTCTATGTATTTTTAGAAAAATGTGTGGTTCTTTAATACCAAGCATCTGCAACTTGTATAATGGAAGGAAACATTAAGGACTACAGAAATAAATAGGCTAGTCATTATAGTTTAGCCAAGAAATAAAGAAGTCAGGATTCTGGCAAGAAATTAAACAAATTGCAAAGGATTGCTCATCTCAGTATTCTTCCTCTGCCCACCATTGATATCAACCAACTCCAAAAGTCTAGTAGAATGACTGAGAAGTTATCACTCCTATAGGATCCAAGAAGAAATATAGCTTCCAGAAGAAATCTCTCAATGTTGGACAAAAGGTTAGAACTGAGGCATTCATTCAAACACTGAGTCCTGTACACTCCTCTACAGCCAACATGGAAGAGCAAACACAAGTCCTTTTCCAGTTCTACCTGGGCCTCCCCAAACATACTTGTGGAAGCTATAAATACCACATGAGCTGTCTCACCTAGTTTAACTACTTCTGAAGAAGTAAAGAGAAATAAATATGTGTGGCCCAACTTAATCATAAGGAAATTTAAGGATGGCAAACATTACAGGACACAATTCATGAACACAATTCAGTAAAGCCAGACATTGATGGCCTCTTGCATGGCCCGGAAGTGGAAACAGAAGCAATCTAGAATGATTTTTTGCATCCTTTTCAGCCTCTGTCCCCCGACATAATGATATGGACAGGATAAAGCCTTAGGATGAGAACCTGCCACCTGTTAAGTAATACAGTAATCAAATCAGCCAGGCTTCGCTAGTGATGGCATTTTGAACATCAACAATGGAAAGGCTGCTGTAGTCGGCATCTTCCATGTCTCTTAAAGGCCTGTGTGTCACGAGGTCATTCCCCTGGGTGGTGCTTAGACAGCTAGTGGACCCTTTAAGAGGAGAGCCTAATGGGGAGTGTTCTTGAAGGGGATAGTGGATCTCCAAGACTCTTCCTGTCTGTCATTTGTCTCCCTAGCCCAAGAGAGTGGCTTGGCTGAGCCACATTTGCTCTCCTGAGTGCCACCACCACAGACCCTGGAAACTTGAAAAACCATGAGCCAAATGAACCTTTTGTCTTTGTCATTTGATCATCTCTGGACTGTGTTACAGTAACAGAAAGCCGACTAATACAGGGACCTAATTAGCGTTAAGTCAGCGAATGGATTTGCTTATTCAAATATCCCGAGAGGCCTGGTGGCATTCACTCTCTGTCTTACATTTCTTCCACATACAAGGGTGTGTGTGTGTGTGTGTGTGTGTGTGTGTGTGTATGTGTCCCTTATTCTTCAAAGTACAAAGGAAGAGAAAAAGTATGGCATAATGAGGGGGATTACAGGAATCAAAGAACAATTTGTTTTCTTCCTGGGTCACATTAATGAGTTGCTCAACCTCCCTGCAGCTCTTTTGCATCTAGAAAGCAAGAGATAGAAGCAATACCTGCGGTCTGTTGGAAGATTTATACACGGCCTGTATAGCACCCGACATGAGAGTTGGCACGATTCTTAGCAAAAATGAGAATTTTAAGCTATGGAAAAATATAGACATTTTCCTTAGAATCCTATAACCCATTTTTGTGTGATGCTTATCCTAAGATTTTCCCTCTTCTTCTAGACCTTTAGGATCAAAAGGGATGAAGCCCTCTAGCCGGCTGAGCAAATCTGCCCTCTTTGCCCCAGGCAGGCAGTCACCTCTGCCAAAATTGTCCTTAAGCCTGGAATAGGCATGGAGCCTCCCTTTAAAAACTACCTTCAGGAAAAACTTCAGTCAAATAGCAGATGGCCCCAGATTTGAAAATAGTGGTTGCCCTGGACCACAAAAGTTTCTAATATAAGAAATACTTTCATTTCTAGTGCTTCAACTGCTTTAGGAAACATGGTATTCGAAGTAGTGTTACTTCCTAGCAGTTTAAAGCATCATACATCAAATCCAGGAAGCTTAATAAATACCAATTGTTCAATGAAATGGATGGTCACGAAATCTCAAATGTTCCTTGTCCCAGTGACACAGATTAAAACTGTGCTCATTTACAGATCCAGTGTTTCTGGAACCTTCTGTATCACGGTGGGAGGTTTCTTTAAGCAGTCGTTGTTTCCTGCATCTGTGTCATAATTGCAACTGCTCCTGTTTACCTCGAAAACCCAAACAGTTCATCCTGATAGAACACACGAAGGCATTTCTCAAAGTACTAGAAGTCCACAGCTTTGCAAACTTCCTATTTCATAGCACTGAGGGAGAAAGGGGGAAAGGAAAAGGAAGAAAAAAAAAGTACACCGAGTTCCTCTGCAGCCCCTCCTGACATTTCCAGACTTATTAGCCAGTTTTCACACTGACTTCAATCAACCTCTTTAATCCTCCAAGGAAAGAGCATTTTTAATTCACCGATTGGCTGATAAGCTTGAAGCCAAAAAATGATTTACACGTAGATGAATTGTGCTTACAAGATGGAACTTGGAGCATTAGAAGCGGATCTGAATTTCCTATCTGTCATTTTATTTGCCACATTCATTTTTTCTCTGCCATTACCCTTGCTGATTGTGATCTTTCAGCGCTATTGGGCCCCTTGCTTCCACAGTTTTTAATCTGCCTTTAATCCCATAGATTTTAAATATTCCCTGCACCGAGAGACTGGAGGCAATTAACTGCCCTTCTGATGCGCTCCTTATCAGTTGCCTCCTGTATCTCTCAGAAGCAGCCTCAAGACACTTCCAGGCTGACAAATACTAGCAGCATTTCAGATGAAGCACTGGCTGCAAATGGGAATGTGAAGTCCAGCTGTGCGTGCTGAGGCTGGGCCATCACAGTCATTTTCTGGAGGAGGAGAGGGAGCTGGGAGGCTGGGAAGAGGCACTAGGGGCCATAGCCCTCCATGCCCAAGCTCAGAAATAAGTCCCTCATGAGGCAATTCGCATCAAAAATAAAAAAAGAAGAGGGGCACAGTCTAATCTATTTAATCTGATTGTTTTCTGCAACTAGAAAACCACATCCAGGGCCTGCTCGGTCAAGAATGAGGGATTCTGGAAGGGACGGTCATCCGGAAACGTCAGGTAGACCAAGCTGCTTGAATCTGCTTCTGAGTCTCTCTTTTAAGTCTTGGTTAATTTCATGTGCAAGCCCCCCCCCCAAAAAAAAAAAACCTCACCAAGAGGCTAATCTGCTCACTGTAGCTACTGGCCACTCATGGATAAATGTCCACCATGCTTTAATAGATGTCCATTCACTCTTGAAGGAGTAGATTTTCCCGACAGATCTTGACCTATCAATGAATTCTGGGTATTAATTGTGGCCTCTCCAATCAAGGTAATGTCACTGGATTTGCATGAGAACAAAAGAACCATTACTCATTAAATTGTATTTGGTCACTTACTGCTGTATGTATACATTGACGTTACCAGCTGCCTACTTAGAACTAACCCAGTGCCCTTGTTGCCCAGGTGATATAGCCAGCAGGGCTACCCTTTGGCCTTCCAGAGAGTAGGAACCAGTGTGAGGCTGTCATTGAGCCTCTATCGTGGATTCTTGGCCCAAAGTTTTAGTCTAACAGTTTTGGTGTGTTTTTAAGTAGCTTTAAACACTCGCATGAAAGGATCTCCGTTCCACATGTCAAAGCACTTTTACTGCTGCATCCTTCCATCATTTTCTCACCCCTCCATCCAGCCCAGCCCACCTTGCTCCAGGTAAATCTAGCTCCATTTTCACATCTGTCTGAGCCTATCCGTGGTCTCTAGTTTGATATTAAAACAAACCAAAAAATCTCTGTGTTCAAAGTTATGACCCAGAAAACAGAAAGAGTCACTCCTCCAATCTTTCTGTCATCAACGTGTTCCAGGACCTGGAGCAACTGAGTCTCTCTTTCGGTGTCCTAAACCAAGGAAGTACATGATAGCCATGTGGCTTCCACATGACCACACCATTGGAACTTGCACAAGAGGTGTGCACTGCTTTTACACTGGTTTATTGTATACATAGAGCCATCTGTTTCTTATCAATTCTTCTTACAAGAATTAGATCAGAATGCCATTAGTTACAAAAACTTGAGTGCCTTAACAAGTGTTTGAAAGGGGAAGAATGGGGTCAATGGGAGAGGGGAAGATAAATGAAGAAGAGAAAGGGGAAAAAAGATAGTCAAAAATTGAGTATATAGCCCACAAAATTAAAAAGAGTGAAGAAAGAGGTGGGTCAGGAGGGATGGGTGAGAATGTTGAAGGAGGGCCGTTGAGCAAGATGTATTTTATTCATAAACTACTTTGTGAAATGGCAACTCCTTTGTACAACTATTTAAAGATCAAAATTTAAAAAGAAAAATGAAGTGCTTTGTGGGTCATTTCACACAAAGTGGTTCTTTTTGGTTTATACATCCTCGGGGATGTGCCTTGGATTTTTTTTTCCAATGGAGGAATCCTCCCTCCATGGGGGAAAAATGATATAAGATTCTAACTTTACTCAATTTAAGAATATCTAACAATATTTCCTCAAGGTGAAAAATAGATATTACCTTCACAGGCCATTGTGCATCTCACAGGAATACTACATCTTTTGGAAGCTGCTCTCTATTTTTTTAAGTACAAAAATTATAGAAGGTGATGTCAAACAGGCAGGAAGGCCATGGTGGAGAAGATAAACAATGCATTAAGTGCACGTGGCTAATTGATTGGCTCCACTTGCTGTACTGAAAGAAAAATGCAAGCCCTTTCATTCAGTGGCTATGGGGAAACAAGAGCATGGTAAATGGGCAGACTTCGCAGTACAGCAACATTGTGCTGAGAGGTTGTTTATAAACAACACCCAGCAACATAAACAAGGAGGACATAAAAAAAAAAAAAAAACCCAACAGCAAAGCTTGAGGAAGAGGCCAAAACTTCCTTATATAACAGGAGAGGCATCCAGTAGCTGCTCTCACTGTGTTGTTTTGCTGTGACTTGCAGCTTTGCTTAAGCATTTTAAAGATTCTTGCAGGTCTTTTTCAAGCTGCCAGCTCTAGCCTACGAATTATGGTAATGTGCCACTTCTGAGCCCTCGGCAGGATTTGCAACAGAGAAATCACATCAGCCTATGCTGATTAACAATTCCATTCCATCCAGAGATTTATATAAAAAAACTATCTTACATTTTGCTTTTTAATAAGAATGATCGCTATCTCAAATTGAGTCCCAGCAAATTTTAATAAAGGCCCAAGGTTGAGTGGCATTTTGCATGCTGATTTAGCTGTGATTGCTCGCTTTTGATGAGTCCCTAGCCCGGCATGTATAGCTCTCCTCAGAGCAGGTTTAAAGACTAGGAGTAAGGAATGGGATAAAAATAAAAACTTCCAACTAAAATTCGAGCTCTTTTCTTTCTATGATTGATTACTGAACAAATACCAGCAGGCTAAGAGTGAAATTCCCTATAGCCAAACAGCTGTTTTTTTCATAGCTTTTAATATACCAACCTGTCAAAGTACATTAACTTTGATGATTGCAATTATTATTTTTAAATGATGGTTATCAGTCTATTTACCTATCTTCTTGCCTTACTATTTCTTCTTAAATCCAATGGAGAGCCACAAACCAAAGTAGCATTTTGATTTTCTGATAAGCAAATTGTCAATAAACCACTATCTCTTGGGAGACGCATGCTCCTTGGTGGAAATCGAGGCAAATTAATTATTCTGAGCAACAAAGCTTTAGGTAAACTAAGATTTCCAGTCTGTGCCAATTAGTGATGGACAATTTTAAGAAGGTAAAAAAGTATGTAGGTATGGGTATTTTCGTACTTCTTAAATAAAAATTAATAAATCTGTGTCTCTAATTTAATGAGATGTGCTAGTGATTGTTAGATATCCTTTGTCTCTGTTGACATTGATGTCATGGTTACTAGAACTGTGTACTACAATTCCAACCAACCATGAACCCCAAAGCCTTGAGTGAACATCCAATTCAGGTTCATATGCTTTACAAGAAAAGATTTGATTGACCAATAAAAAGTGAAATTCAAATGGAGTTGAGGAATTTTTCTATTCTGATTTGACTCATCAGCTAGATATCCCCAGACTCATCAACCAGGTAATCTGTTATGTTTCCAAGCCAGAAAGATCCTGATCTATAAATACGTGGCACTTCAGAACTATATCCCAGAACACATAAAACCATTTTCAATAGAATGTTACCAGAAAGAATACATGTGTCCAGTTCTGAAATGGAAGCACTTCACTTAGATAGCTTACACAGGTGCACACGTCAGCACACACACACACACACACACACACACACACAATCCTTGCTTGTTTTTACCTATTTTTAGGAGAAAACAGCCAACATATTGAAGCCATTAACCACAAGAATTATTACATTACATAACTTAGCTAGTCAGTATCATCATAGGGCTTTCTAGGTAGTGGTGAAAGTTTCATAGTTGGTTGTGATCCATAAACATTTGAATTAGAAATAGTATACATATCTTATACTTTCTTTTACAAAGCCCATATTTTTGGCTTTTATGGTTTATAATATACATTTAGTTGACACACTAAATACTACACATAATTATAAAATAAATATGCTATATTATATGTATTTCTAAATAAATATGAAGTAAGCATCTACAGTAAGCTGAATTTATGGCAAAATCGCAGGGAGTATGCTGAAAAGTAAGGAGAGTTGTGGTCAATTCCATATCAAGATCACACATTGATAAGAACATGAGCAGTTGAGTAGTCTCCACGCTGAATCTCTCAGAGTTAGTAATAAAGATTCTGAGGTAAGCCAAGTACTGGTGGCTCACACCTGACTGAGATCTGACGATCACGGGTCAAAGCCAGCCTGGGCAGGAAGTCTATGAGACTTATCTCCAATTACTCACCAGACAACTGGAAACAGATCTGTGGCTCAAAGTGGTGGAATGCTAGCCTTGAGTGAAAAAGCTCAGTGGGAGGGTCTAGGTCCTGAGTTCAAGCCCCAGAACCAAAAGAAGAAAAAAAAAACAGAAAAGAAAGGAAGAGAAAAGATGCTGAGGTTAGAAGGAAGAAGAACAACAGTAAACCCTAGCAGATGTCAGTAGAACTGTTCAGTATATTAAAAACACTTAGCCAAGATATGAGCATCTACCATCTGTCTGTCAGCTACCTTTCTACGTAGTGGGGTATCGTTGGGAATAAGAACTCAAGTTCTGGTTTCATAACCTCTGTGTTTTATTAAAGGGTCTCCAAATCATGTAAAAATATTTTAAGGAAGAAAAAGAATACTATAAAATAGAATCAAACCTACAAGAAAATTACCTAATGACATGAAGACTACCTTACATTTAACCCTGAGATAAGAGCTAAGGATTTTGTTTTATCCTACAGGGCATTAAAAACAATCAGTGATTTCTTTTTTAATGGTCAGATTCCATATTTGAAATTCACCACAGCTTCTCCAAGGAGACTCAGCTAGAAAAGAGGAAGGCTGAAGACAGAGGGTCCAGGTAGGAAACCATCGCCACATGGAAGGAAGTAAGGAAAGTGGCTGCCTTGTGATGAACTCCTCCACGCAGGTGGGGCCTGGGCCACAATGGGAACTGAACATTGGGTTCTGACCTTAGCGTGAGATACCTGGGATGGCTTGGGAAGACCAAACTGCAGCGAGCTTTTAGGTTGAGATCCTAGAGGAAGAACAACTGCCCTGCCAACAATGCCAGGTGTCTGTGTTTCATTCTGATGAGGTTGTGTCTAGAATATAGTAGAAGTGTAAATAGGATTGGTGGCTGTTAGCATGGCAAAGAGACAGCCACCTCTCCATGTGGCTCGAGAATTGTAGTCGGGTATGTAGAAACTCATTAAGGAAATGTAGAGAAAAGAAAAGTCTACAAATGCCATTCCTTGTACTAAATGCCTGTGAATTTCTTCTCTACCTCTATTCTCTCAATTTCAAGTGATACTTCTACATACAATTTCACCTGCATTTTTCTACTTAAATATATTGTATAGTATTATTGTTTTTAAGTTCATGGCCTCCTTTCTGTAAGAAAGTCCTATCTTATTTATCTAATAAATTGTCAACTCCTCGTTGATTTAAGGGAAGAAGTAAAAAGGAAGAAGGAGGAGGAGGAGGAGGAGGAGGAGAAGGAGGAGGAGGAGGAGGAGCTGCCAAAAGCCAGTGGCTCATAGCTCTAATCCTAACTATTTGGGAGGCTGAGATGTGGGGACTGTGATTTAAAGCCAGCCCAGGCAGAAAAGTCTAATCTCCAATTATTCACCAAAAAAATCTGGAAGTAGAGCTGCGCTGCAAGTGGTGCAGTACTACTCTTGAGCTCAGGGACAGTGCCTTGGCCCTTAGTTCAAGTCTCTGGACCACTGGACAAGCATGAAAAAGAAGAAGAAAAGGAAAAGGAGGAAGAAGAGGAAGGAGAGAGAGAAAGAAAAGGGAAAGGAGGAGGGAGAGGAAGAGAGAGAAGGAGGAGAAGGGGAGAAGGAGAAGGAGAAAGAAGAAGAAGAAGAAGAAGAAGAAGAAGAAGAAGAAGAAGAAGAAGAAGAAGAAGAAGAAGAAGAAGAAGAAGAAGAAGAAGAAAAGGAGGAGGAGGAGGAAGGCTTTATAAGGACTTAGGAGGGATGAAAGTAATATATCAACAGTAAAAGCAAAGAAAATAAAAATAAGAATGTGCTCAGGCAAATTTTTTAAGTCGTTTGTCAATGAACATAGGAAAAAAAGGCTAGTTTTATTAAAAATAAAAAATGAGACAATTAAAGCAATAAGGAGAATCTATTTTCCCCAAAAATTATAGGAGTAATTCTTTGAGCTTCTGTGTTACAATAGTGATATGAAAGAGGAAGCATTTTATATTTCTTGTCAGAATGTAAGTGTGCAGTATTTCTGGAAAGGAGTTTGTCAAATGTATCTAATCACTCTTAAAAGAGTTATACTCTTTTCCCTAGAAAGTCTTTCTGAGGCCGGGTGCAGTGGCTCCTGCCTGCAATCCTAGCTACTCAGGAGGCTGAGACCTGAGGATAACAATTCAAAGCCAGCCTGGGCACTAAAGAACATGAGTCCCACCAGAAAATGGGAAGTAGGGCTATGGCTTAAAGGATGGGGTCGTAGTCTTGAGCTGAAGAGCCAGGGACAGCACCTAGGCATAGTTAGCTAATATCGCAATCACATTTACTTTCATAATACTAAGCATCATTTTGTAGTCTAAAAAAATGTATGTGTTAAAAAGTACAAAAATCTCTAGTCTTAATAGAACAAAAGGTTTAACTCTTTGAATAGTAGCTATAAAATCGGGTGTTAAGTGCATTTCTTCCCTTTGCTAGGGTATCGATTGTAACTTCTTCCTTTGGCTTCATCGGGTAGGGGCATCTTAAGTTTGTTTAGTTTGTCATGTCCAGTTTTAGATCTAACACTCGCTTATTAGAGAGATCATGTGCCGTTTGTTCCTTTGGTCTTGGCTTATCTCATTCAACATGATTTGCTCTAGTTCCATTTCTCAGTGAATACCATTATTTTATCTTGCCTGTTGCCTATGTAGAACTCCATTGTCTATAGGTGCCACATTTTTTGAAACCATTCATCAGCAGTGGGCATCTGGGTTGTTTCCATCTCTTGGTTATTGTGAACAGTGAAGCAATGAAACTGGATGTGCAGCTGTCCTTATCGTACCTGGCTCATGTTACTCAGGATAGATGCCTAGGAATGGAATGGCTGGGTTGCAGGGAAAGTCTATGTTTAGATTTTTGAGGAACCTCCAGACTGCTTTCCAGAGTGGTTGTACTAGTTTACAATCCCACCAACGGTGCAGTAGGGTTCTTCTTTCTCCACATCCCTGCCAGCATTTGCTGTTGTCTGAATTCAGAATATTGGCCATTCTGATTGGGGTAAGGTGGTATCTCAGGGTTGTTTTTATTTACACTTCCTTTATGAGCATTCCCTCCTGTGTTTCTTTGCCATTTTTATATCTTCCTCTGAGAAATCTCTCTTTAGCTCTCTTGCTCTTTTAGTGATTGGTTTGGTAGGTTTGGGTGGGGGTGGGGGGTGTTCTTAACTTCCCTGTATATATTGGATGTTAAGCCTTTGTCTAATATATCACTGGTAAATACATTTTTCAAGTTGTTTGGCTTTCTCTTTTAGTAGCTAAGTATTTAGTTGTGCAGAAACTTTAATTTTTAAGTAGTCCCATTTGTGGAGACTCTCTCCAATCTGTTGTGCCCTGGGACTCTGTTCAGGAAGTTTCTGCCTGTGCCCATGAGTTCCAGCATCTCTCCTACTCTGTCTGGTAATAGTTTCAGGTCTGATGTTGAGGTCCTTGATCCATTTTGAGTTCATATTCGTGCATGGCGACGAGCTGGGATCCACTTTTAATGTTCTGCATGTGACTACTCCATTCTCCCATCGCCAATAACTGAAGAGGTTTTGTTTTTCCCACTATAAATCTAATTTTTATTTTTATTCTAATTTTTGGTACTGGGGACAGAACCAAAGATGTTCCATGTGTTAGGCAAGAAAGGAAGGGAAAAAAAAGAAGGAAGGAGGGAGGGAGGAAGGGAGAGAGAGAGAGAGAGAGAGAGAGAGAGAGAGAGAGAGAGAGAGAGAGAGAGAGAGAGAGAGAGGGAGAGAGAGAGGGAGAGAGAGGGGGGGGTGGGGGGGAGGGAGAGAGAGGTCATCTGAGGACCAACCATCTTTTCCCTTAGGTAGAGTAGACAAAGAACTTCTAACAAGAACAACTCCACTGGGTCCAGAACCATGTTTCATTTCATTAATTAAGAGCATGAATCATCACCTTTTAAAATGGAAGTCTATATATATCTTTACACGAAAGCAGTCATAAAATATTGTGTTAATACGCATTTATGCAAGAAGGGATCCAGAAAGGCAAAGCCACTAAGAGTGGCTCATGGATGTGAGCATGCACACTCTAATTGGCAGGTCAGCGGTCCAGGTGATCTGGGGAAAACATAGCGTCTGGCAAACAAAGATGCTGGTATTTTAGGGAGGGTTACAGTGTGGATTCAAGGGCCAAGTCCTAGATAAAATTAAAAGGTAGGTAGGGAATAAGGAAAACCCAAAACAAACAAAATATGCTGACGCTCGGATAGGAGGGCTGGGAAAAGGTACAGTCAGTCTGGTGTGGGTGGAGATGGGCTATCTTAAAGGTGGGATCTTGGAACAGGAGATCAGAAGAAGGTGTGCTGGTGGAGCTAGTGATTGATCAGCATAAGGGGAAAAACTCGGAAGCCTAGAGGTAGACGTCAATAAACCAAGAATCCATGGGGTCTCCAAACTAAGGAGTACCAAAGCAAGTATTCCCACAATGAATCCCCTAACACTGACACTACAAATTCAGACGCTTCGGTAGCAGTGGAAAGAGAACTGAACTAGGAGACTGTGACTCAGTTTCACCACTCACCAGGCATAAATGAACAGTAAACTCTGAAATATGATCAATCTACAAGAGTCTCCGGATGCCTGAAAGCATTGGCTGGTAATTTTATCTATCACTGAATCGATTGATAGATGGATGTTTCTTTCTCAACATTTCTTTTAGCTATAATTTAGTTCCTCCCATGGTTATGTCCTGGATTCGACACTGATTAGAATACGGGAATTGTTTGCATAATAGCTATGAGTGTGAAGGGTTAAGAGCTAGACAACGATTACAAATGGATAGAAACCCACAGGTCTAATCTTTTTGTTCAGGGAGATAACCCTTTCGGTTATCATTCCATCACTTCTCTCTTTTCAATAATAAGGCATGAAAAAAAAATGCCACCACTTTTCCATTTCTTGCCTTTTGAAGTTAATTTCCAATCCTAACTATAAATCAAAAGTGGCGCAATCTTTTGATATGTTACTGAGCAATGAAAATTTAATTTATATAATATCTTCTTTTTTTAAATGCCTTGTTCAATTGAAGCCGAAGCAGCTATGAACGATGGTGAAGTTAAGAATATAAAGTAAGATCAAAGTGATGTCTGTCATTATGATTTCAAACAGCATGTGCCACTCGGGAAGTTTTGTGTAAAATATTTAAAAGGACGTAGTCGACTAACTGAAATAAAATCTAGGCGTACAGAGAGTAAGGCATGGTGGGAATTTCTGAATGAGTCTGCCCATTCCAAGCCTAAAGGACTTATTAGGAAAATGAAACAAGGGCATTGGTTGGTTAAGTTTGTTACCTGAATCTTTCTGTGTTTGGATGTGTGTTTGGGTGTGCATACAACCCTCCTGCTACATAGAAGCATTACTATTCTGTGACAGATGAATCCTATGAATTTTCAGCTTCCAAACTAAGCATGCCTAATGGTTACCAGAAGCACCAGACAGGAATAGCAGCCACCCCCTGGGAAACCTTAGCTTCATGCACTGTGGGGCGTCTTGAACTGATACTAGCCTACTGACAATGTACAAAACATTCTCCAACTCAGACTTAGTTTGGAGAAAGAAGCAAGTCACTTGTCAAAAGTAGGATTTGTATGGGAAAATTGGGCTTTTATTGGAAGTGAAATCGGGCTATTTGGACAACAGCCCTTAACCAATATACTCTAAATGCTCTAAATGTGCATGTTAATAGACTCCCAAGGAGAAGAGAGGTCTATTTTGCTGCCAGCAGAGTAATTTGTTTAATGTCAAAAGAACTAGACCACAGACAATGAAATTCCTACTGTCACTGGCTAAGAGCTGGAGCCCACCCAGGCCTTACTTGTTTCAGTGACTTCTTAAGGCCCTTGGAGGAAAAAGATGGCTCCCCTACTCCTGATCAAAGGCTAGAAAGTCACACCCAGTGGCAAAGCCATTGGCAAACTCAGTCTCATGTCTGTGACACCCCAAAACCCTTTGTCAAATGAAATAGCCTATTTGGCAGAACCAGGCTACTCCTGGTTGATCCTGACAGCTGGGCCCAGAGTCCTGATAAGATGCTATCAGCAGGCCACTCTAAGTACTTTAAGTACTTTAAGCAGATCACTAGGGCAATTACTCTAAAGAGGAAAAGCTATGGGCCTGTATTGATGGGAGATTAATATTGAACACAAGGCCATTGATTTTTCTCTGCATCTTATTTCTGATTGCAAACTTGTTTGGCAGCCACCTGAGGTTGGCTGAGATTTGGGGTTGGGTGGGGAGGGTTGTTTGTTTTTGATTTTTGCCTTTACCTTGGAAAGTCATGAGTATATTTAGATTCAAATATTTTAATAAATAAATTGGAATACTTTTAAATGTATGTGGGGGGGCATTGATTTTATTTTTCTAATTTAAGCACTTTGAACATAGAAATGGTCCTAGCCAAGCATTCTTATAATCCATGTAATGCTAACTACCACTTCAGAAATGGTAGTTCTAATATCTAGTCTAAAGATAAGTGTGCTAAACGTCACAGGAGAAAGTTCACATTCAGAATAACTAGCAACTTCGACCAACTTACGTAAGCAAATAAAACAGCAAATGTAACTGGGCTTCTACGGGTGCAGTTTGTAAAGTTATTTTACATCTACCCTATTAATTATTCAACAAGTACTTGCTGCCGAGATATCTGAGAAGTAAAATTCAGGATGTACAAAGGTTGACTGTACATTAAGACTATTAAAACAAATCTAAGACAAAATGATGACTCTGGAACTTTTGGGTTATGTCACTGGGAGAATGATAATGTCCTCATTTGAGAATTCGGGAAAGAAAAAATAGTCAGCAAAAGAATGGCAGCATGTAAGAAATGACAAATTTGGGACAGAATGTGTTTGGTGAGAATTTTTAAAAATACATTTTAGGTTGTTAAAGTTATATAAATAAAATAGACAACACATTTTACATTTATTTGTTATTTCATGTAATAAACATGACATGCATAACATTGTATGGCTGATATGAATTTTTATATGTGTATTATAGTTATCAAAATTTTAAGGAAGAGAGAAGTAATAATGAATTATTCATAACATCCCCATTTAACTTCCATTTTTGTCTTCCAATTTCTTTGTGTGTATTTGTTTTCCAGTCTTGGGTTTTGAAGGGATGACATCATCACCCTCCCTGAGCAGTTTACTCAGAGTTAGCACCCTACCACTTGACTCACAGCTCTACTTCCAGCTTTTTTTGTTGACTAATTGGAGATAAGAGTCTCATAAACTGCCCTGGCTGGCCTTAAACCGCGATCCTCAGATCTTAGCCTCCAAAGTAGCTAGGGTTACAAGCACAAGCCACCAGCTCCTTCCAATAGTTTACTTAGATCCCACTTCCCCAGTCCTGGGGCTTAAATTCAGAGCCTGAGCACAGTCCTTGGGCTTTTTGCTCAAGGCTAGAGCTCTACCACTTGAGCCACAGCACCACTTCCTGCTTTTCTATGTATGTGGTATCAAGGAATCAAACTCAGGTCTTCCTGCATGGTAAGCAAGCACTCTACCACTAGGCCAAACTTCCAGCCCCCTTTTTGCTTTTAACTGCAATGAAAATATGTATCGCAGGATCCATTTTTTTTTTTCCTTCAGGAAGGAGATTTTCTTCAGAGACATTGCTAATTTTATGGTAGTTTCAGTAGTTCAACAACAGTAGGGAAATGTGTAATTTCAGCCAGTTTTTTTTTTTTCTTTTAAGATGGTATCCATGTATGATGGTGCTCAGGATAAATAAATGGCCTGTAACTCTAGCTCACTTAGCTTGCCTCCTAAGAAATGGACTCCCCGGGGCTCTAAGCGCTCCAACACATTTAGGCTCATTCAGAACTATAGTTTATTGAGGCCACCAGCAGATAAAGGAGACCAAGCAATCTGTCCTTCTTTCTCAGCCTTTGTAACTAATCAAAGCCTGCTGGTCTGAAAAGAGCTTTCTAATTGATTCCATTGTTTTGCTTATTGGTCTTATCACACTGCAGTGAACATTTACATTTCCAATGGCCCAACCTCACTTTTCAGTTCTTTTGAAATGACACTGAATGGTTTTCTGTTTCTGCCTAACTGGTGGATCCAAGCTTTGGAGACAACTTTCACTTAGAAAAGGATTGCTTTTGCCCTGACAGGTCAGCGAGTGGTACAAATCTTGACATGTGTGTTTCTGGATTATATTACAAGACAGACATTCATTCTTAACGTTCAATCAACAATGTTGACGTCATACTTGCAAGCTAACCAAAGTAGATGTCTGTGTTGCATTTTCCTATTTGATGCCCTCTGTTCTCCTACTTCCTTGTCTTCTCATGATTTCTTCTTCTAGACTATCCATTCTTGCCTGTTGCTTTGCCACGTAAAGCCATCTTTGGTTACATAAGCTGCAATAAAGTTAGCCCACAGGACTGGGGTACTCCCACTATTTTAGAATTAATCACCTTCTCCTTTATATGTTATTACATGTTGATCATTATTTCCAGACAGCTAACTACATTTTCTTAGAGAAAAAGAGCTTGGTTTTCCTGCTTCAGTTCTCTCTTCAGTATTGGCCAGTGTTTTCACTTAGCCTGTGACCTTTCTAATTAAGTCCAACTTTTTTCTTCTGAGGAGAGATTTTTCTTGTGTCTTATCTAACTCTTTGCTAGATCCCAAGATTAAAGTCTGGGGAAGCATCTACCTGCAATGGATGAATTTGCAGGTTGGCATGGGCCTGGTGCTAGACGTACTCAGTCTTGTTTGTAGTAAGAACTGAAAGAATTTTGTGTGGTAAAAAATGTACACCAGAGGGGCTGGGAGTTTGGCCTAGTGGTAAGAGTGCTTGCCTAGCATGCATGAAGACCTGGGTTCAATTCCTCAGCACCTCACATACATAGAAAAAGCCAGAAGTGGTGCTATGGCTCAAGTGGTAGAGTGCTACCCTTGAGAAAGCCCAAGGACAGTGCTCAGGCCCTGAGCTCAAGCCACAGGACTGGCAAAAAAAAAAAAGAAAAAGAAAAGAAAAAAGAAATGTACACCAAAGTATTTCTTAGCACTTTCTAAAGTAACAGAAGGATACTTTCTTATTTCACTTGTGGCACTAAGGAAAATATTTCTGCTTACATGTAACATGTAAACCAAGTTACTCAAGGCCGTAGGAAGCTAAGGGGTGGAAAAAGAGTGTCAGTCAATTAGCATAATAGATTAAGCATCAGGACCTTTTTTCTCCAGCTCTTTCCCTGCTATCCTACAGGACAGGACAACAGGACTGATCTTCAGTGATCTGAGAGCCTCATTAAACAATCCAGTAAAAATTCAGACTAGGCAGAGAGTGCTTGACTAGCATGCATGAAGACCCGGGTTTGATTCCTGGGTCCCACATGCATAGAAAAAAGTCAGAAGTGATGCTGTGACTCAAATAGTAGAGCTCTAGCCTTGAGAAAGCCCAAGGACAGTGCTCAGGGCCTGAGTATAAACTCTGGGGATTGGCACACACACACACACACACACACACACACACACACACACACACACACACAAAATCAGATCAGCTTTGAAGCAGCTTCACTTTATTTTCTTCTGAGATGAAAACTTCCTCATGTTGGTAGTCTCTTCCAAGAAAGATGACTTAGATACAAAAGAGAAGAAGAAAATAAAAAGAAGAAGAAAGAGGAGGAGGTGGGAGGAGGAGGGAAAAGAGGAGGGGGAGGAGGGCAGCAACTTAATTTTTGAGATCTTCCTATTGCTTTCTTCTGCAATTCTTAACTCTGGTAGGGCTTGAAGTTTCACATCTGTAATCCTAGCTACTCAGAAGGCAGAGATAGGAGAACAGCCTGGCAAACGCCCTAAGACCCTGTGGCATACTGGTGGCTCATGTCTGTAATCTTAGCTACTCGGGAGGCTGATATCTGAGGGTAATAGTTCAAATCCACCCTGGGCAGAACATTCTGTGAGACTTTTATCTCTAATAAGATACTCGGACAACTCTGGAAATGGTGCTGTGGCTCAAGTGGTAGAGCATTAGCCTTTAGCAAAAAGCAGCTCTGGAACAGTACCCAGTGCCCTTAGCTGAAATCTAAGAAGCCCAAGACCCTATTTGAAAAATAAAGTAAAAGCAAAAGAGTTTGCATTTACCTATGATTCAGTCATTCCTCTTTTAATGCACTGGGTCTTCCTTTGGAGGGAAGAAAGGAACTATTCCACTGATTTTACCACAAGAAATGCCACCCAAGAAGACAGGCCTGTTCGCAAATGCCACAATGAATGTGTCTGTGTGACTTGTATGGTTCCCTGCAGTCTCTGGGTCCTGTTCAAAAAAATTTGATCTTAGAACCTTTTAAACTACATTGGCTAATTAGACAAATGAGAATCAATCCTCACTCAGCTAGAAGACAACAAAGGGACAACAGTTGGCACTCCGATCTTGTGCCAAACATTCCATCCAGTCCGTTGTGTTACACCCTGTGCTGTCCTCTCCCAAGTGCGTTGGATTGGGAATGTACACAGCCATGTCATAATATAAAGTCCATTAGCAAGATGGCGGCGAAATGGAATTGCAATGGCAAGCTCCTCACAGCTGAGCAAAACACTCCTTGAGCGCTTAGAGAAACCTGTGAGAGATTTAGGACTCTGCTGAGCCATCAACATTGTCGGGGGAATCACACCAACTTCCTTCTAGCATGATTTCCCAAATCTGAGAGTGGTAGAGAGAAGAGCAATTAAGTGCCAGATTGTTGCTGAGTGTGGCTTGCATGGGAAACAAAAGGAAAAAGAACAAAGATCATGCACACAGAGGATTCCATGACACTGCATAAAAACAGATAAACCAATAAAGAAAGCAACATGCTTACTGCTCTTGTTTGCATAAAAGCATCCAACCCAGGAAAGCAGGGAGGCAGTATCATTTCCTTAACCAGTTGATTGGGAATGATTCCTAACCCAACTTCATTGACACATATTACATCTTCCAAGATTCTATCACTTTTTAAAAGTTGCTTAAAAAGTTATTTAAAAGTTATCCAAAAGAAGGCCAAACAGTAAGATAAGTTACTTTTTTTTTTTGTCTTGGGCCATATCCATTAAGGTGGGATAGCAAAAAGGACCAACCAAAAAATTCAACCAAACTCAAGTATTCATTTATTTGTGTTTTTCTACACAGATTCCTATTTTTCAAAGCACTGAGTTCCATGAACACAGATGGCTTTGTCTCCTGTCTCCTAAGCAAGATACACAGCAAATGAGTTAGAGAAGAGGATGGCATGCAATGTCAAGTGAAGAAAAGTATAGAGAAAAAGAGCAAATAATATTATTAGTCATGAAAACTACTGGGATTCATTATGACATTTCCATACATGTGTGCAGTGTACACGGACCAGATTTCTTTCTACTGTCTTCTTTCAGCCCCTTCCTAGCTTCTAATAATTCCTAAAAATAGATCCTTCTATTGAATTTTAAAGCCAAATTTGCCCCAGATGGCCTAAATGGGTTAATGCAAAATAGACTTTCTTTTAAAAACAAAAACAAAGAAATATAGATAAATATTTACACACACTTAAATTAGAACAGGATGTGCTAAACATGGAAGCAAAACAGACACTCTATAAAGAAAATGTTTAGCCATACAGAAAATGTGAAGTTTCTACATGTCTGAAAGCCCTATAAAGAAAATAAAATTTTAAAATAGCATAAAAATAAAATATTTAATTATATGAATTTAAAGGTTCATTATGTAAGAAACATTTTCATTAATTGGGTTCTGGTGACTTATGCTTATAATCCTAGCTACTCAGGAGACTGAGATATGAGGATCTAGGTGCAAAGCCAGTTTAAGCAAGAATGTTCATAAGATTCTTATCTCCAATTAAGTACCAAAAAGCTAGATGTGGAGCTATGGCTCAAGTAGTAGAGTGTAGCCTTAGCCCAAAAGCTCAGGGGAAGTGTCTAGGCCCTGAGTTCAAACCTAAGTCCTAGAACTAGGACCAGAGAGAGAGGGGAGAATAGAGGGAGGGAGGGAGGAAAAAAGGAGGGAGGGAGGAAGGGAAGGAGAGAGAGAAAAAGAAATAGTTTTACTTAAAAATAAATGAATAACTCTCCAGAAGTAAGACAGAATTCTTAAGTGAAAAAAAATAACCTTCCAGAAATCTGTAGTACAAGGTATAGTTCATGATTCAGACGTGATAGTGGAGGGTTCATAATCTAGTCAGAAAAGGAGAAACAGAAGGAGGACAAGGAAGAGCCAAAGGAGGAAGAAGAGGAAGAGGAGAGGCAGGAAAACCAACAAATAAAGAAATACAAATTAAGATGGTGTTGAGTGATCAACTTCTGCCATTCAAATTAACATTTTTTTAAGAAAATACAGAGCAGAGAATGAACACTTCATAAACTACTGCTGGGGCCAGAGCTGAGCATGAGGCACTGGGCATCCTGAGGAAATAATCATGAGGCATGCATGAGAATACCAAAGTGTTACTTCTAACCTATCCCCCTAAACAAACCACCCCCCAAAATACCTATAACCACATTATACAGTTGGTAGAAAATGTAAATGTAATTTTGTGTGTGAAATGATCTCTCTGAAGTAATACATAGGAATTAGTATAATTGCTCCAGAAAATACCCCACAATGCCTGGAAACCTCATCAAAACATGGGCATAGAACTAAGGGCAGTTCTTGCCTAGCATACATGAAGCCCTGGGTTCAATCCCCAGCATTGATAAAAAAAAATAAAATAAAAAGTAGACTCTTTTCTTTGCCTTAAGTTCTTTCTGTAAGCTCCCAGCAATGCTCCAGATGCAGCATCAAATTCTGTCCCCATGGATTTTACCTCCTATTACCATTCCTGCTCCCTCTGTGGTTCTGAGCACCAGCTTTCGCACCAGCCCTCCAACCTGCACATCTGCTTCATCTCCTCACTCTTCTGGCTGGCCCTGGTGAGTTTTTGCATGAACTCCCTTCTGTTGCCCACTACCTATTCAGTTCTTCTTAGTGCCATTGTCAGGAGAGTCAAAAATTATAATTATGAAAGTAATCTAGGCATTCATTGCAGGAAATGTGAAAATTATACTAAGGCAGAAAGAAAAAAAAACTTTTCAATCCCCTCGTTATACCACTCAAGGACAATTATCAAGTTTTTTTTTAAAAGGAAGTTTCTTTTAAAGCACTACCATCCATATGCCTAAATAGTGACTACAGAAGCTTCAGGTTCTCCTATTATGATTCTCTAACCTGACTCACCTAATTTAGATGCAAATATAAGATTGAGATCGAGCATACATCTCTCTTTCATGTTCAGAGGACTTTAATTTTATGATATAGCACATCTAACCAATTGTGTGAATAATCCTGCTTGCTTGAACAGCAGTAATAATGCAGGGCTAGGAAAGGGGCTTAGGGATGGGTCATGTGACCAGAGACCAGCATGGGCCAAGGCTGGCGCCTCATCTTTGGAACCCCACAAAGGGGCATAGGGAAGAGAGTGTGACGCTGTCTGGCTTCAGACTTTGGGAACAGAGACCCCAGACATTGTTGGATGAAAGTTCCTACAGAGGATAAGATGGGGAATTCTAAGAAGGAAAATGAAATAAGAGTATATTCTACAGCAACAAATGATTCAACTGCAGTAGTTCAGAGTAACAGAAACTTGTTTCTCACCAGGCTGTATTCCCTGCTCCACTGGACTTTATACCAATGCAGAAGCCTCTGTGTGGTTTACCCCCAGCTACGAGGGGGAAGGCAAAAAAAGAATATAGTGACTCGAGCCTGTCTTTTAATTTCTTCTGGGTCTGGAGACATGTCTCAGTTAATAATACGCCAGCCACAAGCAAGAACTCCTCACAAATAGTTGACATGACCGAGTTTGACATAAATGAAGTGGAAAGGTGCAATCCTGCCTCCCTAAGAAGAACCAATAAATGTTTGCAAACATACAGACTGTCTTACAGGCTCCATACTCGTCCTGCAATTTGTAGCAGAAGTTTTAGGCATTATAATAAGATTTTTAAATGAATACATATGATAAGTTTAAGAAAGAGGAGGAGCCAGGCACAGGTAGCTCATGCTAGCAATACTAGCTACTCAAGAAGCTGAGGTCTAAAGATTGTGGTTCAAAGCCAGCCAAGAGAGAAAAATGTATAAGACTTTTATCTCCAATTAAAGCCAGAATTGCAGCTGTGGCTCAAATGGTAGAGTGCCGGCCTTGTGCACAAAAGCTCAGGTACAGCACTGAGGTCTTGAGTTCAAACTCGAGGACTAGCACAAGAGAAAGGAAAGGATGGAGGGAGGGAAAGAAAATGAGAAAGAAAGAGAAAAAAGGAAAGAGAAAAAAGAGATAAAAGGGAGAGAGAAAAAAGAGAAAGGATAGAGTAAAAGAAAGAGGGAGCAAGGGAAGGAGGGAAGGAGGGAAGGAGGGAGAGAGAGAGGGAGGAAGAGGATAAAAGTGTCATTGCTAACATGTTTTCTGGGAAAAAAAACCCAAGAGAATCAACTGAAAATTATTAATATGACAAAATGTCTATGCTCTCAGACTACATTGTGCTATTTCTCCTGTCTCCCTAAGAAAGCGTATGTATACACAGTAAATACTTTTTATATCTCTTCACACATTGGAGAAGCTATTGCTTTCAACTTTATAACACAATACCAGTATAAAAGTTTTGATTGTCTGGGGCCGGGAGTTTGGCCTAGTGGTTAAAGTGCTTGCCTAGCATGCACGAAGACCCAGGTTCGATTCCTTGGTACCACATACTTAGAAAAAGCCAGAAGTGGTGCTGAGGCTCAAGTGGTAGAGCTCTAGCCTTGAGAAAAATCCAAGGACAGTGCTCAGGCCCTGAGCTTAAGCCCAGGACTGGCAAAAAAAAAAAAAAGTTTTGATTGTCTCCTAACAAAATAATGACCTTGATTTAGAATCATTCTATTCTTTTTTTTTACTCTTAACCATATGGAACAACAACAACAAAAAAAATCATTTCCTAAAATTACACAAATAACTAAGCTAAGAACAAGCTACAGTCCGAAGTGTTCATATTCACTTTATCAAGAGTCTCCACTAGAGATGAACCAACAACTTCTTGTGAATTGAGTACTTGTGATTTCACTGTTAGGGATAAAAATCGTTCAGGACTTCATCGTCATCTGCATCCTTCTCCTCATCGCTGCCTCTGACATCATCCATCCAGGGAGGACAGAAGAAAATGATGTGGACGACTCTGAATTTCCATCCAAGTTCCTGCTGGAGATTTGGCAAATTAAAATGGAATCCATGACAAAGTAGAGGCACGGTATGGTCTCGGGTAAGAAGGGAATTGCCTCCTGAGGCCGTGGGTTCAAGATGCATTAGCATCTGCTGGTGTGGGCTTTACTGGGAATAAGAAACACCCTAGACTGAACCAAAAAGAGACAAGTAGGCAGGAATTCTCTACCCTTCCATCACTCCCACAGAGCACACAGATCCGTGGCATGTGTTCTGCCAGCCAGTTTCCCAATCAGCTTCCATGGGAGAAACATCCTTGGGTCAGTATACAGATTTCTTATTCTACTTGACACTCCAAACAACAGCAGGACATTGAGCTTACACCTATGTGTAAACTTTCATGCCCCAGCGTCACATAACTGGTATATGTAACAAAGTGGAGATTTAGATTTCTCTTCTCATAAGTCAGAACTTCATCTGGGGGTTTGGACTCTATTCGGTGGGGGGAGGGTTGAACTCAGTATCTCATGCTTTGGGGCAGCACCTCACCATTTGAGCCAGGCACCCAGCTCCAATATATCAATTTAACCAATACTCTTGTTGTGTCCATTCTCAAGTATTGCTAAGCCTTCTCAAAGCTGAATTCACTCTTCCACATACCTGTATTTAGTACATAGTCTTCAGTCTGCATTTATTTTGTGAAGGAATAATTGAGAAAAGATTAAATAGAAAAAACTTAGGATATTATTAACTCTACATTATAAACTCTATTTCTAAATCCTTCTTTGATTGTAGTCACATGAAGCTTGCTTTAAAATTCAAGCTTAAAAGTAGTGCAGAGAAAGCCAAGTTTGCATTAGATCACCACTTCACAGGAAATTTTGCCAGAATTATCAAGAAGTACAAGGATTCAGGGGACAAAGATTTATGTATTTTCTACAACATCCCAAAGATATGAATGAAGACAGCACAAAGAGGAACAAATGGTTCTTTGGGGGCATCTCTTTCGCATTCCCCCCTGCTTCCCTCCCTCCCTCCCTCCCTCCCTCCCTCCCTCCCTTCCTCCTTTCCTTCCTTCCTTCTTTCCTTCCCTGTTTTAGTCCCTCCTTCCTTTTTTTCTTTCCTTGCTGAGGATGTAAGGCATGGCACCTCACCCATCTGGGAATAAGTATTTCAAGTCTTCCAAGCTACAATTGTTAGAAAAAGAACCCGCTTAAAAAGTAGTCCAGAATAAACTTGTTTTATGGTAGTGAGCTTTGGCAAACTTTCAAGGAATTTGGGAACAGATCAATTTATTTTTACCTTCAGGAAAGAGAAGTAGGGACATGTACCACATTAAGACAGCTAAGAAGACATACGCAAAAGCCATCTGAAGATAGCCATAGGTTCTTGGATTAGCCATGCAACAGTAGAACGAAGGTATTATGTTTCTCTAGGTAAAAACTGAATGGAGGAGCTGTGATCTGAGATGAGTGTACTGCAGATATCTAAAAGAGATAGAATCAGAGAATCTGAAATGTCATGAGGCTCTGGAAAACTTCATCCCAAACACTAAATGCCAAGCTTCATTATCAGATGAGCTTTCTCCTGAGTCACTGGAGGAAGTTGAAGAGTGCATCTTGGGTAGACATAGTCTAAGTCTCAACTGCTTTATCTGTGGAGGCCGTGAGCAATAAACAATAAGGGTAATGGATCCTTTTCAAGTTCGCCAAGATGAGTGGCAGATTAATGCACGATTATAAAATGTTGCATCTTATTAAGCCTATTAGGGTCATTAAGTTCTCATGATGACGACATTATATTCAAAATGTGATGTTCAGTAGGTGGCGTTCTGTCCTCTGGATCCAGAATGCATTGCAGCTGGACTCTAGGGAGTCTTCTCTGGCAGCTGGTTGTCGAATGTACAAACAACACCATCCTTGAGTATTTTCTCCCAGGCACATATGAGATCTTAAGAAGCATCTTCATTTGAATATCATCTGGATATCATTTGCATAAGCCGTGTGGCTTTATATACTCCTGTATATGTTTGAAAATAAAAATATTAACACTCCATAAAATAAGCATACAAAATAAATTCACACGAAACACAATATATTGATACACACCTGCATATATATATATAACAAAATATAATTGTAGCTAACATTTATGGAATATTTAATGGCTTTATGTTGATCAATTAAATCCACTTGGAAACCCTTTTTTCTTATAAATAAAAAGTCATTTATTTAATTTGTTTTTCCATCTCCTGTCATCAGGAGGTTCAATGGATTCTTACAGCCATCCCATCAGACTCCACAAATAATTTATTCATGATCTATTTCCCTATAGCAGAACCATCTACAGAGATGTACTGGAGCAACTTCTTTTAATCTACCTATATTTCCAACTTTCTCTTTCTTGAATCTACTAGCCAATAATTCCAGTTTCTTGTTATTACAAGAAAATGGTAGATATACAGGTCCTGTGCCTCTGCCATAATTTCTGGCACATATCTCTAAGTGGAAAACAACAAAAAATATTTTATAAACAAAGAGTTAATCTACAGAGAAATTAAGTAATTTGCCCAAGTCCACAGAGAAAGTAAAGTATGAAAACAAATAAAATTGGGTTATCTTACTGCAAACCACAACCCCTCCAATGCTAAGCACTTCTCCCTTTGTACCAGTTGCACATCACCTAGTTTGCCATGAGAACATACATGGAAGCATTTTTTTAATCAGAGAAGATAAAATATACATCTCTTCAATAATTCACAGCCATGGAAAATGGTGATTGGGTAAAGAAAGGTTTTCATGGTGATATTTTGAAATTGTTTTCTTTTTTTTATAGAAAAAGTTCTGATCACCATGTTTATATAATAAGTGTGTGTGTGTGTTCTATTCTATTATTGCTAAACTCATGATTGATGTTTTTGTTTTGCCTCCCTATTAATTCAGGGAGTGTCTGCCTGGGGACAGCTTCGTGAGGGAGGAGCTGTCAGGTGGATTATTGGCTTTAGAACTTCTGGATGAAGTTTCCTGGAGATAATGACAACATCAAGCCTCTGTACTCTTCCTCCCCAGGTGGGGAGTTCGGCCCCAGGATATTGTTTAGGCACTGGAACTTATTGGCAGGTGAACAGAGAGAAATGAACCCAAGCAATTTCAGAATGCCACTGTATTACCACCTAAAGAATTGGAATCCTGGTAAGACCAATTGTTAATCCTGCTAACCACATAGCCTTGCTGCACATCTTGCTATTGAGTTATTTTGAGTAATTATTCAGTTATTTTTGTGGCTTTCTCTAAAACACACATCTTGATATATGTTTTATGGAGTTTCTTTTTTCCCCAATATATGTTGTGATCAAAGCCCACATAAAATAATCTAGATATATGGTTTGCATGTGTCATAAAACTGTAGTAATCCGTGTGAACTGTTTTTTTTGTTTTTTGTTTTTTGTGTTTTTTTTGGGTGGGGAGGAAAGCAAGTTCTAGCTATAACTGCAGGCAAAAAAAATAAATAAGTTCATAAAAGGTGAAGCTTCATAAGAATACAACAGGAAAAAAAATAATCGTCGTCCTTATAAAGAATTCAGTGTGGAACCAAGACAACGTTGAAAGAAAGCTACAGAAGTCTGTCCTCCCGCCTGTGTATGTCATGCTGAAAAGGATCCGTGTTCTGTAAGTGAAGAGTGAAGAGGGAGTCTGACTGGCTGAGCGGCACCCATGGCTCCCGAAGAGCCTCAAGCCCAGCTTCTTCTTTGCTGCTCTCTTCACTGACTAGAGGGCAGGCCAACCCCAAGTGTCATGAGTAAAGCAGGGCTGGTCGTCGTGCATAAATCAGGGGCAGCCAATCCTAAGCAATTTGCACAGGCCCAATGTATTCGTTCCCTTCTCCCAGCCCATAGGGTACTCTTTTTTTTCTTTTTTAACATTAAGAAAGCAAAGGTTTGAATTTAAAAAAAAAATAAGAATTGCTAAAACACATTTCAAAACACTATATAAACTGGGTGCTAGTGACTCATGCCTTTAATCCTACCTACTCAGGAAGCTGAGATCTGAAGATCATGGGTTCAAAGCCAGCCTGGGCAGAAAAGTCCATGAGACTCATTTTCAATTAACCACCAGAAAACTAGAAGTACGCTATGTGGTGCAAAGTGGTAGAGCACTAGCCTTGAGGGGGAAAAAAATATGAAACTAGTTACCTTAGGGGGGTTGTGTGGAATTGGGACGTGTGGGTTGGATTCATAAATTTGCATATTCAATTGAAACCCCTTTGACTTTAATGATTATTTAAAGATCATTTTAAAAATTCAAAATAGCAAATAAATAAGCAAATAAGATTCCAAATGGGCCACCTTTCAGCAGTCAAAATACCACTGAGAACAAGTTGGAATTTTTTTTCTTTGTCCGAAAACTAGAGCATTTCAAAATAAAAGCTTGAATGGTTTTACCCAGCTTTCAATATGTATGAACAAATCACTTATCTATGAATCGCGGATTGAGTTGGAAGAGGCAAGAAACCTGTCTCCAGGATCCCTTCCCTCCTTGGACCGAGAGGCCTCATCTCTAATTGGATTAGGAAAGCTAATCTGGAAGGTGAGTTTAAATCACAATAGGGGAGAGCCCTGCGGAGGGGCTGTTATTCCTGAAACAAGAACGTAGGAAGATAATCAGTATACAAAAAACACAAGCAGGATGCATGGATGGAAGCAAAACTGAGCTCCATGCTGCTGCAGCCCAAATGGGAAGCAATCTGCCCACATTTCCATTCCTGTGCCCTCGTGTTCTGCAGCTATGGTTGTCCTCTACCCACGCCAGGCCACCTTAAGTCTCTCATGTCCCTGTCTTCAGAAGGAGTAGCATCATTTTTTTTTTCTCTTCCCAGACTCAGAGTTTGGTATCTTTTCCCTATTTTCTGGATCAAAGCAGAAATCTCATGGTGCAATTACTTTCCCTCTTGGGTCCCATAATCTTTGCTTTTTTTATGAAGTGCCCCATTAGTGACCAGCTCTCTTTCCCAATGGAGCATGAGCAGCTATCACACTCCTGGCCCTCTGCAGTATCTTCCCCAAGTAGCTAGCACACTGAACATGCTCCTCTTCTCACTTTGCTATTTACAAGTCCTGATTGACTCCCTATTTGCTCAATGAATCACACTTTTCTTGTTGCTCTTTTTCTGTGATATGGTTTGCACAGCTCCTGGAGCTTGATCTCAAGGCATGAGTGCCAGCCCTTAGAATTTCTTTTAAACTTTTAATGTTCTGTTGGCACACAGAGGAGTTACAGTTTCATAATCAGGTAATGAATACATTGCTTTATGGGCAATGTCACCCCTTCCTTCCCATTCTCCCAGGTCTTCCCTCCCATCCCCACCTGCAAGTTGTATAGTTTATTTTCAACACGATGTTTACCACTGCTGCATTTATTCACCCTTTGTCCCCCCATTTCTGTGCCTCCTTTCCCCCTCCCAAGACAGATAAATGAACAAATACAAAGGAAAATTTAAAACAACAGCAACAACATCAAAACCTTTTTGTTTCCATTTCCTGGAGTTCATTCCAATAAGTATTATTTTGTACGATCAGAGGCACATAGGCATTCTGCCTTTGTATGCTTCTCCTACGAGTATCCTTCTTTGGTCCACCTGTATACCTGAAGTCCTGAATAATTTATCATGACCCAGGTATTTTAGATCTAGCTTCCACATATGAGAGAAACTGTGCACCATTTGTCTCTCTGAGCTTGGCTTAACTCACTTAACATGATTTGTTCTAGGTCCATCCATTTCCCTGCAAATGATAGAATATTACTCTGGCTAATGCTGTATAAAATTCCATTGTGAGTACCATATTATTTTGGATCCAGTCAACTATTGTAGTGGCTTAAGGCTGGCACAATAGCACTTAATCCACAGCTCCAATTCCAGCTTTTTAGTAGTTAAGTGGCAATAATGGTCTCATGGACATTCCTGCTTAGACTCGCTTTGAGTACGCCTCCTCAGCTCTCAGCCTCTTGAGTAGCTAGGATTACAGGAATGAGCCGTCAGTGCCTGGCTCTAAACCTTCTCCATCAAGAGAACTCATCAGTTAAAGACTGGCTCTTCAAGTTCCTACCCATTCTAAGAATCATCTTTGTCTTTATTTCTGTCTCTACTTTCCCCTCTCCTTTCTGCTTGTCCAAACTCTACATCCGCTTCCCTGTCCAAGGAGGCAAATATAGAAACTACAGTCTTAAGGTTCAAGGCAAGAATTTAAATAGGCTGACGTTACTGTTTCAGTGACTAACACTAGCAAGGTGTGAGTCAAGAGTCAAGAACCACCTAGGAGAGAAAATTGGAGCTGACACCTATTTTGCCAGAAACCACCTACCTGTAGCCATTTCTGCCAAAGCAAATCCCATAGCTCTTGTCAACTTCAAAGGCTTCTCACTCCAATAAAATTCAGCAGAGCAGGAATTGGGAACACGACATGCTCTGGAATAATTGAGCCTTGGATAGGAAATGGAGCCCCCCTAAAATATCCTAAGACTGAAAATTAAAGTACAGATCTCTTGCTTGACTGGCCTTCTGACCTCTGTGAAAGCCAGTGGAGACTCACAAAGCACGTGTAATATCCCACAACACATGGCCTGAGCACTTGGTGATCTGAACATTTCTAGGGGAAACACAAAGTCGTTTCGTTGTCGGGAGTTAATTTGACAGTTCACTGCCCTGACATGAAATTGCTCTGGACTGCAACTCTTGGAACGAGAAAGTTTCCAGAATGGTAGATTCCATTGGTTTTTGCAGAAACAAAATGTCTGCACTGAAGAGGGCACCCATGTGAGGGGGAGCTGCTGGCAACTCAGAGCCTTAGGAATGGGGGTTCCAATTCCCTCTGCTCTGGCCAGGGGTCTGTGTTCTCAGGTGGTCACAGGAGGTAGACAGGAACAAATTCTTGCCCCCATACAATGTCAGAGCTTCATAGGATTTTTGATATTGAATTACTCCAGGATGTTCTATTAATAAAACATGTTCTGCTGAATTGAAATCTCCTTTTATGATTTGCAAAACAAACACAGATTGCCTGTCAAGAAGCACAGTTGTCCATCCCTTGGGTGCTCTACTTAGACGAATGTCATTGTCATTGAGGTTACAGAGCTCAGAAGAAACAGATTTCATGAATATATACAGCTGGAAGCGTTGCTGTGAATAAAATTTATGTGGTGAGTTTTCTAACCCACAGAGAAGCTTTCCCACATCTCCCACTTCTTCTTTTTTTTATTGTTGAGTTAATATATAGAGGTGGTTACAGTTACATACGCCAGGTAGTAGGTGCATTACTTCTCACACATTGATAACCCTTCTCATGTTTTTGTCCCCATTTCCCTCTCCCACCCCCTCCCAATCATCTTTTCCCCCTTCCCTTTTCTATTTCAAATAAACAAATAAATGTATATACAATATACCAGGTAAAAATAAGTCAGATACATTAACAATATGAGATTAACTAAAGAGCATCAAGGGAGAAGAGAAATAACATAGTGCATTACGAACAACAATCACCCAAGATAAAGCTCGTTTCCATATCCTAGAGATCCTTTCAGTTAGTCTCATCCTATATGACCTTATGTACCTAGGTTCTGAGCTAGGAAATCCTCTGCTAGGAAAGTCTTAGATGTGTCCTAATTATTACAAATGAGTGAAACCATTGAGCCTGTCTTCCTTTGGGTCTGTCTGTCTTACTTCACTTACTATGATTTTTTTCAAGTCTTTCCATTTCTTTACAAATGGGGTGATGCCATTCTTATTGTGGCAGTATAGAATTTCATTGTGTATAAATACCATATCTTCTTGATCCAATCATCTACTGAGGGGCATCTGGGTTGGTACCATATCTTCACTATGGTAAATAGTGCTGCTGTGAACAACATCGTTGTGCTAGTGTCTTTAGTATGTCCTTGTTTCTGAACGAATGGGTAAATGCCAAGTAGTGGAATTGCTGGGTCCTAGGGGAGCTCTACCTTTAGTCTTTTGAGGCACTGCCATACTGCTTTCCAGAGTGGTTGAACGAGTTTGCACTCCCACCAACAGTGTAGTAGGGATCCCTCCTGGCCACATCCCCTCCAGCATCTGTTGTTATTAGATTTCTTGATCCTGGCCATTCTAACTGGCCACTTCTGAAAACAAATCTTCCCATCTTGAGCACAGCACTAAACCTGTTAGGCTGTGTTGTAATTTAGTCCCCTCCTTTCTTTCTCTCTCAGTCTCCCTATAGAGGTGGGTGTCTTTTAACACTGGAACTGGGTGGCTTATCTGTATTTTCTTTGCCTAGAACACTTAACAGAATGCGTTAGGGATAGAATTATGTGCTTTTGGATATATAGGAATTGGAACCCATGTTATGTAGAGATGGGGGAAGGGAAGTAAAACTGGTAAAGTGGATAGGACATTTTGGAATTCAGACTAGTGCCTGAGGGGTAAAAAAAAAAAATTCTGAAGTAGAATATTAGAGAAACATTTGAGGCCATTTTTCACTTCTCAGAAGCACAGAAAAATCTAGACAAGAAAATTGAACAGGACAGGTCTTGGGTCATTTCACAGGTCTTCTACTCTGCCTTTCCTCTGGTAACATGGCTTTAGGGGGAAGAACCAAGACCCCTGAAGGTCTCTGACATGGGTGCTCCACATACTTCTTTGAGCTCTGCTCTAATATTACGGGGCCAGCTTATCACTCAAGTGATTTGGGAATAAAAGCAAATCTCATTTTCTCTTTCTAATCTCCATGATTATAATTAACCACATACTTATGAATTCTGCCTGTGTAGTATTGAATCATAAAGACCCTGAAACAAGTAAAAACAAAACACCTGAAATACCCTGTGCTTAACTTTGACACATGATTCCCAAGTAATTCTTCTTAGATTAGGTAACCTTGACTAATTAACCAGCCAACCACAAGGAGCTAGCCTGAAAAACATGTCTGCAATGCCATTTATCAATGGCACTCTGTGATTTAGACTCAAGGTGTGATAACTTGTATTTGAATTGAAAAGTTGGGTACTCTGTGAAAGTGTACAAAGTAAAGCATTAGTTTATTAATAGATGCAGTGCGATGTATAAACAAAATGATAGGAAATGGGAAAAAATGATGGCACAAGTCAGCATAAATGACAAATGCGACAAGACAAGGAAATGAAGTATGCTGATGTGCTGTCAGAACTGTTAAGGAACAACAAGACATCAGGCAAGTGAGAAGGGGCGAGGAATCTGAAGAACTGGACTTCAATTCAGATATTCCCTCGTGGTTACTCATTTTATCCTCACCTAAGTCCCTCTGGAAGCCTGGAAGATCATGACATAAAGAAGCCCTCAGTGAATTTAGCAATGTTTCCATGAATGCATCCTCTGGAGGTGAAACACTGGGAGCGTGGAGTTAATGAGATAAAACCAAGTTTCCTAAATCGTGGTAAGTAGGCCACACCCCAGCCCAGCCGAAATGGTCCCGACCTAGTTCTGCACATGCACATCTGGACCGCAGGATTCTTTTACTCACTAACTTTTCATTGTAAATGACCTTGACTGCAGGTTACCCTCTGAACTGTCCGGGCTTCTCTAGCTTCACTAGCAGACAATTTTCCCTCTTCCTTCACCTGGGCTTCACATAAAGAATGGGACATCAATGATTTCAGCAGGTTGTTTCATTGATTCCTTTGTTCATCATTCACTGATTCATAACGTCTCCTGGTGAGTGGTTGTCGAGGCACTCCTTCAAGCGAGTACCTGCCTTTCATGGTTAACAAGGGAATTAAAAGATTTCACGCACCATTGAAAGCATTTCTGACAATAGGCAGCTAAATAGACAGCAGGCTGGACCTGAGGCATTCCCAACACAGCAGCCAGCACTGTGGTTTAGACATGGTTTGAGTTGAGTCATCTTGAGGCTCCTGGGTTGGAAACTTGGTAGCTGAGAGGTGGTGGGACCTTTAAGTAGAAGGGATCTGCTCCAATCATAGAGGTGAGGAAGGCAGGCTGCTTAAAGAAACAGGAAGTGTGGGCAGGATGAAAAGATGTACTTTGAAGAAGAGCTGCTAGATTTTGCTGACATGCTGAGTGTAGGGGCAAAGTATGCTTTCAAGATACTTGGTTTGAATAATATGGAAAATGAGGCTGTCATTCACTGACCCATCGCTGGCCAGGCGGCGCAGGCTGAGATGGGAACAGGGAGGGGAAAGAATTCTTCTGATTTTACCCATGACTCAGTTATCTATTAGACATGTAGACTAAACAGGTGGATATTCAAAATTGCAGTTGAGAGGAGAGGTCCAGTTTGGACATACGGATACAGAAAACTGACTGGCTGTGTAGGCATTTAAAGTCAGATCTCCTGATTCAATAAGACAACAAAATCAGAAGAAATCTTAGTGTTCCTGAGATAAGTCAGGGAATTGGCATCTATACAAGAGAAATCAAGGTACTGTGCCCTCAGATACTCTTAATGTTTAAAATTTGGGTTAAGAAAGAGGACATTCAAGTAGAGTTCTAGAACATAAGAAGCAAATATTTCAAAAAGAGCCGACTGCAGGAAATGGGCCTGCAGCTCTGTCCAATCAGACAAAACCTAAGCATGGACTATTGGATTTAGCAGCACAAAGGTCATTAATGACACTGGATAAAGCCCTCTGATCCAGTGGAGACACCCCTTCATTGGAATTAATTGGAGAAAGAACGTGATGACAGTGAGTAAAGACATTGATGGTAAAAGACACAATGAGGGAGTTTTTGCATAAAGGAATGCTGGGAATTAAAGGGGTGACCACGGAAGGAATTCCTCCACAGGAGACGCTTCACTGATGACAACAGGTATGGTGCAGGAGTGGGGTTCTTGAGCAGGCATTGCAATCTCCTTCATGAAGGAAGGACTAGCTGAGGTTGAAAAGGGATCATACCGTCCCTATTGGTCAGACGGAAGTGCTTGCACTAAATAGTAGTTGTATTAATACTGATTCCTTCTGATTATATTGCCTTAATGAATCAGGAAAAGCATGTCACGAGTGTGTTGAATAAAACAGGGAGCAAGTGTGGAATACTGGGTTTAAGAGAATGGCTTAGCGACGGTCAGAGGCTATGGGGTTGAGTGCCCCCTGGAGGTCCTGAGAGAAAAGAGACTCCCGCTGAGTGTGTTTCACACTCCTGCTCTACAAACACATCACGTTCTGCGCCCGGGTGTTTATTTTACCTGCCTCACCTGACAATCATCCACCCATGAATCAACGATCTCATCATCATTTTATTTACAGAGCTTAGCGCAAAATTCCAAGTAAATACTTGTTGACTCTCACTTCTATGGAATCCGACTGCATTAATAAGGCACCTTCAGGTTGCCCCCAACTTGAAACTGCATACATCATGTTCTAAGTTCCTGTGAGTTACAGCTGCGCCATACTTCCCCCCCCAACACACCCACTGAGCACCAGAGCCTATACTTGGTGCTAAATAGATGTTCAGTTAATAAAAGAGGAGGTGGAAGAAGTTTTCTATTACAGGTTCCTGTGTGTAAAGAGATTCACGACCAGAAATGATTCCCCAGCATCATCAGAAAAATATCCTCTTCTTCAAAACAGCAATAATGCTTTTCATTTAGAGATCTGTCTGAAACACCGGGAACACTTTGAGCAAGGAGCAATTTCTCATAACCTCTCATCATGTCACTCAAATTTGCAGACAGGTGATCTGAAGTACTCCGAGGTAAAGCATGTCCTAAAGGTGTGCTCTTGAGCCACCTAAATGCAACCTAGGCTTCGTGGATCATCACTTGGCATTTAAACAAAGGCCAAAGAAACCCAGGATATAACATAAAACATATACCCTGACACTGGTGTCTTATGTCTGCAATACTAGCTATTTAGAAGGCTGAGATCTGAAGATTGTGATTCAAAGCCAGCCAAGGTGAAAAAGTCCGAGAAACTTATTTCCAATTAATTAGCACAAAAAAAAAAAAGAAGTGAGGATCTGACTTAATTGGTAGACTGCCAGCCTTGAAAAAGAAAGACAACTGAGAGCATAAAGCTCTGAGTTCAAGCTCCAATACCAACAGACACACACACATACACACACATACACACACACATATACACACACACTACTATAATTAGACCTCCCTAAATTAAATAATGTTTGCCCAAGTTTCCATATAGATATGCGTACTCATTTATATTCTTCCCATACTACACAAGAACTTGTTCCCCAAATGAGAAAACCAATACAAGAAAATCTTTCAATCTCAAAGTATTCCCCAGGGTCCTTATATCCCAGCTATTGCTGAGCTGCCCTTTCCACGCTGTATAACTTTATATGCAATAATAATTCTCCCTTCTTCCTTTTTCTCTGCAAACAGGTGGAGCAAAGGGATCTGGAGGAGGGAGACGTTCCATGTACTTCCCAGGAAACATAATTAGTCCCAGATGCTATGCTTTGTGAATCAAGAGTACACTCGTGTGCTATAAAAATGAGTGATTTATTTGTGATAGGCTTCTAATGAACAAAATGTGATTGTTAACCTATAGCCAACAGAGTGGACGACACAAGTGTGCCGCTAAAATATGGCTGGCAAATTGGAAGTTGCAGAAAGGCCAAATCATTGTAATTTCCACCACATTAAGAAGCCCCAACATGAGTTTTACATTACATCTACCTAAAGTCAATCCTAGAAGAAGTAAAGTGAAATATGTACTCGATGACCGCTTTGTCTTCAATGGCAATTCTGTGGATTCCTTTACTGAATGATACCGGGAAACAGAGGGCAGACAGGACAACTAAATTACCTATGATCATGTTGTTCTTTTAGAAAGATTGATGAGCTGTCTTCAACTGGTGGCCATACCTGCAATCCCCGCTTGCTCAGGAGGCTGTTATCTGAGGATTGAAGGTTCAAAGCCAGCCCAGTCAGGACAGCCTGTGAGACTCTAATTTCCAACTAACAACCAAAAAGCAGAAGTGCAGCTGTCACTCAAATGCTAGAATACCTGCCTTGAGCATAAAAACTAAGAGGCAGTGCCCCGAACCTGAGTTCAAGCCCAGTACAGGTACAAAAAAATAAAATTGAAAACAAGAAACTTTGATGAACTTTGTCATAAAACAAAGCTAGTTTAAATATGCCTTTTGTGTCTACCAGCTCTTTCTTACCACCATTGCTACTGCATAGCATTTAATATGAAAGGTGGGGATGATGTGGTTATGGCAAACATATACATGATGGCTTTCCAAGGCTCTTCGAAAAATGATTTATTAAGGCCTATTCAAGGTATTGAGTTTTGCCTCCACTTGTTCTTTTTCCCCTATTAAATCCTAAGTGCAGACATAGAGAAAGGTCTTAACTCGCCATGGTATATTATACCTCCTACTTTACACAACACTGACAGCGTGGCATCCACCCCTCAGGAGACCATGGTGCTTACAAGCAGAGTCACCCCAGGCCAGCAGCCATCTGCACTGGCTGCCTGCATTTGCCAGCTCATGTGTCACACAGTACTAAGGGAGACTGAAAACTCAGTGTCTGCGTGCAATGCCAGCTGTGCGCAGTCCACGGGGTGGCCTGACTTCCTCACCCTGGAAATGCCCATGATTGCGGCTGAATGGCCAAATCCAATCATGTTCCTAGAGTCATACCTGGCCGTACGAGCTGGGGGGGGGGTGTCCTGACTGTGGGGGGCTTCACCACACGGGGGTCACTGCTGTCTGCTGTGAAAAGGCAGGAGCTACTCCACCTGAATGATGTTTGCATGAGGTGGTTGCCCTTTGAAGCCCCCCCACTTTCTAGGAAGAAGGCCTGGAAACATTTGTTAGCAGCCCAGTGCCCCAGCCTCCCCTCATAAAGCCCCATATGGAGTGTGGAATTGAAGAAACCCTTGACTGCAGAGAACGCACAGCAAGTTCCGGGCATTCAGTCTTGGGAAGTGCAAGGTGTCATGTTGAAATGGATGCAGAGAATTCTCCTTAAAAAGCCAAGAAGCCCCAGAGAAGAGAGAGCTGAGGTTCTACGTGACAAGCAATTTGATCTCTTCAAATCTGTGTCCATGCACTCATGGACATCCAAGTTGACCATGGTATGTAAACGCCGCCCTATTATCTGCTCAGGGTACTTTCTGAGATTCCAACTAGCAATGTGAATGGACAACAAACAGCAAGCAATAATCAAGATTGAACAAGTATCATTTGTTATTAACAATGATCTACTCTGTGCCCAGACTATTCTTTAGTTCCATAAAGGAATACAAGAAAAATTGGAGCGCATAAAAAATCATTTACTAATAAATAATAAAAATCATTTAGGTATATAATAATAATAAATTTAATAAAAATCATTTGGGTATATACTTACAGGCATAACATTCAAACATACACACACACCACACACACACAGAATCTTTTGGAATAAAAGCTGAGTGCTATTTTCTGCTGCTCCCATTTCAGACACTCTTTTGAACTGGCTTTTGCAGTCAGAGCTGCCTTAGTGAGCTCTTTTGCAGTCCTGGGGCTTGAACTCAGAACTTCATGTTTACTAGGCAGGCAAGCTGCCACTTGAGCCATGCCCCTAACTCTCTTTTTAATTACTTTTCAACTAGGATCTCTTCTTTTTTTTTTTTTTGGCTCAAGAGATGGCCTCAGGCCTGAATCCTCACATGTTCAACCTCCACAGAGTTGAGATCACAGGTAAATAAACAGCATCCCTGGTCCACTGACTGAAATGTATTTACCTGTGTCTATGGAGGCTGGGTGAGGGCCAGGCTCCTTCTGCAGGGAGCCAGAAAGGCTCTGTGACTCTTGTTGTGTCCCTTTAGTTTTATGTGTCAGTCGGGAGCCCCTGGTGCAAGCACCATTGTAGATGTTGCAGCAAAGGTACTTTTTTAAAAAAAAGTAGTAGTAATCTATTTAATGAATAGTACAGTACAGTAGACCATCCTCTTGGGCTTGGGCAGGCCTTCTCCAGCTCACTGAAGGGCTGGCCCAACCACCCCTGCTAATTACCCTGATGGTAACTATCTCATGAATTTCCCTTCAGGTCCTTCATTTTTACAGAAACAAGTAATGTTTCCAATTTAGGTCTTTCTTACCTCCAAATCCTTGGTATTTTAAGATCAGCAAGGGCCTCTGTAAGGCACTCCATCCCATTGGAGGCATTTGAAACTTTTTGAGAATGTCATTAGGCAACTTTTGGCCAGAGGGGCAAACAAAATTCCTTTCCATGATTCTGTGGCCACTGGCAATTATGTGGACCTGACTAAAGTCACCTCGCCACAGGGTTTAGACAGAAACCTCACACACCAAAGCAATCATCACCTCACAAATATGAAGTGTGTGGACTTCCACACACACTGTGCCGAAAAATCTAAGCTCATTTTCCTCCTGCTTCATTCATTTTATTCCTTCCCTAGTGAGTTCCTAGAATTGGGTCCATATTCAGTGTTTCATTTTTAGTTCTAAATGATACGAGTCAGCAAAACCCACTTCTGTGAATTTGTTCTTTTTCCCAACTCACCTGTGTATCCCAGACTGGAGAGACTGTGTTCAGGATGAATGAACTTGACGACTTTCTAGCCCATCACATCCGTCAGGTGCCTCACCGGAGCCTGAAATATAACGGGGTTAACCACCAACGGAACCTCTACTTCACCAAAGTTTATTAACCCTGCCAAGATGCTAACCACTGCCTTTGGACAGAGCAGAGGGACCAGGCTTCCTCTGCCCCAGTTGTACCACAGGGTTGATGTTTCGGAAGGAAAAACTGTTAGCACACCTGTATGCATCTCATGTGGCTTTTGCTACTCACCAATGTCTTCAATTCATCACACTTCTTGTGTGTGTGTGTGTGTGTGTGTGTGTGTGTGTTTGTGTGTTTCCACCCTAGATAAGTAATTTCTCTTAACATTTATGTTTTAAAGAATCCACAGTGAATCTTTTGTTTTTTTTTGTTGTTTTTTTTTTTTGCCAGTCCTGGGGTTTGAACTCAGGGCTTGGGCACTGTCCTTACACACTTTTTTTGCTCAAGGTGCTCTACCACTAGAACCACAGCATCACTTCTGGCTTTTCTCTGTGTTTGTGGTTCTGGGGAATCGAACCCAGATTCTTTGTGCATGCTAGGCGAGCATGCTACCTCTAGGCCATGCTCCCTGCCCTCCACATGGAATCTCTAGTGATCAAAAACCAACTCATGAGCTGGGAACTGGTGCCTCACCCCTGTAATCCTAGCTACTCAGGAAGCTGAGATCTGAGGGCTGCAATTTGAAGCCAGCACAGGCAAGAAAGTCCACGAGACTCTTATCTCCAATTAAGTACTAAATCAATCAATCAATCAATCAACCTGTATTTTTCCTAGCATTCTCCCATGAGGGTTGCGGATACTTGGTGAGGTAAAGCAGGCTGCTATTATACAAAGATCTCAGGCCTGAGGCTTTGGGCATGTGAAGTAATGACTTGGTCATTTAACTTCTTTGGAGTCCATGCTGTTTTGGTAATATTTGAGAATGATTCCATGGCTAATAAATTAACTATGGACATCGGCTTGAGTGCTAAAGATAAGAAGACAGGAGAAACACTGTCTCCCTTCAGAGACATGGAAACCCTGCAAGACCAGATCAGCCTTGTTGCAAGGGAATGGAATGAAATGTGACTCCATTCAGGATGAGTTTTACACAAGATTTTCTTTAGTCCTTTTTCCTTGCTGTTTTTCTTTCTTTCTTTCTTTCTTTTTGGTATTGGGGATCAAACTCAGAACATTGCACTTGCTAGGTAGGTGCTTTGCCATTGAGCTTCATCCCAGCACTTTAGTCCTTTTCTGTAATGGCGGGGTGTCCCTAACTTACCCAGAATGACTTCAAACACATGGGCCCAAGTAATGTATCCCAGCTTCCTGAGGAGCTGAAATCATAAGCACATTCTACTGCGACCAGCTTTTTAACCATGTTTCTCAAAGCTGGTACTTCAGCATAGACTCTGTTTTGTTCTGTGAAAGGGAAGTAAAAGATTCCTTTGTCACTCTCCTAGCTTCCTTCTGGCTCTAAAATTCAGTCACTTTAGGGAGAACTCAAAAAGTCCGGAAAAGCAGGAACAACAGGAAGTTTCTGAGGGACAGGTGGCCTGTGGCTCAAAGTTGAGGTACTGGGTAGAACCCCAAGAATAGATGGCTGTCTTGTTTAGCTTCTCTCTAAACACTAGAAATTCATGTTACTCTTTCAATACAGAAACATAGTAGTGCTTTGCCAGAGTCTGTACCAGCTGAAGAGTGAAAATGCCGTCTCCACTGTTGAAGAGCCACAGCCTGGCGACGAGAGTTTGGAAAGCCTGAGTACAAACATTTGTACTCAGACACAATGCAAGGAGCAGGAACATGAGTACAACAAGGAAACCATGACAGGAGAGGAAACATTTGTCTTTTAAAACCTTCAAAACGACCTGCTGGCATATCCAACTGGAGATTACCAGAGATTAGAGAGAGGAATCATGACATGGTTCAAGTGGTAAAGCACCTCCCTATCAAGCTCAAGAACCTGGATTCAAACCTCACTATCTTCAAAAGAGTAGAGACATGATAATTATAAGAAAACAGAAGCACAAATGACTTGTGCAAAGAAGGAAAATGAAGATATATCAAGAGATTGTAAGCAAACTTAGACCGTGGACACTAACAACAGAAATGACCAATCACCACAATTTTATTATGAATAGTGTTTGTGTCTACCCCATGTGCAAGTATTCTAATCGTCCTTGTCTCCTTTCTTGTGTCTCCTCGGAATGTAAGTGTTGCTCTCATTTGTTAGATGCAAAAGCTAAAAGCAACAGGCTTAACAGGATGTTTCTGATTCCAGAGACCACAGCTTAACAGCATGCTTGTTTACTTGACAGTCTGCTGAGAAATGTATGCTATAAAGATGGAGATGTAAAAAGAGCTGTTTCTCAAGAGGTTTATATTTGTGAATGTTGTTCTTAATGTACTATGGGAAGTGATTTCTTTTCTCTTTTTCCCCCCTATGGTTAATCTCATGGTGTTACTGTATCTGACTTTGTTATCTGGTATATTGTGTATACATTTATTTGTTGATGTGAAATAGAGAAGGAAAGGGGAAAAACAAGATATTGAGAAGGGGAGGGGGAGAGAAAGTGGGAGAAGCACATGAGAAGGGCTATCTATCAATGCTCAAGGAATAATGTACCCACTATCTGACGAACGTCACTGCAACCCCTTTAAATGTTATCCCAACACTAAAATCCAATTAAAAAAGAGAAATAACCATAACCACATACAGGACATAATAATAGAAAAAAAACCCTCTTCTTTCCAAAAACAAAGTTCTGTTTCTAAGAAAAACAAAACAATGAATCTAATACAGCAGCGCAGGTTAAGTCTGGATGGCGACTTGGAACAGGAAACAAGTCAAGAGAAAAGGATCTTTGACCTGAATGCTTTGATAATGGTAAATGTCCAAGTGTAATAAAAGCTTCCAGGTTGAAGCAACAGCAGTCAGAAAGGAAAGACTTAGATGAAAAGTATGGTAGAAATCGAATTACTAGGAGCTGGCTAGTAATTCAATGTGGCAGAAGAGGAGCTTGGAGGATGTCTGTTTAGTACCAAACAGAGCTATTTACTTGTACTCAACCTCTCAAATCCATAAGCAAAGAGAAGTTGGCAGGATATTTTTTTTCTTTCTCTTAAGTATGAATCAGTCAAATTTATATTCCTCCCCAATTGTGGTAGATAAATACTAATCATTATTTCTGAACAGTTTAACAAATGCAGGGTGAGGTTGATTATGAAAAAATGGAGGTAGGCAACAGCCATCTCTTTATTTCTAGGGAACTCTGTGTGGGACACACTCCATGGTCTGTTCCAAAAGATGAAGTAAAGAAACCCCAAATGCATGCTTTCCATCTCTGTGAGACTTTTGACCTTCTCCCCCCCCCCCACACACCTTTCTTTCAAAACAGAATTCCAGACTCACAAGTTAAAAACAGGACAGGAGGACGTCACAGATTGAGAATGCAAAAACCTCGGGACATGTAGTGCCTCATGGAAAGCAGAGATGAGAAAGAGAGATCTTGATTTGGTCTGTCTTCTGCTCCTTGTGGTGGCTCCAGATACCTGGGTAGGACTTTTGCAAGCATTTGTTTGAATGATCCAACTCATGAGTGAATTTGATCACCCAAACTGAAAAGATTTTAGCAGTTCTAATTTGAAGGGAGGAGTTCGTGTAGCCACCAGCCACAGGATCCTAACATACCAAGGTGATTAATCTTGTTCCCCTCCACCAGAAGTTTTAGCCTTGCCTGCAAAACTCCAACACAGAACACTTGAAGAGAGGTGGGGGGGGGGAGGGAGGAGAGTGTGTGTGTCAGAGAGAGAGACAGAGTAGGGGGAGGGAGAGGGAAAAAATGTTCCATTGGCAAAGCTTGCTTTTAACAGTGGGAGACTCTCAGCAATGTTGCCAATATCCTAGGGGCTCAATACTTTTCTGGCTTTAGCAATAACTCCCAAGTTCAACAAATTGCCAAAGAGTTATAAGCTTCTTATTCGCTGGATGTATGCCTCCTGTTGCTCTCCTGGCTGGAGAGTGTCCCTGCATACATGTTGGTTGAGCCCCATTGATAATTCGTGTGCCTTCAAGTTTTCTCCAGCACTGAAGAACTCTGGCATTTCTGGGTTAACATCTGCTCTGTGATCTATGATCTATATTCTCCACTCCCTCTCGCCTTTGCTTTGAACTGAATGACTGAGTTAAGCAACCCTACTCACTACCCACCACCTAACAAGCTGGGACGTGTGAGTCTTCCTTAGTGTTACAACACTTGAATTTTAGCCCAGACTAACCAGTAGCACCAGTATTCAAACGATAGCTGGTGGTGACAACTCCAGAAACCCAGAGGAAATGGTTGGTAGCAATTCAGCCACTTCAGAGCATGAAGTGGGGCATGGGGAGAGCTGCCAAGACAAATGGCAGAGATTTGAAGGAGAGAATTTCTGGAGGAGCCTGTGGGATGATGCTAACACAGAGAACAATGACTGACTGTGGAAATGGACACAGAATGAATTTCACCCCATTTGCAATCACTTTGATTCTCTACAGTCCACTTTAGAATCACTGTAGATACTAAGTAACTACTCATCACAGGTCATCAACTAACTCTAAGTCAATCAATGCCTAACTCTGTTTCCCTTCGATGTGGCTACCACATTAACTTTTACTTCCTTATTCATCTTTTGCTTGTTTAGAGAGAGGATCTCACACTATTTAATCTAGGCTAACTTCAAACTAGCAAGGCTCAAGCCTCCACGTGGATCCACCATGCCTGCTTTCTTCGTGGATTTCTATATAACACAGAATCTGGGTGGTGATTTCATGATGCAATGCAAAGTCATTGCTCTCAAAATGTATTCCCCCATCAAATCTCCTTGGAAGGAATGAGAAGTGAGGTTTTCTGCTTTGATTTTTCTTCAGAAAACACAAGTGCCTAGCGTGCAGTGGCTCCACTCTTCAGACATGGTAAGGTTTATGCCAAGAGACCTAGTGGTTAGTTTCTGGATCTTATTTTTATGGATGCAAGCTTCTTATCAAAGATTAGAACAAACCATCACTTTAGTAACTGGAGAAAATCTGAGACCACTGGATATTCAAAATTCTACTTTTCCTTCTTAACAACCTTATCTCATTTCATACATAATTGTTCTCAAGAAACCAAGTAAGACCCATTTGCTATGATATGCATTTGTAGGGAAAGACAGAGGGAAGAGGGGAGGGATAATACACCTTTGCAGGGTGTACATAAGCAAGCAAATTCCAAATTTGCATCACTGCTACACAGAGCCTTGATCTGAAACAAAGATTAGGCTCAGAGTAATAAGGGCCATGTTCAAGACCCAGATTGCATCGTGGTACAGATTTATCTGACTTTCTTCTAAAAGCACCATGGAGGCAGAGGACAGTTACTCTATAACTGCCATCTGTCACCTGAATTCTCATTTCTACTGCCTCAAGAACAACCAGTGAATGAACTTTTCAGCATTTATTCATCGTAAAGAGGACTTTTGCAACTCAGTCTTTTCTAATTGCTGTAATCCTTTTATTTTGTAAGTGAAAGAAAGCTGTGGTTTAAGATTTTCTATAAGCTTCATTATTCAAATCAGATCTTGATACCCCAATATTATTTTAATAACCATGTCCTGAGAATTAGCTAAAGCTTTACCAGTCTCTCACTGCTGATCCTCTAACACATTGTTTATGTCATTTTGAGGAACAGAATTCAATGAATTGCATCCAGGTTCTATTTTTCCTTCCTAGCATCCTTATCTTATTTCATTGGTAATTTGCTGGTGTTGTTGCTGTTGTTGTTGTTTTTCTTTTTTGTCAGTCTGAGCTTTTCCGCTTAAGGCTAGCACTTTACCAATTTAAGTCATAGCACCACTTCCTGTTTTCTGGTTGTTAATTGGAGATAAGAGTCTCATTCACTTTCCTACTCAGGCTGGCTTCAAACCACAATCCTCAGATCTCTACCTCCTGAGTAGCAAAGATTCTAGGCATAAGCCTCCAGTTCCCAGCTAATTTTTTTAAGGTAGGAAATCAAACATGATCTCCCGAGGGCACAGAGGAGTGAAAAGATATCAAAGAGACTGAGGTTGCACTAGACAGAACCGTTGGGATTTTTCAGATTGTAAAGATGCTCTAACTCACAACTACTGTCCCAAATCTGAAGTAAGAGAAGTGGCTGAAACACAGTCTAATCCAAGCTAACACATGTCCTGAAAAAATTCATCTCATTCTTGATTATTTCAATTTGAGAATAGGTTTTCAATGGGGATTTCCATTGTAGGATGAAAAAAGGGGGCAATTGGCAAAATACAAAGTGTTTTGTTTCTCCTAAGGATTACTAGAATCTAACATATTCCAAATTTCCTTCAGTATGAACAAGATACTGAGCTTTTACAAATCATTTGAGTTCTAGGTAGGCATAAGATGTTAGTATTTTTTAAAGGTGTAAATATTAAGAAAAGTGGACAAGGGAATACTTAGACCCTATATTATCTTTTCAACTTGAACTCTGGGCCTTTACTCTGCTCCAGATCATTTTTTTGCTCATGGCTAGCACTCTACCACTTGTGCCACAGCTCCACTTCTGGCTTTTTGCTGGTTAATTGACGATAAGAATCTCACACACTTTCCTTCCCTGGCTGGCTTTGCCATGATCTTCAGATCTCAACCTCCTGAGTAGCTAGGATTACAGGCATGAGCCATGGACCCCTGGCTTCTTTTCAACTCTTTCTTTTCAACTTTTTCTAAACAAATTCAAAATGTAAAATATTGTCTAAAATAAATCATAGGGAGTTGAGTAGAATTACTTAAAGGACAAATGCTCCAAGATGGTTTCAAACCTGTCGTCACACATACCAGATAAGAGGCTCTGGAAAATCATCCCTTTGTTACCATCAAGGGAAAAATGTGTATTTGGTTCTTATCTCTAGAGAATGGGGGTTCTTCACCCCTCTGCATGGAGCAGTACATCCTTCCAGAGCCCCTTTCTCAGAGTTCTTTCTTTCCCTCATCCACTACTTACTTCCTTAAGCCTTTCCTCTCTCTATGTACATGATAAGCCCGGATAAGCCATTCCCTTTCTTCAACAGTCATAGCTTGGATATGGAATCAAATCCAGAAGTTACATTGAGCCAAACTATATAGTGTCTGTGACTCTCCTGTATATGTGGTCATTGCCTAATCTGTTATTTAACTTATAAGTCTTGCAGGAGAAAGTGAAAGAAAGAATCGTAGTTCAATCAGTACTGTGCAAACAAAGTTAATATGGCTTGGTGCCAGACGCGATTAAATGTGATTGAAGGTTCCTACACGTGTGTGTAGGGGAAGGGGGCGGGGAAGGGAAGAACCAAGAATGAAAAGTAGAATGCCACCACCATGGTCCTTTGCCAACCTTCTTAAAATCACTACCATTGTGTCGGATTAAAAGGCATTTGTTGAAGATTTTGTAAAGCATTAAGCTTATTTGTTGTTCTTTCAGAACAAAAACATGACTAAAAAGCTGTTAGTCAACACTGTCTTCGAAGATAAAGCTTTCTAGATAGCAGCTGAGTCAATGGAGAGCTTCACACAGTGATTAGCAGCTCTCTCCCAAATTTCAGCTAAGCATCGAACACTTTCTTCCACACCTATGACCCACTTCCAGGCTCACTTAGACTAGGTCACAGAGGCATGGTTTTGTTTCATTCTCCTGTGAGCAAGAAGCATCATCCTCCCTGTGTGTAAAAGGATGATGTCATTAGTACGAAAGCCTAAAAAATATAATGTGCTAGGCAGAGAGAAATGAACTCTGAAAATGTCCAAGCACATTGGATTGCTTTATGTTTGATCCCTTGGGATATATCCCAGGACCCAGAGAGGCTACTGCAAGGATGATTTCCCAGAAGAGAGCTCCCAGACCCAAACCCCAGCAACAGCTCTGAGGAAAGCAGCCCACGAGCAATCTGTCTATTCTCAGAGAAAAGCAGTGGAGACTCAGCTGTCACCCACTAGAGTGAATGGGGTTCAGTCCACCCCACAACAATGACCCATGTCATCTGCAAACATCTTCCTCACAGTGTCGAGGGCTCATGTCAGGCATTGTGGATCTCTATACTTGCTAGAAGGCAATTTGAGGACATTTTCTGGACCATACAGTCGAGAAGGAAAGAAAACCAGTCGACTGGCTGCTTCTATCCTTCAGTTGTTCCCAACATTGGAAAACATAATCAGTGAAGAATGCCCATAACAATAGACCAACCAAAAGGAGTCAGAGAATCAATTGGATACATGATAGTAGCTGAAAAGTGTAATATCTCTTTCCTTGATCATCCTAAGGGCAATAAAGGAAAAGCTTAACAATGTATTCAATCAGTACGAACATATAAAAACCTTCAGACACGAAGACTAAAGCTAGGCATGGGCGGCTCGTGCCTATAATCCTCACTGCTTGAGATTAGGAGGATTGCATTTCAAGGCCAGCCTGGGCAGAACAATTCTTAAGAATCCCTTCTTAACGGAGAGCTGGGTTATGGCTATCCCAGCCTAACATTGGTGTGTGACTAGACATTGAAAGCCTATCTTAAAAAATAACCAGCTGGACATTTGTGGCTCAGCCATAAGGGCACCTAGCAATCCCCAACACTGCCAAAAAGTTTAAAAAGAGAGAAATAGGGACATCTAAATACTCAAGTAGAACTATCCATTGTTGCGTTCCATCAAGAATGGACAGCCAAACAGAAAGATGATTGAGAACCAAGAATAAAGCCTAATGTCAGAAACAGACTAGGGAGGAAACCTAACAAGACCTGTCTGTTCAGATTCCTCCTGGCCTTCTTTTGGGCTGTCCATGTATCCGTGTAAGATGCCTTGTAGGGAACTATACAGCTAGCTCCTCCACTTCCTCTGACTCATCTTGGGGAAGGAGAAATTTCATTTCTGTGACTTGCTTGGAGGGAGAAGGGAACAGGAAATTGGAGGACAAAGAAGGTCAAAGAGACTTTGCTCCAAGGCGGTTCAATCTCCTTTCTTGCTCAAAGCACTCAGGATGTCAAAAAGTCCCATCATTCGGAATATGGTGTTCTGAGTTCCCAAAATATCAAAACGATTACTGTGGAGACATTGCTCCGAGAACTGGTTGCTGAGTGGAATGCCTTTGTCTATGGAGGCATCTGGCCATTTCTGGATACAGCATTTGGTTGTTCCAACTCCTATCAGGCCACTGAACTGCCCTGTTAGGGTGCATGACTAGGGAGCCCCACACATGAGGAATCACCTGGTCCAAATAGCAATAGAGCAATCTGGAGAACGCTTGTCCTAAGAAATGGAATGGAAGTCAAACCTTTTGGCTTTTTCCTGTAATTCTGGGGGAGTTTTAACACTCCAGAAAAGATTGCCCTCATATTTCAAGTGCTCTATTTATCCCATCCTGTCTGACACACCAGCATCTTCACTGGTTCTTCAAACAAGAAAAAAGTTGTGCAAATAATCACCAGTGGCAGACAACAGAGATTCTGAAAAGATGTTAGCTGTTAATGTGGATCCTTTCAGCCATGAAATATGTTAGAAAATATATTACACAAAAAGAGCAAGCAATTATTTTTTTTACCAAAATATTAAAACTAACAGGCAAAACTAACTCAGGCAAATATTTTGGAAAATATATGACACAAAATTAGCAAGCAATTATCTTTCCAAAATATTAAAACTAACAAGTTAATATTTTTATAATTAAAAGCTTACTGCTAAATAATACATTTAAGAACCACCGATTATTTTGCTTGAGAAGATATTCAGTCACTGAATGCCTCTTTATTTATTTATTTATTTATTTATTTATTTATGTTTTACTTATTATTTTGGTTCTGGTACTGGGCATTGAATTCAGGGCCTGGACATTGTCCCCGAGCTTATTTTGCTCAAGGCTTGAGTTTTACCACTAGAGCCACAGTTCTACTTCTAGCTATTTTTGGTGGCTAATTGTTAATAAGTAGCATTTAGAAATTTCCATCTGATTCCTTTCCTCCTTGTATGACTAAATTTACTACTTTAAATATATAATTTTATTGTTATTATCAAGGTGTTGTACAGAGTGGTTACCATTTGATAAGTCAGGTAGTGAGTACTTTTTGTTTTTTTGGACAATGTTACCCTTCCTTTGCTTACCCCAGTTTGCTTCTCATCTCTGCCCAGGTCTTGAATTACTAAACATAGACTCTGTAATTGTTCTATACAGGTAGAACTTCACAGCAAACAGAACCTTCAGCCAAGTGAAATGAAACCACTTACTTTTTGGGGGAAGAAAAAAAAAATCTTAGTCAGGTAAAGCCAGACTGCTCAGAGGTAAGGAGTATGATTAGACATTTGATGACTTCCTGTAGTCCCAGACACACCGCAAGTGAAGTGAAAGATTACAAATGTATGTGATGATATTGCACTAATGTAAGGGTTTCCTGCTCTGAAACTTGAACTTTCCTCATCTATCCAGTGGGAGAGGTGGGAAAACAGCACAGCAGATTTGTGGAGAGGGAGTCCTTAGTCTCTCTCATGGCCTATATGGTTCAAAATAGGACTCAAACACAAGTCACAAGCCAACCAAAGCTGCATCTCTTGGGTGCATGTCAGCTTTTGAGTACTGCCCAGAATCAAGTTATTTCTTGTTTGCACACCTACACTCAACTGGAAAAGAGGAACAATAGCTTAACTTAAAAGCAAATGTGTAAAGTAATACCATTTAGTGATTGCCATCTCTCAGCCAAGAGATTAGGACCTCAGGAACGTGAGGTCCTTAACAGACCTTATCTTATAGCAAATTCAGATAAAAATGGTACAATCTTGGGGTGAGGGAGAAGTTCAAACAGTAGTGTTTGCCTAGCAAGTATGAGGCTCTGAGTTCAATAAGCAGTCCCATATTGTACGTATGTATGTGTGTGTGTGTGTGTGTGTGTGTATGTATGTATGTATGTAAATGAAACTCCAATGAAAAATGCTAATTTTTAAAACTCTTAAAAGAATAGTATAATTTTGGTTTAATTTTTTCTTTATGTATACAAAGCTTATAAGGCACTTATATATCATAAATTTTTATCTATAACCATCTGACCTCTAAGACTGCAAGAGTTTAAAAGCAATGAAATGAATAAATTCTTCAGTACCAAAGGGATGTCCTACCCTGGCTGGAACCCAATGACCATTCCAACATCTTGAAGACATAGCCTCTTAGAAAGACTAACTCACAGTCCAATAACAGGAAACTAGTACTTGAAAGGTGGAGGTGGGGTAAAAGGGAGGAGGAGTAGAGGAAGAAAAGGACATGAAGTACAGTCATAAAATTCAACATATATTCTATAAAATTGCAACATTTGAGGGGAGAGGTAGGGATGGGAGGAATGGGGGAGAGTAATAGAAGGAATGTCATAGATCAAGATGATTTTTTTTGATCCACAAATGTTATTGTGTACATTTCTTTAGAATTTTTTTATTTTAAAGGTAATGTATAGAGGGGTTACAGTTATGTAAGTCAGGTAATGAGTGCATTTCTTTTTGGACAGTCTCAGCCGCTGATCAAGATGAATTGTATTTATAACTCCTTTGTACACTACTTAAAGATAATAAAAATCTAATGAAAATTAATAATGATAGTAATATAATAAAGGCATAGCCTTGGAAAAGTTCATAAAAAAAGGTAAGACTTGGGTTGAGTTTGAAACAGTAACAGTAAAACGTGCACTTTTCATGGCTCTTTAATAACTGGTCATTTCTGAAATCATCAAGACTTCAGCCCTTAAACAGAGATTCTGCAGAGTGTTTGGCTTCAGATTTCCTGTAATAATTTTGGCATCTCTCATATATGATCAAGTACACCCTCAGTCTTGTCAAAATGGATGTGTTCACTGGCTGTTGAAGTTGTATGTTCTGCTAATGCTCTTATCAAGACAGTTTTGAGATCAACTTCATCCTTCCATGCAATCACCTCTCAGGTGAAAAAGGCACAGCCTGTAGCTCTCCTAACAGAGCTTTTAATTATGTAACTCTCCTCTAGCCCACATTTTAAGATCTGTTTTAAAGCACAAAAAAAAAGGGAAGGGAGAGAAGGACATTTTGAGCTTTATCAATAGTCAGATATTGAAACCATGGCCTCCTGTAAACCACCTAGCTCCATGCTCCAGAGAGCAATTATCATTTCTTTTTTTTAAGATTGATATAGTTTGATCTTCTTTGTGGTTCATCAAAATATGCTGGGTCAGAAGGGCCCAAATTCTACCCTTGAAAGACACTGGCCTGAGAGATGTTACAGTCCATAGGATACAAGCTCGGAGTCTGCAAAAGAGAAGCCATGAGAAGGGTCATTGAAAGCCACCCTGGAGTCCACTAACTTCAAGGAGTATAAAACATGTCTTCACCTCATCCCAAGTACAGAGACACATACTATAGTGGACACCTTCAGTGACAGGCATTCTATGACTTCACATATACTGATATTTTTAATATTTATAAAGCTAGGTGTTATCAAGAAAAAGAAAGATATTCTCTAATAGTTATTACTTGTAGTATTTATCCCATGGGAACACTCCATGATTCGGGCTTCAGGAAAAAGTTTCAACAATCTAATTTCCATGTACTGCTGTAAGTGACCTTTATCTACACATTTCTATTGGGAATAAGTTTCATTAGGATCCCAGGTCTACCAGGAAAAAAAAACTCACTTGGTGAAACCTAGAAAGCAGTACTGTTCAAAGCAAAGCAAATTTATTCACAACTTATAAAGAATATTTTCTGGAACAATAAGAACAAAATTGAGTTTTTCTTTTTAAATGGGTTTTTCTTTTTAACAGTTATTTGTTTAAAAGCAAATAGACTGATTACATGTAGCCACCTATGTTAAACTTTTTCTAGCTGAGATGTAATCTTAATATAATGACTATTGTTATGAGATAAATATATCAATAATAACAATTTTATTTATATAATCATTTCCCAGTCAATTGTGCTTGGGGAATCTTATAATCCCATGAAATGATTAAAACTTTAGTAAGAAGACATCAAATGAAGGAGGCAAAAGCTTTTCTTCAAATACTGCTGAAAGAATTGTGGGTGAATATTTGAACTACAGAAAAATAGCAGGTGATAAGAGACATTGCAAAACCATCTTGCCTGCATGGTGTTACTTTTGTCACTCTAGTAACTGGGGGGAGGGAACTCTCTTTAATTCCCCATTTTATAGCTTTTCCTCAAGAAGTAGCAATAAAGCTTGGCACCAGTACTTCTAATGGTAGCTACTTAGGGGGCTAAGGTCTGAGGATGTAGGGTCAAAGCCAGCTTAGGCAACAAAGTTCATGGGACTCATCTCCAGTGAATCATCAAATAAATAAATAAATAAATAAATAAATAAATAAATAAATAAATCAAGCAAGCAAGCAAGCAAGCAAGCAAGCAAGCAAGCAAGCAAGCAAGCAAGCAAGCAAGCAAGCTTTGGAACTATGGCTCAAGTGTTAGACCACTAGCGGTAAGCACAAAAACTCAGGGGCAGTACCCAGGCCTCAAGTTCAAGCCCTAGGACCAGTTTTTATTTTTATTGTTGTTGTTGTTTGCTTCTTTGTTTTTATTGTCATCAGAGAGGCTTAAACTCTGGGCCTGGGCACTGTCACTGAGTTCTTCAGCTCAAGGCTACTGCTCTACCCTTAAGTCATAGCATCATTTTCTGGGGTGTGTGTGTGTGTTTAAGAAAGGAATCTCGTAGACCTTCTCATGCTCATGCTCATGCTCAGGCTGGCTTTGAACCATGATCCTCAGATCTCAGCCTCCTGAGTGGGTAAGATCACAGGAGGGGCCACCAGTGCCCAGCTCCCAGAACCCAATTAAAATAAAGTAATAAATAAAGGAAGCAAAGGTCAGAGGTTGAAGGAATATTGACTGAGGCCAGCCTTAGGCAACAGTGTGAAACCTATCTGAAAAATAAACTAAAGGAGAAAGGACTACGGGTATGGCTCAAGAAAGACGTCAAATAATCCCCCAGCAAACATCTGGACCTGAATTAAAACTTTAGCATCACCAAAACAAAAACACAAAAAGAAAAAGAAAAGAGATCCTACTTTTCTGTTGATTGCATCCCATTTGCATAGCCAGTAAATTTTCCTTTAAAAAAATAAAGGAAGGAACAAAACCAAAATAATGATAAGCAACGTCTCCAATATTACATTTGTTTTTTCATGTGCACGTACATCCTGATGAAGAAAACACGGTCCAGGCCCCACCGTAAGGGCCCACGAGTGTCATCTCCAACCACTTAGCCATCATGACATCCTCTCGTTTTGAGTTTCTTAGTAACCACAAACTCCCTCCTCCCTTCAAAGTCGATGGGGATGGTGTGAAAAACACTACTGGTTACCTCTGCCACAACCATTTCCTCCCCATCTTCCTGGCTAACAGAACATTATTATTCTTTCAGATGCTCAAGGAAAGTGGTCTCCCCCTCCCTTCACAAGAAGTGGATCTAAGCTATCGTGGGGATCGATTCCCCTTTGCTAGGACCCTGCACCCCCTCCCCCAAGAAGCCCTGCTCTATCCAAAGATGCGCAAGAGAAACTGTAGAACTTTCTAAGACATGCCCACGATCCTAGCACACAGTGCAGATGTAATCTTCACTACCCCAGTGGCTGCTTTGGCACCGTGAAGTTTAAAACCAAAGCACCTGGCTAATACCCTGGGTACCCTGGAATGACAAGCTGGGGACATTGGGTCCCTGGGGAATCTTCCAAACCAAACTTGCAATCATCCTCACATTGCATTCCTTAGGAGAGACTTCCCCCCTCCTTGTTTCTATCTGTTTAATTGGACATGTTTACATTTGCTGATGAAAGGATCCTAACCATGATGGCACTAGAGGCTCACCCTGATATTCTAGACACTCTGGAGGATAAGATTTCAGGATTGTGGTTTGAAGCCAGTTGGAGCAAGAAGGTTTGTAAGGCTCTTAGACTCTGACTTCACCCAAGACCGGCACCCCACCCAGGTTTGTTTGTCCTCTGGTCTATTCTGAGAGCCTAGCAAAATGCTAAGTGCACAGAAGACACTGCAGTAGCTAGCTGTTGAATGAACTATGGGATTCCCAACTCTAAAGAGCTCACTTAGGCTGGGAAATGAGGGGAGAGACAAGGGGTAGATTATTGAAGGAGCCTAGAGGGTTTGCGAAGCTTGGGATTTATCCTTAATATAAGTATTATGTCAAAGAAGTTTGCAGAAAGGGTCATATAATCTGATATTGGTGTTTAGTTTGGCAGTTATGTGAGAAAGGATGAGAAAGACAGACAGACAGACAGACAGACAGACAGACAGAGACAGAGTTGAATGTTGAGAAGAATTCACCTTTAATCCTGGCAAGATATGATGTGACTTGAATGGAAGGAACAGCAGGAAAAACCAAGAGAAATAACAGGCAGAAATAACATAAAGGTAAGAGCTGCTTTCAGACAGAATAATGACATGGTGAGAGAAACCAGTCTTCTGATGAGAGGAGTAAACAGATTGTCTACCGAAGTAGAATGAAAATGTCTACTTAAAAAAATAAAAAGAGGGCCAGAAGTGTGGCCTAGTGGTAGAGTGCTTGCCTAGCATGCATGAAGACCCGGATTCGGTTCGTCGGTACCACATCTGTAGACAAAAAGCCAGAAAGAGTGTTGTGGCTCAAATTGTAGAGCTCTAACCTTGAGAAAGCCCAAGAACAGTGCTCAGGCCCTGCATTCAAGCCCAGGACTGGCAAAATAAATAAATAAATAAAAATTAAAAGTGAACTTTGAGATGTATATTAGCTACCCATGGAAGAAAAGGAGAAACCCACCATGAAGGGCAGATGTCAAAGCTAGAGACACTCTGGAAGGTTGGCACATGGGCAGTACTTGTTGTCTGCATCCAGATGTGTGTGCATGCATCCATCTGTGTACAACATGGGAAAGAGAGCTGCAGAAAGCACAGGACTTACAGCAGGAGCTGGAATTGCAATGGTCAGGAGGAATTCCCTTATACAGGATTCTCACATCTTGGAGCTTTGCATTCCATCACTTTGGGGGATTTGTGTTTTTCTAGCTTCCTCGTGGATTCTTCATCTCTTCCCTGGCTCTGATTTCCTCCAAGGCACTCAGGGACCCTCAGGTCTAAACCCACCTTCAAAAGGCTTCAAATTCAGTTTGTCAGCTAATGTGTTGACATGTACATTGTGGGGGGGAGGGAAATGGGGACCAAGACATGTGAAAGAGTATCAATGTATGGGAATTAATGCACTTTCTATCTGGCAAATATCATGTAACCCTTCTATTAATTACAATAAAAAATATATGAAAAAAGAATGACACACCCTAAAATAGTTTTAATTTCCTTAATTTATTTGTGTGTGTGCACATGTGCATATTGCATACTGGTCCTAGGGCTTGAACTCAAGACCTGAGCTCTATCTCTGAGCTTTTTGCTCAAAGCTAGTGTACTATCATTTGAACCACTACTCTATTTCCAGGCTTTTTTTTTTTTTTTAGTAATTAATTGAAGATAAGGATCTTGTGGAATTTCCTGTCGGGATTGGCTTCAAGCTGCAATCTTCAGATCTCAGCTTCCTGAGTAGGTAGGATTACAGGTGTGAACCACCAGCACACAGCCTACATTTATTTTTTAAAATCTTTTTCTATCTGAACTGAATTTGAGAGATAAGAAAAGCCACTACTTCACAATTCAAAAAAAATTTATAGCTATTTAATATTTATCACTCCCTCTTTTAAGTTTTTGAAGAGGACGAAGGTGATACTGGTGACTGAACTGAGGGCTTTGGGGCTTGCTAAGCAAGTGTTGTGTGATCCACATTTCCAGCGATTTTTTTCAGTTCTTTCGTTTGTTTTTTCAGATAAGATCTCTCACATTGGTTGAAAACAACCCTCGCTCTGATCTTCCTGTCTCCACCTCCTACATAGCTTGGATTACAGACATGTATCACCACATCTAGTTGCTCGAGTGTTACGAGTAACTTTCAAGAAGTTTGTTTTAAATAAACGGAGGGAGGATGAGGTAGCAGTGAGGGGGATTAACTCTCGGAGTGGAGATGGTACTTTCTAATGATTTGATCTGCGTATGGAGTTTGGGCCACCTAGTTCAAGATAAATCATGGAAATTTGAAATGGACTTGCTGGCGTTTCACTGATATTTCACCTTTCACCATATTTCACTTTCCCTGCCCATTAAATACAGCACCCTGGAGTCAGGCTGGAGCCCGATCCCTGCTCTCCACAGCACCGTGCAGGAGATAGCCTCTCTCCTAAGGACACGCTGAATGTCTCTAATCATGGATCATCCCACACTAGAAGTCCACCTTTCCACTGTTTGTTTACTCTTGCTCTTATCACAGATGTGGATGGCATTAGATATGTTTCTTTTTAGCATGTATGAGGTCAGCAGAGGTGAACCTTGTGTCAAACAGACATGTAGACAAGCAGATACAGTTACAATGCAAACCTCCAGCTCCAAGTCAAAACAAAAGAATTCTTTCAGGACACCTCACAACCTCTTGAAACCAATGTGATGATCTGGGGGATACTTTCTCCACAGAGGTCAAGCTCAGACTTCCCTACTTGAAAGGCTCTTCATCCGGCACAGATTAGCATTGGTGGCAGATGCTGCCATCATTTTCTCTCTCTCCATCCCTGTGTTGATGAGAACCAGTCTCCTACACCTTCCTTGAGAGGCAAATTAAATGGAAGATTTGTAGGAAACAAAACCTGGAATCTTGTATGGTGCCCAGCGTTTAATCTCCTACTGCCCAATCTATTTCAGCCTCTGAGGGGAAAGAAGACAGCACACAGCTTCTCAACTGCCATCTGCTCAAGAGAGCAGAGAAGGGACTGAGACGTCACAAGGCATTTGTCCCCTCCACATGGCCACAACCCTACCTCTCATTTCATCATCTTTTCAGTGCCAGAGTCTTGCAATAAGAACTTCAATATTTCTGCGGTGAATTCCTTACCTTTTAAATCTCAGCATCTCGCTGTTTTCACATCTTAGAAATTATAGTTAACAACAACAACACTAGACCTCAAAGAATCATTCATTTTATTTTTTACCATGTTATTTTATTTTTTGGCTAAAGCTAATGTCTTTTGTCCCATTTTTATCCTTATATGCCCTTCTACCTGATTATTTATTCATCTATTTCCACAAGCCCTGAGTTGTTTTTATTTTCTTTTTGTATACTTTGTCCTACCTTCAAGCCCGCCATCTTACATCTTTTTTTTTTTGGGGGGGGGGGGTCAGTAGTGGGGCTTGAACTCTGAGCCTGGGTGCTGTCCCTGGGCTTTTCAGCTCAAGGTCAGCACTCTGCCACTTGAGCCACTGTGTCACTTCCGGTTTTTTGGCGGTTAATTGGAGATGAATCTGCTTGGGCTGGTTTTGAACTGCAATCCTCAGATCTCAGCCTCCTGAGTAGCTAGGATGACAGGTGTGAGCCGCCAGCATCCGGCCATCTGCCGTCTTTAACTGTCCTCCATCTCTCTAATCTGTGGCCGTTTCCTCTCTTGTCATACATGACGATCCTGCAGTCCTCATTGTCATCAAGGTAACATGAAGAAATCAGACCCTCTCTCTGCTGCAAATCATCATGCAATTCTTTTTCAAGATGGTAACCCTTATGAATCAGCTACTCAGCCATTTTCCAGGAGATAACTAGGGCCTGTAACAGATTTTTTTTTCTTGGTCCACAATGTTTAACCACCAAAAGCACTTTTACTTACTAGAACTCCAGCTAGGGGGAGGAAACTGCATTCTACACGTTTGTTACATCAGAATTCTCTAGAATCCAGTCAATTCAGTCTTAACAAATTGAATCACAGCCTCATTCAATGAGGTCAGTGTGACTTTCTCCTCTTCTATCACTGGAAATGGATGAAAACCTGTAAATATATTACTTTATAAATACATTTTATAAGCTTTAGACATTATAAATATTTTGCATGTGAGGTTGATTAACATCTGTTTAATAAATAGAGTATGAACTAGTTATGTAAGTTTGAGCAGGTCATGTAATGTCCTGAAACCTCAAAAGTAGATGTGCAAAAATCATGATAATGACATTTCACCTGGGATAAGTGGCTATCTTTCTAATTGGCCATTAAGTAAACTCACTTGCAAAGCAAAAGTTGCACAAGTGTACATGTATTCATTTCACAGGCACATTATGGAAACCCAATAAACATTGACTAAATTAATGAATCCCAGCCTCTCATTACTTAAAGTTTAAATGTGACAGGAAATGTAGACACTATTTGTAAACTATAAAACAATTTACAGAATGGAATGCTACAGTAACAACCACACAGAATATATTTAGCCTTCCATTGCTAAGAATTCTGAAAACAGTACATTTAACCAAATCTGGATGAAAAACATTGCATCCATGCAATCATTGCCATTATTCCCCAAGCAATAGAGAATTACAGTTACATATCATGTACATTATATTAGGTATTATAAGAATGTATAGATGGTTTAAAGAACACAGGAAGACAACATGCATTAGACATAAATGCCATGCTACTTTTTTTTGAGGATCTTTAACCACATTGATTATTATTATCACAAAGGCACCTAACATTACATATACTTTTCCCAATTAAAAAAGAAGCCAAAGTATTTACACTCTATAAGATTTACTTGCTGTTTTACAGCACTGATTATCAAACCCAAAACTTCATTCATGCTAGGCAAATATTCTACCACATTCCTATCAGTAGGGTGGGTTTCAGTACCTGGGGTATCACTGGACAGGAATAAAGCAAAAACATATGACAATTTTGTGTGATGAATTTGGGGCCAAATAATATATGGAGCCAATGTATAGCATTCAGTGCTTATTTAGCAATAAACATTATTTTTCAATATGTATTCGATATGACTGCCAGACTACAGGCCCAGTACTATACTCCAAAGATCCCAGGGGGAAGAAACAGATTTTAGAAAGCCATTGGGCTCAGCCCTTGATCAGTCGTGTGAACACTGGCAAATTTCTTACACTCTGTAAGAATTCATTTTCTCATTTTAAAAATTAAGATTGCAATGTACTGTTTTGGTTTAAACATAACTAGCAACCAAACATTTTCAGAGAACTTTTAAACTAAAAAAATCAAAAGCTTAGGTTCGAAATTGAGAAGTGATTATGTCCACTGTGCTGAGTGCCATGCTACTTTTTATGCATCCACCCATTGCTGTGTCCATGGAGAGTTCTAGAACCAATCCCTGTGGATACTGCTGCACAACCAGATATGTCGTTATGCCTGGAGACAGTATCATGGATATTGCAGTCTGCCAAGGTTTGCTAGGACACAGGAGTCTTGAACATATTCTAGTCTCAATTTCAGTCACGTTTGCCTCCTCTGCACTTCTACAGAACTTTCCATTTCGGTTTTACTTAGTTCGTTGTATGATTAGTCAGGGTGTTACAGCAGTAGGCAACATTTGCATATTGTTTTTATTTCAACATCTGCTGGGCCACTCCCAGATTCGATGATGGATTTTTTACATTGTGACAGTAACATTCCTCTTGTACTACCCAATTTTTATACCAACAGAGCACAAGGCTTAGCTACTTTAAGAGGAGAAGGGAGGGGGAAGGCCTAATACATTGGCTTTGATTAAAAAAAAAAAAAGATTTATGTTTTGCTCATGGCAGGGCCCAGCACAGACAGGTAAACTTATTTCAGGAGTGATCAATCATTCACAGGCCAGCTCCCCATTCTCTTGTTTCCCTGTAGCCCTGGCCAGCTTTGTGGTCAGAGCTGCTACTCAGCCTCTCAGAGCCCAGCTCACAGAAGAGAAGGAAGAACACAGGTGTGATACCTCAAGCCCCAAACTGAAGAGTGATACCCTTTAATTCCATTATAGGCAACTGGCCACAATAGCACCAGCTGATCCAAACCTATCTTTAATGGTGCCTAGAACAGACAGTCCCCCAATTTGTCCAATTTTCAGAGGACTATTACTCACAGAGAATTTGTAAAAATCACAAGAATTGAGGTAGACACCTAAAAGATGACAACAACGAGAGTAGAAAATGTAGAAAGATCCATCATTATAAACTGTGGATCCCAAGGACCCTTCCTTGGTTCTACCTAGGATCTTATTTCTTACCTCACCCCTACATTCCTTTTAGATAAACTCTGAAGCAGAAAAAAAATGGAACATGAACTGACTTCCCAAATGATGTTGTAGATCTTTAATATAATATTAAGTACTTAATGTACTATGTTATCTCTCATCTCTTTTGCTGTCCCTTGGTTATCTCATATTGTTACAGTATTTCACCTTGTTATCTGATAGATTGTATACATTCGTATTTGGTTATTTGAAATCGAATAGGGAAGGGGGGAAAACAAGATGAAGGTTGGGGTGGGGGAGGGAAATGGGGACCAAGACATGAGAAAGGGTATCAAAGTATGTGAAGGAATGCACCTTCTATCCGGTGAATACAGTGTAAACCTTCTATTAATTACAATAAAAATATATGGAAAAAAAGTAAGCAAAGAATGGTGATTCTCCAATAGAAAGAATGAATTCTAATGTTCTGTACTGAAATATAACTGTGGTTTCAAGTAATAAACTGGGTAGTTCAAAAAAGCAAATAGAATGTTCTCAGGCAGGAAATAATACATACCTGAGGTAACAGATATACCAGTTACCATGATCTTACCAAAATGTATGTATAGGTTCAAAGTGCCACTCTATGTTTCTTACAATTTTAACTACATTTATGGATATACCTTAATTCCAATGTCCACCATAACTTACTATAATAAGTAGCTCCAAGTTTCATCTATTTTGTTCTTTGCTCAAAATCTAGTACTGATTACAGAACATGGCAGGTGAAACATGTTCAGACAATGCTTGTTGAATGAAGTCAAAAGTAATTTAAATAAAAAGAATAAAGTTTAGATAAAGGTATCTGCTTTTAAGTGTTTAAATTTTGAGTCTCAGTACACTGGGATAAATCTAAAGAAATAGGCTTTGGAAAATTTTATCAATAAATGATTTATACAAAAACACATTAACTGAGCATATATTATGGGGTCTTAGCCCTGTCCTTGAAGGCCTGTAGTCTACCATTTGCATGAGATTCTCCCACATGAGCACACAGTCCCTTTCAGAAGACTTGTCTTTTCTTTCTCATTGTCTTCCACATTTGCAGGAGCCACAAATTCCCTAAATTAAATGATGATTTCAAGGCAGATACGAAATTAAATTTTGCACCTCCACTGGTAATTAGTTGAACTCTCCTATTTTCTGCAAGAATTGAAATTGTAGAGATAGAATCTGAGCGTTCAGAACAAATTATATCCCATCATGACAAAAGTGGACGACACGGCCAAAAGTGTGAATGCAAATCACAACCTAGAGAAACACATGACAGAAATGCTGAAAGAAATGAAATATGCACAAACCTATGGAGTTTGTGTTTTTGTAAGCAACATGTGGGAAATTAAGGGAAATAGCTAGAATATCGTTGACTGTCCCGAGTGGTGAGGAGCCAAAATACTTCCCAAAAGCATTGAAATGAGTCAAAGGTACAAAGTGGGGAAGATTCAGGACAAAATAAACAGTAAACAGGTTTGTGTTTCCTGAACACCATTTGCCAGACCAAACTCACCCAATGGGTATCCTTTCATCATGGACCAGTTCCTTTATTCATGCTTTCATTCAAGAGCAATTTCACTTGTAGCATCCTGACTTTCCTGAGAAGACAGTGGAATCGTAGGAAGCATAGCAAAAAAATAAATAAATAAAATAAATTTGGATTTCAGCCCTTCAAGGGCATGCTCACTCATCCCTCGCTGGGTCTCACCTTCTTTAGAACTCTCCTAGCAAACAAGTTGTGCTCCGGTTTTCAACTCTGGGAAATGGAGTATTTCATTCAATCATTACTATTTGACTAGCTGTAAGAAACCTCCCTTCTTAACATCAGAAAGCAAACTCTGCAGGCTAAATAAAGACCTAAGGGGCTCACTGTCCAAGTGGAATTAACTCACTGCACCCACTTTAATGACGCCAGAAAACTTATTCTCTCTTCAGGATTCTGGGCTGGGCTTCATTTACATGGCATGTATTTACAAGACTGCAGACAAACAAAATAGGGGAGTGGGGGGGAAACCTTCCAAGGACCAGGCAATTTTGACAAAAGAAGGAATCCTCTACCTTGTCTTGTCTTCTTCAGTCAGATGCAAACACTTGGCCTGCTCTAACACAGGAATTGGGGTTTTGTTTGAAGATCTAAGCTGATAACACTTGGCTGTACCTGCCTTCAGGGCAGCTTAGGGGGGAAAAAAAGCATGGTGGGTTGTTACATTTTTTACATTATTACTACTAAACTCTTGCTATTGACTAAACAAGGTGTAATTACCATGGCAACTTCTAGCATAAACTGTGAAAAAAAAAAATCCCCCAATTAACAAGTCACCACTGCCATGTTAGGGGTGGAGTGCTGAACAATAAATTTATACATGCCATTCTGAAAGTTAAAAATCATCCTTGAGAAAGCAGGGAATCATTAACTAATAAGGAAAATGGCTTATTGAATGAACTGAAGATAGATGTAACCAAATGCTTTCTACTATAGTAACTATACAAATATTCTATTCCAATGCACTCATCTTCAAAATGAAAAGAGGCTCTGAGAAGAAATAACCATCTGATGTCCCAGAGTCAGTGAGGGACAAGACGGAATTTCCTGGCTCGTTCCCAAAAGCATTGAGTCACCACCGGCTTCTTGTAAGATGAATTGTGACTCTGATATATTCAAGGGTGTAGATACAATGAAACACAATATTCAAAATCAGGACTATCCCAGAAACAAAACTAGACCATCCTCTGCTCCTTGGTGACTCACAGACAAGTCTGGAACAGAAATCACCTTGAGGAAAGCCACCATCTTACAACTTGCCAGGAGCCATAGCACCCACCACCCAGACTCTTACTAAAGCACAACTCCATTTCTGTCCTTCATCCTCTGCTCACACCTTTCCAGAATCCCGTCTTGCTTTAGATCTGATGAGCCCTGTCTGCTTGATTTTACCTTCTAGTTTTTGTCCAAAACCTTTTCTCCAGGTAGAAGTTATCCACCTCTTAGATGCAGGAAAACAGAGAAATGTCCAACATGAGTATCTGTCTTATTCTTGGGCCCTGCCTCACCAAGGTAAGGGATTATTTTGATGCTGATAAGCTGCCAGAAAGCCTCACTCTTATTTTTCTATGTGTGCACTGTATGTGTCATATCAAGGAGAGCAACAAGGCTGGAGTTTGGCCTAGAGGTAGAGTGCTTGCCTAGCATACACAAAGACCCAGATATGATTCCTTGGTTCTACATACATAGAAAAAGCCGAAACTGGTGACATGGCTTAAGTGGCAGAGCTCTAGCTCTTGAGAAAACTCAAGGAGAGTGCTCAGGCCCTGAGTTCAAGCCTCAGGACTGGAGAGAGAGCTGGAGGGGGAGGGAGAGAAAGAATAATGGCTTCATCATTGCAATGAACAAAATTCTATGTACATTTTCATACAGTCTCTGCACAATACTAATACAGACTGTGTTAACCTCATTGGCTACTTAAATACCATCCAATCCTCTATGATATGCACTTTGTTTCTATATTTTACCTTTTTTACTCACAGAGTTCAAGACTTGGTACTGTCACACCAGTGTGTAAAAAGTATGGACTCTCACTTTAGGTCTACCAGATTGAAAGAAGGAAATTGAATTTTATTGAAAAAAATAGGAAAGGGTTCCAAGCATTGCTGGCTCGTTCGTACACTCCCAGCTACTTAGGATGCTAAAATCTGATGGTCATGGTTCAAAGCCATCTCAGGCAGGAAAGTCTATGAGGTTCTTATTTCTAATAAACTCTCTGGGAAAAAAAAAGCCAGAAGTGGACCTGTGGCTCAAATAATAACAGTGGTAGCCTTGAGCAGAAGAAAACTCAGGGGCAGTACCGAGGCCATGAGTTTAAGCTCCAAGACCAGCACACACACACACACACACACACACACACACACACACACACACACACGCACGCACACACACACAGAAGGAGAAAGAAAGGTAATGAACGTAGCTAATTATCATGTAATCTCTAGTACATGTTTCCTTGTGATTTTCAAGTTGATTTGACCTTTCTTTTAGCTGTGAAGTTGATATCTATTACACAGCTGTGTGTTCAGTTCCACAGTAAATTATTGCAAGTTTCTGTCAGGGGAGAGGAGGAGCAGGAGGAGAAGGAGGGAGAGGAAGGTTAGGTATCACACACCTTTGGTGTCTCTATGAACTGGTTTCTAGGAGCACAGCATAGAGAGATAGGATTCTCTTAGTCAATTAATCAGTGTCACAGTGTATTGAATACAAGAAATGGGCTTTTTACTATTCCCATAGCCATAATATGTTAGCATCAGAAATCAGAAAGTGTATCAGATGACTAATGCTTTTAGGAGTAGTGGAAGTAATAATCATAAAGACCAACTTCAGGCTCATATTCTGCACCGGGCAATTCTACTAAGCACTTCATAGTGTATCTCAATTTGCGCGCGTGTGCGCGCACGCGTGTGTGTGTGTGTATGTGTGTGTGTGTGTGTGTAATTAGACTCAGAGCCTCCAGCATGCTAGGCCAATGTCCTGCCACTTGAACCATATCCCCAGTCTTCATTTAAGTTTCTAATAACCCAGGACCATAGGTCTTACTTTTACTTCTAGTTTATAAAAGAAGAAACAAAAATGCCAGGAAATTGAGTCATAAGCCTAGTGTCCCATAGCCAGAAAACTGTAAGACTACAATTAAAAAAACTCAAATCATCCTGACTCCAGAATTGATGATTTGTTTACTCTATCTATCTATCTATCATTTATCTTAATTGATTACATTTTTTAAAATAGCCCCAGTCCACCAATTCTAGCTGAGCCTGGATGAACTAAGAGAAAAGAAGAAAAGAGAGAGAAGGAAAAAGAGAAGAGGAAGCATTGCCTGGCTTACATGTTGTTTTATTGAGCAAAATCTGCATCAGGACTATTATTTCCCTTTGTGAAGGTGGAAACAAAAAGAATCTACTTTTAGCAGGCATATACTAGACTGACTTTTTTGTAACAAGGTAGAAAGAAAAATCAAAGGGCTGTTTTATTTGGTACAAATATTTCATATTGCCAAGGTGACCAGAGTGACACCTGGCCACAAAACCACATGGAACCAAGGGAAATGATCGTGGCTTAAAAGTAGATTCCAAGTGAAACTAAAAGAGTAAAGGTTATAAAGCTGATTATATATAATATATTACAAATGTATTATAATCAGTCTTATGTCCTTCCCATATATATATATATGGTTACTATTTTTTTAATCTTCAATTGAAGCAAAAGTTTGCTTTATTTTTCTCAAGTGCCCCACTAAGGACCAGTCCTTCAACTTTAAACCAACACATGAAATGCTGAGGAGATACAGAAATATTGCCTAGTATATTTCAATTAGAGTTTCTTGGAGGGACAATCTAAAACTAAGTCTCTTGGACTTCGAGAAGGACTGGGAATCTCATATACCCAGCACAGGGAGTGAGGCGAGCCGGGGCCACCAGGGTGGCAGAATTCTGCATTTTAATATGGCTGATGCTTCTTTAACATTTGGGCTATTTCCTCAAGAAGCCAGAGAAGCATTTAGAAACTCAGACAGCCGACATGCTTTCCCTACTTTTTTTGTTTGTTTGTTTTTATTTTTTTTCCACTTAACGAATTCTACTGTTCATGAATTCTATGTCCATGAATTCTATGAGGACAGAGGTAAGCAAGCACCTCAGGCTAAAGTACCTAGGATTTCTGGGTGGCTGTACCTCCAGCCTCTACCCCAGCCTTTACAGCCCTCTGATGAGTGCAGCTGGCCCCTGGACAGCTGGTAGAGGCCGGCTCCACCAGGAGGCTCTAGAAGGTCTCACAAGACCAAATATCTAAAAGGGATGTTCTGTCTGCTGATTTTTTTGTTTAAGCTGCTTTTCTTTCTCATCACTTCCTTGGAGTTAGTGTTTTAGATGAACCAGCAAGAGATCAGAGATGTCAGTCATGAAAGAAAGGAAGGAAGAAAGGAAGGAAGAGAGAAAGAAAGAAAGAAAGAAAGAAAGAAAGAAAGAAAGAAAGAAAGAAAGAAAGAAAGAAAGAAAGAAAGAAAGAAGGAAGGAAGGAAAGAAGGAAGGAAGGAAGGAAGGAAGGAAGAAAGAAAGAAAGAAAGAAAGAAAGAAAGAAAGAAAGAAAGAAAGAAAGGCTAATTCTCTAATGAACATTTTCCAGAGACAAACCATTGGTCCACGGGCCACACCTGCTGAGTGCAAGCATACTGACAGGCTGAACTGGAGAGTCTAGTGCAGCCTGGAAGCTGCAAGATGTGGAGAGAAAAGTACTGCATGCTCTGTCTGAACTCATATCTGTTACAGGATCAATATGCTTCATCACCCTCCCCCCACCACCACCCTTCTCCACTCAAGTCAGAAATTAAACATATCTAGAAAGAGGCCTGGACTTCTGAGCCTTTAAGATCTTTAACTCTTAAGGATAAATCCTGGGCTAGGAATGTGGCCTAGTGGTAGAGTATTTGCCTAGCATGCACAAAGCCCTGGGTTCCATTCCTCAGTACCACATACACAGGAAAGGCAGGAAGTGATGCGGTGGCTCAAGTAATACAGTGATAGCCTTGAGAAAGCTCTAGAACAGTGGCCAGGCCCTGAATTCAAGCCCCAGGACTGGCAAAAAAAAATGCTATGCTGGATAGCAGACAATATGAAAGTACAAATCCCCATTCCTTCTGCATAGAGAAATAGAGAAAGGGCTATTGGGAAGAGAGAGACTGGTGAAAATGTGAAGCCTATACCCAGAAACTCCCAGCAAGGTCAACACATGAAAACAATAGACCAGTTTTTGAAGGTTAGAGATTTTCCATTCAAGTGTTCAAGTACAAAGTCAACCCGAAGCTGAAGATCATAATCTGCCCAAAATGTGTCTATTCTTTTCCTTGTTGCTATTTCAGACACCTGATCAAAGACAAAGAGATGAACTTTCAGCAAGAAGATTCTAGAAACAGACTCAGAGGAAGGAAAAAAAACTGATTACTTTCTGATTACAACTCAAATCTATTACCTTTTTAAGTTACTTCTTTCCATTTTTGAATCCATATTAACCAGTTACCTCTGGCCTCACCCCCTTCACTAGAATGATGAAAAATTAATAAGATATTGTCTATAAAATGCTTTGAGCCCATGGAAGTGTCACAGGAAGCAAAATAAGAAATACTATTCCCATTGGAGCTCTTCTAATCCAGTAAGCTTCAGTGCTCTCTTTTTGTATCTTTTTCTCCTTAACTTTGAAAGGTTAGCATGACTGATTCATGGAACATGACTGAAAGCAGTCAACTAAATGGAAAGAAAAGCTTTAATGTGAATCCTGGGTGCTTGTTCACAGTTGCTCTGCAAAGCTAGTGCACAATCTACTTCCTGCCTCCTGCCAGCTCGGGCTCCAATCTGATTACAACTTCTCAAGTCCCACACAAATTCATTTTCCACTCCGAGGGAGCCCTTTTTGGTCTCCAAACATACAAACAAAAATGCATCAAGCCATCACTCGAGCCATTTTGTTGTTTGAGATCTCCTTTGCTCTGTCTTCCTCTGGAAATCACAAACCTCATTGGCATCTAACCCAGGCTAGCTGAACAATTACCATCAGAAATGGGGATTTTGTTTCCCCGGGTATAGCCAAGTTTGATTTCATTCTCAATTAATGCTCCTCAGAAAGCAGATATTGACCTGGCACCTCTGCCTTTGAGTCTGATCTTTGGTTCACCATTGGTATTTGTCTATTTTGCTGTAAGCTGGAAATGTCTTCTCCCTTCGGGGAGGTGGAAAGAATGAGGAGATGCCACAAGATGATGTTCTAGACATCAAAGCTCCAAATGTCATTGGGGGGGATGGTGGGGGGGGTGTAAATCAGGAGCTTGAGGAATAATAGACTAATCTCCCCCGTGGTGCACATTCACACTCTTCACATGGGAGGTAAACACTGTTCCAAGATACTTTTACAAGTCAAGGATGTGGAACACAGCCACATCCTGTTGCAGGCAGAGGCCAAATGAACTCTTCAACTGAGTCAACCATTCAATAGAAAAAAAAAATAAAACAACAAGAAAAATAGAAAAGAAGAAGCAATCGCAGGGAAATTTGCTTTAAGATTTTGTAGAGCATTGCAAAGGCATGGTCATACCATCCTTCAAAACAAAGACATTGAGCTCCTATCTCTCACCCCTAGGGAAGCATGGCCTCCGGACTCAACCTCTCAAACCTTTGAGAAGAGGCAGGCTTCACCAGGAACCACATTAGCTTTGTTTAGTTAGTGAGAACGTCAGTGTAAAGTGACCTCACTCCTTTCCTGGCCTTCAAGCACCATAATCATCTTTACAATGCTCCTGAAACCAAGTGGTACTCTTCTGGCTCTTTCCAATTTCCTTTCCTCCCTTCCTTCCTTCCTTCCTTCCCTCCTTCCTTCCTTCTTTCCTTCCTTCCTTTTTCTCTCTCTGTTTTCCTTTCTTTCATGCTAGTCTTGGGGCTTGAACTCAAAGCCTGAGCACTGACCTGAGCTTTTTTTATTCAAGGCTAGCACTCTACCAATTGAGCCACAGCTCCATTTCCAGCTTTTCTGCTGATTAATTAGAGATTAAGAGTCTCACGAACTTTTCTGCACAGGCAGGATCTGAACCTAGATCCTCAGCTCTCAGGCTCCTATAGCTAGGATTATAACTGTGAGCCATCACGACCTGCCTCCAATTTCATTTTATCTCCCTCCCCTCTCTCTTCCATAAACCCTCTCAAGCTCTGACTCAGTTGAGTCTCAGTTTATCCTTCCTTCCCCAGCTCTGAAGAACATGTCTCCCTTACTCATTTTAACCATTTCCTCTTGTAACACCTAGCTCAAATACTGTCTGAAACAGAAGAGTCTTCTCTTGGTCACTGTACCGAACCTGATTCCTTCCTCTATGGCACTGTTTGGCTTTCCTCCCTTGGCACATAGCAGAAACTTTGTATTCAACAGCCAAGATGTATTTATCCATCCAGACACTAAACAACAGAGCAGGTGCCAGTTACAAAAATGCATAAACACAAGTCCTGTCTTTGAGTGGTTCTGAGTGAGTTGAGGAAGACAGCTTGACTCCTTCCCAGCTTGAAAACTCCTCTAGGGTGAAGGTCTCCCTCTAGGTTTTCTGTTTCCTTCTCTAGGGCTTTCTGGTCTGACTCAGGAAAGCAAGCACGTAGTCAATAGTAGATGACTCAAATATACAATCTGGAAAATCAAAAACAAACACTTTTCCAAAAAATGCATGAAAATGCCTCCTTTTTACTCAGAAATGATCACTAATATTAGAACTCATCTTCTCTCCATCCTGGGTAGGGAGATAATGCAGTGTGAGCTCTCCAGGCTAATTACCTAACTACTGTTTGTTTACCTGCAGTCTGACTTAGGAATTTCGGAAGGCACCAGAAGGGGTGGGGAGGGGGGGAAGGATGATAGTGGTGGATGATACATTTACATAACAAGATATGTTTATAGGAAGGGATTCCAGTTCTACAAAATTCTAAAGAAACCAAAACAAATTGGTAGTTTCAGCCTTCCCTCCTGCAAGCAGCTCAGGCATGCAGAAAGAGTATCTCCACTCTGCAGTCCTGTTTTTCCACCAGGATAAGTCTTACCTCTAGCCAAAGGCCTCAAGGAACACAAAAGAGGAAATTGGTCACTGCCCTGAAGACAGTGAAGAAGAACCAAGGGTATATATGAAGCTAAAAAGTCTAGAAGGATCGGCAACCCTGTGATCCATGGAACCATACTGGTGTGTAACTGTTTCACCATCTCATGCCCACTCCCGGCTCTTCCTAGACCTTTCATCACGCCTCCCGCCCAAGAAGTTCACTGAATCCAAACCCACAGCTTTATCTGTTGATCAATTTTAATTCTCTCAGAAGTACGTTTCCATCAGATAGTGGCATCAAGATAAAAAGGACAGGAAAATGTAAACCGATTGCAAGGGTGTAGAGCTAAAGAAGAGGAAAGAGAAAGATGGGGAAAGATAATCTGAATTATGACTTGGGAGCTTGAATGTCATTGAGAGTCAATATTTGTCAGCCAGGTTCAGTACAGGGCAGGAGTTTTATTTTTAATTAAAGAATTTATTAACATTGATTTTTACATCATATTGCAAATGTTATGTTTAACAAACAAACATTCAAGAAGGGAATCTCTATATACAATCACTGGCTCCTAGATTTTAGAACATAATTAAAATTAAGCTGAGGGCTTGTATGTCCTAGGTACATATTAATGTACATAATAAAACATGTCTATAGAGTATATGGCCCATCATAGATATATTTTTTTTTTGCCAGTCCTGGGCTTGAGCTCAGGGCCTGAGCACTGTCCTTGGACTTTCTCAAGGCTAGAGCTCTACCACTTGAGCCTCAGCACCACTTCCGGCTTTTTTCTATGTATGTGGTACCGAGGAATCAAACCCAGGTCTTCATGCATGCTAGCCAAGCACTTTAACCATTAGGCCAAACTCCCTGCCCCCATCATAGATTTTTATATCTATGTAGTTATGTTTATATCTCCAACACCATGTCCATAACATTGGGTACCCATATACTGAGTCTTCATTCTTGTACTGTTTGGATCTAATATCCACATATTAAGGATACCATGTGCCTTTTGCTTCTTTGGTCTTGACTTATCTCACGCAACATGATTCGCTCTAGCTTCATACACTTCCCAGTGAATGCCATTATTTTATCTTGTCTGTTGGCTATGTAGAATTCCATTGTGTATATATACCACATTTTTTGTATCCATTCATCTGTAGTAGGGCATCTGGATTGTTTTCATCGATGAACATAGCAGAGCAGGTGTCCTTATTATATCCTGGTTTATGATGCTCAGGTTAGATGACAGGGCAGGAGTTGTTTAAAAAAAATAAAGCAAATGAAATACATGATCTCTGCCTCTTTGATGAGACAGTCTGGTATGGAGGGTTTTTTGTTGTTGTTGTTTTGTTTTGTTTTTTGCTTCTTGTTGTTTTGTTGTGTTTTGTGAAACATCTGGGCTGACCTCAGATTCCTTAGTTAACTGGCCTCAGACCCTGATCCTCCTACCTCAGCCTTCTGAGTGCTCAAATTTCAATGCTGTGTTACTAGGCCCATTAAGTCAGTCCCATCTCAAGATTCCCAACTAGAAGCCTAGCATAATAGAACCTTATTCTGGCCACATAGGCTGAGTGTTTTGTTCCACTGTCTATTTACAAGTTTAAAGAAAATCATATCCATGAATCAATCATTCTCAGGTTGGGTTTCTGCAACCAGTTTAATCTAAAATCTCAGACAAGAGTAACGGTGAGAAAGATTCTTCTAGAGTCAGAAGGACCTGAATCTCTGTCTAGGCCTAGATATCTTACCTTTGGGACCAATAAAACTTCTTCAGAATTCTAAAACCTTAGTCTAAAATACATGTGATAAATGACTAAGTAATACACACACACACACACACACACACACACACACACACATATATTAGAATATATAGAATAATGCAATACCAATAAAGGATTTAGTGTTCAATTAGTGTTCAATTAGTAGTCAATATATGGAAGTAAAGGGAGGAGAATTATGTAGGCTATCTCCTTCCCTTTTACCCCCTTGCCCTTTTACTCTTTATCTTTGTCTCTCTGTGACTCTCTCTCTCTCTCTCTTCCATGACAATGACACTCTAATCAATTAGGACATCTTTGAGCCCCACTCCCAGGTCTTCATGGAAGTACATCACATCAGGACAAAGATGAGGAAGAGAATTCAGCTTAGAATGGGCTCCAGGTGTCCAGAAATAGCCACTCCTGCAATCTACCCAGAGTTCCATAAGATGACACTTCAAGTCAGTCCCCTTGCCCATTTTCAAGACATGGGAAACCCAGGGCTGAGCAATACTTTCTATGGGATTTTCAGGGTTGGACAGAGAGCTTTTCCTAAATCCCTAACCAGTGCAAAAGAGGGAACTGGGTTACTTTTCTCAGACCTCTTCTCTCCCCCGCCACCCCATGCCCATGGCCTGCAAATCCGCACACCTGCTCATCATTTGTTCCTCGATCTGACCTTTATAGGCCTCACATCGTACATTCTGTGTTATTCGTATTGGTACTGAAGATTTAGAGATGACGTTGATGCATTCATAGATAGAAAGGACTGACATTATCACTGATAATAACAAGAATTACCTCAGAGCACATGAACACACAGACGAGAAACAAAAGACCTAATTTTGGTGAGAGGTCAGGCAAGGCCTCAGACCTGAGATAGGAGACTTGGCTATGCTATAAGCTGGGGCTACAAGTAAGAGGAAGGAAGCATGTTGAAAGCACAGAAACAAAAGATGACCATTACTGGAGTGGTTACCACAGGAGAGAGAGAGAGAGAGAGTTTGAATATTCAAATGTATAAGAACACAGCACGCCAACTCAGGGAAGACCTGCTAAGGAGGTAAAGTGATGTCCTGAAAATGATTAAGACTTTGAAGAGTTTGACAGATAGAATCAAATTTCTGGTGTAGAAACCACCTTTGGATAATGTAGTGTGAAGAGGTTTGGGGTGTGAGATGACAGGTGAAAGATAGGACAAGGCTGAGACACCCAAGTGTCAAGTGCAATTAGCCAGACTTGGTGACTGGGCAAAGAAAGAAGCAAGGGACATGTCAAGAGTGACTGATTTCTGCTTCGCTGGTTTTGGCCACACAGAATACGTGGACAGGAAGTGGTGGGGGGGAGGTAATGGGCTAAAAGATGTGAAAGGAAGGTGACCTCAGCTTAGTTGTTTGCATACGTTTGATGCTGGGGATTAAACCCAGTTCTTTATCCAACCTATGTATGCCAGGAATCACCCAGCTACAGCCTCAGCCCGGTCTGCCCTTTGGAATTCAGGTCCCAAAGTAAATGAAAAATGAAACTGTCCCCTGGGTCATTGTAGTTCTTCAGCTAGAAACTAGGAAAAGAATCTAAGAAGAATCTAAGAAACATCTTAAGAAAGAGTCCGGGTACATTTCTCTTCATGTGGGAAGAGCAGAAATGGGCAAGGGAAGGAGAGGCTCAGACATGAATGAGGGGTAAAGGAGTCTGCAGAGAAGCCAGAGGACAGGTAGAGGGGAATAGTAAGATGGCCAGTTGGAACCCAGGGTGGAGGTGACTAGAGGTAAGTCAGCAGGACCTGGGCGGGTGACAGTGACTCGTCCATTCCACGGTGACATTTGACTCAGGGCTACTCGGGGCTATTTTTTTTCCTGGTGTAAAATGTAGATCAGGAGTCACCCAGGGGCCCTGTCATAAACTGACTTGACTCAGCAGAGACGAAGAGTCAGTGTAAGGCTGAAGGATGAACAACTGTAGCTATCCATCTAACTGTTCCAGCACTGCAAGCCCTACAGCGTGCCTGGCGTGGACAGCGAGGCCACAGCCCCTCTCTGCCCCTTTGGGTCCACTGGCGGTTAGCTCCAGAACTTGAACAAATATCACAATCCAGGGAAGGTCAAATCTCTTACTCCAAACGGAGTAGCACTTGCCTTTACTCTACACGTATCCCCCTGACAGCGAAGTTATCTCTAGATCATGGATGATGCTGTGTTTTCCTCCGTACCAAATATGTTCATTGGTTCTTTGACCAACACTTTCCAAATGCCAACACGGCCAAATGCCACTTACACTGTGGCACCATTTCCCTGCTATTATACTTTACTGGTTCCTATGTCTTACGGGATGAGCAGTAAACAGCTTCTACAAGCAACTTCTGGTCCAGGCTCTCCCTCCATCATCCGGTCTCCATCTTACTTTCATTTAAGCTGGTCGCTCAAGCTTCAACCAGTGTCTGTCCTTCATGTTGTCCAACGCTACAAATTCCTTTCTCTTCAGATTCTTCTCTCTTCATCTGTAGAATCACCTCTCCCATCCACTCCCCTCATGCCTAACCCCTTGTCTGCTTAGGGTTTACCCTCCCCAAGGACAACCTCAAATGTTACACACCCCACTTCTCAGTGTCCTAATTCTGCCCCTCACCCCAGACTCATTCTCCACAATATACATGGGAGAAAATTAAGCAGTCAGAGAGGAGTTAAAGAAATGTCCCCAAAGCTAATTCGGAGAGCACAAAACCTCACATTTCCAGATACATATTAGAAAAAGTTCTTTACACGCCACTATTCCCAGATCAGGTTTGGACACTGGGGGAGAAGCACAGGGCAAAGGAAGCCCCAGCCCCTCCCAATCAGAGTCCAGGGCCTCTGCTTATCGTGAAATTCTATCTCAAAGCCCACTTCCATCTAGACAGGAAGGTCATGAACAGTGTTGAGTCTGCCCATGCTGAGGAAAACATAAACCTGGGTAAGTCCTTTGTACCCCTAAGAGAGAGAGGAGAAAAACTCCCGAGAACAAAATAGCTCTCCTCTTCTGGAGTGGCCCTGCTCACAGAGTCCGTGGGTGGCATTTGTCGTATTATCTCTTGGAAGGTTTCAGCTCCTCTGTCATTAGGGCCTCGAGTTCACATCCACTGCCTTGAAGGATTAGAAGCATCCACTGGGATCGAGTCCCCCCCAACCCCACCAGCTGTCCCTACTTTGGAGAGCAGCTTCCTAAAGCACAGCTGCTCTTGTCTTGGCTGTGATAACGGGTACCCCCAGAGTGTGGCGGGACCATTTGCATCATGGAGCCTATGTTAGGAAAACCCACCCAGCAGTGTGAGCAAATAAACTGTAGCTGCACAAAATGTTGTTACTCAGAGTAGTAGAAAAGGAGAAAGAGAAAAAAAAAGTGTGGGGGGGGGGGTTGGGGGGAAGAATTATAAAAGAAAGTCCTAAACAAAACTGTGTGGGGTGACTTGTCTGACTGCACTTGTTCTGGAACAAACTCGAGGTGGGAAATCACTTGGACTCAGAAATAAGTAGTGTGACTCATTGGTTTATTAAAGCTGGAATAAACAGAAGGAAGCAAGTGCCTGGAGAAACAATAGAAAAAAACCAACAGTTTGTCTTATAGAACCCATGAGAACTCATCTCATTTCTGTGGACAGCAGGGCATTGTTTTCCCAGGGCGTCTTTCTTTCCTAGAGGTTGATTTGACATCATTCACCTTCCATGTTTCCTTCTGACCAGGCCACAGGGAGAGAGGTGGAAGGAGCCTGAACTTACTCATCTACTTCCCAATATAATGCTATAACCAGGAGAATAAGAAAGGCAAAGAAAAATGCTGCATTGAAGGGATCTGAAGTTATTGGATTAAAGCAGAGAGAACAGATAGGATTACCTATTTGATTAACTGTGTTCATAAATGGCAACACAATTAAATGAGCACGAGAGGTTAATGGTTATTACAGTGACACTGGGGGAGGGGGGAGGGGAGAAACACCGGAAAAAAAAAACTGTAGAAGCAGGTCACTGGTTAAGTCATTATATAGTCTTTTACTACTAGTTAAAATTAGGAATGTGCATGGAGAATAGAGTCATTGAATTAGAAGCTAGAGCTGGCCCCATTTACTCGCCTAAAAAGAACAGCCCCATTGGGGTGATAAACCCTTTGAACTGTGGCTAAGTACCAGGACTGTTTACTCTGAGGAAGGAAACTGTCAGTTCTGTTGGTTCACAGTGAGTCAACCACAATGCGTCTGATGGATTTGGGACCAGTAAAAGAGGGACACGTCAAGGGTAGGAAACAAGAGGTTTATCACAGGATTAGATTTAGGAAGACAAAAGTCATTGGGAGACTAGCTGGCAGGCACTGTTTGCTGTGAAACTTTCAGGCGTGGAACTGTTTTGTTTGAGGGTCAATTCCCTATTTGAGGGGGAAAAGGGCCCTTAACGATGAGTTCTCTCAGTGACCACTCTTTTTTAGGAAGTGTACATTTCCTCCCATGTCAGTCTTTCAAAGGTGAGTCCATTCTCCTTCTCAGTGGACAGTAATGCATAAAGTGCATCATCATAGAGTTAATTCCAGCATCATCAGGGCAGTCCCATTCCATCAGGAAATTGTATCTAAAGGTCATACGACAGGACACAGTAAAGACACATGCACATGCATGTTTACTTCTACATTATTCTCCATAGCCAAGGTATGAGCACAGCCCCTTCAATGGATAAGTGAAGAAAATGTGAGATAGATAGATAGATAGATAGATAGATAGATAGATAGATAGAGATTAGACAGAGATAGAGATAAAATAGATATGAAAATGTTAAACACATTTACACCTATCTCAAGTTTTTTCCTTGATCACTATAAATATTCCATTATCTTTCTATATAATCCATAATGCATTATATTATATATTCCATACATATATTCATAGGTATTTTATTAATCCATCAGGAAGAATGTTATGTGTCATTTGCAAGGAAACAGATAGACCTGGGGAAAAAGTTACATCAAGTGTAGTAAGTCAGGCTGAGAGAGACATGGGATACGTGTTTTCTCTCTTAGGGAGAAGTTAGATCTAAATGATAAATACATATGTAAATCTATGCAAGGTCATGGTTTGCTATGTAGCTCAGTGGCAAAGCACTTGCTACCTATCTCACATTTTCTTCATCCACTCATGCATTATCTACCCCAATGCCCAACCTAACTGGGAAATCCTGCTTAAATGACTGCTTGAGAAGGATGGTCTTTAGAACTCTCCCTTTGCTTCTTGAATACCTTAAACATCCTGATAAATGTCACAAAAGCCCACAGATGGCTTTGGTGAGGATCCACAAGGAAACTGATTGATGAAGCTATAGCTTTATTTCATTTCTTACTCTTGGTTTCTGTGCTAGTTTCTAGATTAATGCATGGAAAGCTGTTTTTCAGATGCCTCTAAGAAAGGGAGTTCATTTTGCCTTCTTTGTGTTGTTGTCTTCTTGGTACTCTGATTTGAGAAGCCTCATCAGTTTAAGCCTACCCTTAAAAGCTTAATATCTTCATGATGCTTCTTTCCAATCCCCTAAATGGCCACTAGCTTTCTCTACCACCCAGGACACTTATGAATCTGAGGGTCTACCCTTTGGTGATGAAAGAGAGCCCAAAGGCATTTTATTTATATTTGAATTATACCACCAGCTGGGATCTTTGAATCACAAACTTAATGGGAATTTGATTATTCTTTTCAATAGTTACAACAGCCTTTTAGCGATAGTTGTGTTCTTTTTGAAGAAGACACGTACTGTAACTATAAAATATAAACACTAACCATCTTCTTAAAGAAACCCATTTGTTCTTTCTTATTCTCTTTTGCTGTTTGCCAAATGGTTGTTTCTCATTGTTGCATAATTTTATTGGTGTTGAATGATTCAACTGAGAAAATAATGATGACTTCCTACAAATACATAGCTTATGTGGAGATCTGACCACTTCAACGTTCTCGAATGTTACAACCATCCTCTCGATGGCGAAAGATTGGTTCTCCATGATAAAGACTTTACAGATCACATTAGCAGCTGATAGAGTACACTGAATGTGTCGGGGGTAAACAGAAAAATTCTTTCTAAAATTGGGTTGAGAATTCATGGGTAAAGTATCATCTAAACAGCGCTTGTCATGAGCTGGTTGAAAAACTCCAAGGTCATTTGTGAGGCCAATGGAGACAAAAATGGGACTAACTGGCCTTCTGAATATATGCAACCTGCAGTTTTGTCTTGGGGCATGGGCCTGGTGCAGACTTACTGTCCAAGGATAGATTGACTGGCCGGTAACTGGATCTTGTCTATCTAGAACACGAGGAAGACGTGAGGGAGCCTCAGGCCAGCCAATGAAGGCAGCAATTCACACTGAAGTTCCAAACTGGATAAGACTTCCCTTTGTGTCACTTGCCTAAGAGACTCAGAGACAAGTGGAATTGTGAAAGCCTCTTCCCCCCATCCCCCTAACACACTCATTCTCCCTCTCAGGATCTGACCGAACAGAGAGGACTAATTTACCACATCCTTCACCCCAAGTCTTGTTGAGAACTCAGGTTTTAGACTGTCCAACTGAGACCCCAATTTCATCTATTATATATTGCTGAGTGTGTGTGTGTGTGTGTGTGTGTGTGTGTGTGTGTGTGTGTGTGTGTGTGTGTACTTCTGTGTACTAGGGCTTAAACTCAGGGCCTGGGTGATATCCTCTGGCTTTATGGCTCAAGGCTGATGTTCTACCACTTGAGACATAGCTCCACATCCAGCTTTTGAGTGGTTAATTGGAGAAAGAAGTCTCATAGACTTCCCTGCCCCAGCTGGCTTTGAACTGTGATTCTCTGATCTCAGCCATCTGAGTAGCTAGAATTACAGCCACAGACACCTGGCTTTTGCCTTCCTTTGGCACCATTCATGGGACATTCTCGTGCTCCTCTTCCATTGTCTGCAAATATTTCTATTTCCCCCTGCTCCTGACACATTCAGCACCCAGCTCTCCTATACTCCCAGATGAGGGGGCAGCTTCTTTTCTCCCCAGGCCTGGAGGTGGGTTCTGTTGACTTCCTCTTTCCTCCTTAATGTGGCTTCTAGACCATTCTCCTGCCCACTCCCTTGCCTGAAGTCTGAGCTTAACTGTGGAAAAAGAATTATACACCCCCCCAGAACAAACAAATGCATTCATGCCTAATAAATAAAACAGAATTCTAATCATTCATACAACCGGTTCAGATGAATCAGAACTTGGTCTGTACTTGGATATATGATTTGGGAAGCAGAGCTTTCAGATCAGCCTGGTGAGAACACACACATGGGCCTGGTCTTGCTCTGGTTGCTACTATTGGAGCTGATGCTTTGAAAGAGCCACAGCACCAAGATGGTCCCCAAGCTGCACTCTGGGAAGGTGGAGGTATCTCTGTGTGTTTAGCTCTGAGTCTGGAATTTTCAGTTTGCCTGCAAGTCTCCTTGTTTGCCTAGCTTCTAACTCTGAAGCTGGAACAAAAGAAAACAGAGTGACAAAGTTTACTAGGTCCCTGTTCCACTTAAAGCATTAAGGAGAAGAGAAAAGAAAGGAAAAGGTCAAGAGTTGAGGGATTTGTATGTTTGGATATACAAGAAGACAAAGGAAATGAGGACAATGATGTGCAAAGCTGGGCAAAACTTACAGACAAAGCTCTTCTAGCTTATATAAACCACGTCCTGGGCAGGCCCCGGGGAATTGAGGGCTGGGTTCATGGGCTTGCAGCAAATATGTAAGCAGCAAATACAAAACTATGGTAGTCCTATGAACTCCACACATTCCTTATTAGTTTCTCTCTCTCTCCAGGGCCGTTTGTAGTCTCATGTTGTGCTCCCCCCGCCCCCCCCCTCTCTCTCACACACACACTCACACAGCCCACTGATTTGATTTGAGATATTTGCTTTACAGGAACACATTTAATCCTAGCTTATGCCATTGGAACTTAATTTCATAATTCCCTTTTCTTTTTTTTTTTTTTTGGCAGTTGTGGGGCTTGAACTCAGGGCCTGAGCACTGTTCTTGGACTTTTCCCAAGGCTGGAATTCTACCACTTGAGCCACAGCATCACTCCCAGCTTTTTTTTTTTTCCCCCTCTGTGTATGTGGTATCAAGGAACCGAACCCAGGTCTTCGTGCATGCTAGGCAAGCACTGTATCACTAGGCCAAACTCCCGGCCCCTCTTTCTTTTCTTTTATCTTCTTTTCTTTTCTCTTCATGGTAGTTTGAACCCCAGATCTTACACTTGCTATAAAAGTGCTTTACCATTTGAACCATGTCTCAGTCTTTTTTTCTTTTTATTTTGTATTTCATATTGAGTTTCATATTTTTGCTCAGGATAGCCTTAAACTGCAATCCTCCTATTTCCGCCTCTTAACTAGCTGAAATTATAGGTATGAGCTACTATAATTGTCTGGGTTTTTTTTTAAGGTGGTGTAACTTGACAGTTTCTAGCTTCTGCTGGAAGCTTCTAAACCCTCCTACCTCAGGGAAGTATAAGCTACAACCCACCCATCCCCCATATATAGGAAGTATCCTATTTTATTGTATATTTCTTCTACTACTTCTGAGCACAAGCCTCTGCTCTGGATCGAAACTGGAACTTTTAATGAAGGCAAATCCTAGAATTTGATCCAATAAACACAACACTGGCTCTCTTTACTCACATATATGTATAGAGACAGAAAAGTAGGATATCATAGTTAAAAGCAAAACTCTGACATCAGCTTGGTGTCATCCCTGCTTCAACTGGGGTCTTATGTGAACTTGGGCTGCTTATTTTTGTATGGCAGAGAGAGAGAGAGAGAGAGAGAGAGAGAGAGAGAGAGAGAGAGAGAGAGAGAGAGAGAGAGAGAGAGAGAGAGAGAGAGAGAGAGAATGAGCGAGCACGAGGGAGCACAAGTACAACGTGAGATACAAACCATACATATAATGTCCTAGTAGTACACCGATGATGGTATAAATTATAACTGTATTCTATTCTAATTTAATCTATTAATGAAATATGTCCAGGAACCTAACCAATTATCCAGCTAGAATTTCAGTGATCCTGCTATTCTTTCAACATCCTCTGCTTAAGTATGTCTGTGTGTATGTGGCTGTATGTGTGCCCATACACACAGAGCTTTTCTCCATTTCAGGCACCATTACCCTCCAATCCAAAGTTGTTATATTTTTCCCAGGGATAATGATCATCTCCTATTTAACCACAATAAAAGGATGATACATGGGAAAATTCATAATTCCATATGTAGTCTATTAAAATTTCTAATCCATATTTAAATATCTAACCATACCCAGACTTCTTTTGAAACAAGATTTCTTTATGCTTCTTATGATCTTGAGCTTATGCTCCCCCATCTCAGCATTCCAAGCACCAGGATTACAGGTGTACAGCACCACAAAGTCTAGAAATTTGAATAGAGCTGTCATTTTGCAGGCAGAATTTAGACAAGATTCATGCATTTCATTTGATTCTTTTGCCTCTGATAACTGCTAAAGTCCCCCTCCAGAAAAAATTGTATATATATATATATGTAAATAGTCTATATAAATATTATATAATACATAATGCACATAATAAAATTATATATGAACATATGTAGACACATAAATATATAATATGTAGGATGTATATGTATAATATGAATATATATATATATATATTGGTCATGGAACTTGAACTTGGAGCTCTGAGCTCTTTTGCTGAAGGCTACCACTCTATCACTTTGAACCCAGGTGCCGCTTTTGGTTTTCTAATGGCTAGTTGGAGATAAGTATTCCATGGACTTTTCCTACCTGGGTTGGCTTTGATCCAGGATCCTCAGAGGCCAGACTCCCAAGCAGCAGGAATTACAGGCATGAGCCATCAGCGCCCACTGAAAAATACTTTTTGAATAGACCCATCTTAGGTGAAATTTGTAATCTAGGGAAAGTAACGGACTCTTCCCTGCTCTCTTTCTGTCCCGCTGCACTATGGTGGCTCACAACATGTACATAGAGTAGAGGAACATCTGTTGTGCTTTCCAGTGGTTGTTCTGCCATTCAATGAGACTCCATTGGCAAGCAGCAATCTCTAGGGACTAGCCAATGTGTACTTCTTCACTGATGAGCTTTCCCTGGGCATTTGGTAACCCTCTTTGCCCTCCTCATCTTGGCCTCTTCTTTTCTTTACCACTCAACTCTGTTAGAACTCCTGTGTTCCTTCCTTTTCACTTCCTTTCCCAGTTCCAGGCCCCTGTTTTCCCACAGACAATCTGGCCATCCACACAACCTTCACCTGATCGGTTCATCAGACCCCAGCCAGCACCTCCGGCTGGGACCTTGGTATGCGCTCCTCCCATTGCCTCCAGACTCCGCCCAAACCCAGGGCCAAGGAGGCCGGGTCAAGTCCTAACTTGACCACGACGCTTTCAAGTCTCATGGTCTACAAATTTCTTCTAAGTCATGTTGAAAATAAAGTGTGGGTATTCTCCTGTGGCTGAAAATATGGTGCCAGTGATGCGATGAGGCCCCGGTAGGGCAAAGTTTGGTGGACTCTGTCCCCAGGGTCACCCTGTTATCTATTCCCACATTCTACAGCCTCATAAAAGCTGCCAAGAGCATCAGGCACAGACTGCCCAAGAGAAACACTCATTAAGTATCATGAGCTGGAGTTTTACAGCTCCTAATAATGTCTCGCTTTGAGTTTTCCCAGAGCTCCCCACACAACTCCAACAAACAAACAAACCTTCTATCCACCCGAGGTGGCTGTAAGTGTAACCTGATGCATGGTTTCCTCCACTGGCCCAAAACAGTCAGATCATAGACATTGTTAGACAGGCAGGCAGCCTCCCAACAGTTGATCTCAAAATATTGACACAACTATGTAGAATATTTATAGTATATGCATTTATATGTAATATATAAATACATATCACATATGTTCTATCATGCATATATGTGCATTATCTATGTATATATAAATGTACATACATTTATGTATAAATGTGTTATATGTATATACATATATATTCAGAGACAACTTATAGTTACTGCTAATGGTAAGTTTCAATAGACTGGATTTCTGAACAGAAGTCCCTTAGGAACCAATGATAACAGAACCCTTCAGCTTTTTTGAAGGTCATAAGGTTAAAATAAGGTAGAAAGAAAAATAAAATTTACCTTTACTAATGCCTTACCACCTTCATGGTGTGACCAAAGTAAACAATGAAATGTGAGATTTATTAGTATGTGTGTGTATGCACATATCCACCACTTATATATTATACACATAGGCATGTATAATTGTATATATGTATCTCTCACTTAAGCTCAGATCCAAAAGTATTTTTACCATTGTCCCTAAAGGTTCTCAGTGTTTCAGGATGAATTTGCGTTATTGTACAATCCAGCCAAAGATGTTTCAATCCTGTGCTTTCAACAGAGCCAACATGGGCTGAACCTGCGCTTCTCCCCTCCTCCTTCTGACCTGCATGTCGACTTTCAGTGAAATGTGAATCAGATGACTTGTCTTGCAGACGGGATATCCTGGCCCCTCATTTCAAGGTAGGACACAATGAAAGGATTCTTTTGAGGGTGTCACTGCCTAGCAATCTCCTGTCTTACAGTTCATTGTCCCTGTCCCAGTGTCCTATCCCCCAACTGTTGCTGAATCCCTATTGCTTTAGAAAATCCAGGCTCACACCTGCAAACCTGGCTACTCAGGAGGCTGAGATCTCAGGATCTCAGTTCAAAGCCAGTTAGGGCAGGAAAGTCTATGAGACGTTTATCTCCAATTAACCACCAAAAACTCCAGAAGTGGAGCTGTGGCTCAAGTGGTAGAGCACTAGCATTGAGTGAAAAACTAAAGGAAGACTGCCCAGACCCCGTGTTCAATACATAGTGGGTAGGGAGACAGAGCAAAAGGGATACATGAAAAGAAAAAGAAAAAGAAACAATCCAGGCAGATCCCAGCAGGCTCTCAGAGCCCAGAAAAATCTCAAACTACCAAGAGGGCACATTTGCTAAATAAAGAATTTGAAACTCTAAATTCTAAGTGATGAGGTATGGTCGTCTATTTTCAAATCTCAAAGAACAATATTTTATCTTGGCATTGCAGTAACATAAATAACAAGGTTTAGAGAAAACCTTCTGCAAATGTCTAAAAGCCAAAAAGCCAAAAGGTCAGGCTGGGTCCTTACAGAGATCTGAAAGAGAATTAAGGGAAAGTCTGAGACTTCCTGTCTTTGTAATGAGTTTACTAATTAAATCTTAATTGTAAACCAAGCTGAGCAAAATTTAAATGAACCTCTGGTGCCAGAAGCTAGGTTATTATGATGGAATTGTTTATAAGGACAGGAAAGTGACTTTCTAAACATCAAATTCCTGTGCACTAGCCAAGACTCAGAGGAAGTCCACATGTGAAACAGCCCAAAAAGTAGCACAGCAAGTGACTTTGGGCCTGGTGATAATTAAATGACACAGAGATGTCATGAATTCCCTGAATTTAGTCACCGCCACAGGCTGTGCTGCCTTCTCCCATGTCTGGAAACAATGATTCTACAACTAGTATCTGCCCCCCCTTTTACAATCAACAAATGGTCCCCCATCTAAGTTGTGAAATGGAAACTCCTTTGCTCCATAAACCCTGAGTCCTCTATGAAAAATAAGCCTGGTAAACAGAACCTCCAACATTGGCATCAGAGGGAAGCAACATCATAATAGAAAAGTGAAAAAGAAAATTCATTGCATTTCTGCTTTTCTCTCCAGAGGATAAAAGGTAGGCTGCAAAATAAATAAAAACAAAATTTGTATAGCTCTATACCTACATAAAGCAATCTATTTATTATAAAATGAAAAGAGTTTTGATGGGCGTCATTGGGTTTTTCGTTCACTTATTAATTTAAAGTGAATAACTCACTAGGCATGGTGGTATACACCTGTATTTCCAGAACCCAGGACACTGACGAAGGAAAAATAGTCAGCTTTAGGTTAGTTCAAGCTATACCACAAAATTGTCCCAAAACAAGAAGGGACCAGAGTCATGTTTCAGTGGTAAGGATGCCTACTTAACAAGCAGGAAGGCTTGAGTTCAAATCCCAATACCACCTCAAAAAGAACTCCAAATTGTGCATTTTGTCGGCAGGTGCAGGTGGCTTACACCTGTAATCATACCTATACAGTACGATCAGATTAGAGGAGCAAGTTACAAATCTAACTGGAGCAGACAAATCTGAGACATTTTATCTCCAAAGCCATTAAAAAGTTGGAAGTGGAGCAGTGGTTGAAGTGGTAGAATGCCAGTCTTGAAAGAAAATGCTAAGCTAGAGGAAGAGACCCTATGCTCAAATCCCATTACTAGCACAAAAATAAGTAAAGTAAATAACTTTCCTAGCTCTCCTTTTTTTAAAGGCATAGATTCCCAGCCAACCATTGTCTTGCTCCTGTGCATACCGTTTACTGTTAAACCCTCCCATCAGTCCTATTTGCCATTTGGAAAAGGATCTGTGTCTTGGTTCTCAGAAAACTGGTTCTTCTCAAAATTAGAAATATATCACAGATGAGAAGCGATATAGGAAATGTCACATTAGAAATCCTAGAAGGAAAGAAGTTCGTGGAAGATATGCCTGGTACACGCGACTCAACAGTTGGAGAGTTGACCTCCAAATTCCTGAACATTATCACCTTTCTATCCTTTACTCCTCTCTCCAAGGAAATTGCTCCAGTGCAGGCTGAGAAGGTTATAAAGTCTTAGAATAAAGGGCGTAGTGCAATTTCACGATATAGAATAGTGTACATGATCACAGAATAAATTTATTCTATTTGCCTGTATAAATCTCAAAAGGCAGAATAAATTTGGTATTTTACACACACACACACACACACACACACACACACACACACACACGCAGAGAATAACTAAATGAGTAGCATTTATGTTTTTTTTATTTCCTCCAGGTCTCTTCTTCAACCAGAATAAGAGAAATTGCCCAGGATGAAATGTGACAAAAGACTTATCTTTGTTGGTCAAAAGCCATCATCTCCCTTCTAATGTGTCCTCAGGTTTTGGTGGCCCAGAGAGAGAGTGGCAGCCATTCAACACGAATACTGCATGCTTCCACTTGTCCCAGACTATAACAGGGCCTAAAAAGCAGGTACTGGCATATACAATGTATCATTAGTGTTATTGCCTCTTGACCTTTTATGTAGAAGGAAAGGGACCAAGAAAAATCACTGGGAAGGCTGCCATGAAAGAAGTCTCTTCCCTCATGAATTTCTTTGAGTCATTTTCTGAATTATTGCTACAGAGAATTCTTAACTGGCTGCTATTTATTTCCTCAATAAACTTAAATTGTTTTTATGGATCTTTTCCAAAATTCCCAGTTGTTGTTCTCTTGTCTTTGCTTTTTTTAAAAGGAGCCAGAGCCTCAATGTAGATGTTCATAATAAAACGTCATCTCATCTTCAAGGACCTTGTGAAGTATTTGAAAGGACAAAATAGCCCAGTTTTCAGAGCTGTCGCTTTATCTTAGTCTTTCAGCATGTCAGGTAAAGAGGATCCTCGCAAGGACGTACTGCCTGCTGGGTGGGGTTCAGGAATTGGAATGGAACTGGAGCATCAATGGAATAGCTCCCTCTCTTGATATTGGATCAATCATTTCAACAATTGCTAGAGATCAGACCATCGGAGGTAGGCAGCGTTGCTCTCATTTGGCAATTGTCCCCTGTGTTTTCTTGTTTGTGCTTTTAAGCCACCAACAACAATTCTTTGCCCACCTTCTCCATCACTAGCAATGTTACTCCAACAACTCCCAACAACCTCAGAGACATTTACTAGGGAAAGAGTGAGCCGTAGAGCCCTAGCACCACTGGTTCTGACTGCTGGCCCTGGGCAGGCTGGGAGGGAGCTCCCGAGACAGCTCAGTCTTCCATCCTGTTACAAAGGACAAAGCCAGGACTGAACTGCTCCTGCGTTCAGCCGTGAACTACCAAGAACAGAGCTGCCTGAACCCTGAATCTTGATCTCACTACATCTACTGTCTAGTCCTTCAGTCGCCTCTCACTGGATAGCCAGACAACTTTGCTGGGGCTATGATATACTCCAGGGGGCTTATTCTTTTTGAAAATATAATTCATAATGATCAGAAATCAATGTCCCAAAATATGAATTATCTACATATCAAAATTATCCAAGAACTCATAGATAAAGACTTCCAAGGACTTGCTTTAGTTTGTAATGGTTACAGAAACTGCTGAGTTCTCAGAGAGCATATATAAATTCTATATTTATATGTAAATATATATTCTATAGTGTATATATATATTATGTAGTTTACTGCTTCCATTTTACAAGTTAAGAAAGACTAATTCCAGAGTAGTGTCTCGTGTCTGTATTCCCAGTAGTAGGAGGGTGAAAGCAGGAGGATGATCAGTTCAAGGCCAGCCTGGGCTACAGATCCTGTCTCAGAAGAAACTAGAAAGGAAAGGAAGAGGAGGAGAAGAAAGAGAAATGATAGTGAATATCTGGCCTGTCTGGCCTGTTTTGTCATTATCTCTACAAGTCATTATACAATTATTCTAGAGACTTCCCTCAGAAACAGATAGAAAAGCTACAGCCATTTTTTTTTCTGCAATAGGTATATAGGCTCCAATGTGAACAGTTAAATGAGGATAGCATAATAGTCTGACATCAAGTGTTTTGTGGGAGTTATTTCATTAAAAATGGATTTCTTTTCCCAATTAGGCTTCCTTTTTACCTTAGAAATGGATTTCAAGGATGTCAAGTGATAACCTAAGCTGGGCTCAAAAGTCTATTAAACGAGTGGAAAGGATGCATAAAGCAGTCCCAGCTTACCAGCTCAAGGTCAGATAGATTCTAGTGACAACTTTCATAGCTCAGTGTAAGGCTCCATTGTTAAATGACTACAAGATGTGATTGGCCACCTCCTAGATGAACCTTGGTGACATTCAGCTGGGTCATAGTGACTAATTTTGATTTTTAGGAGAAATATTGGGATTCTCTCTCTCTCTCTCTCTCTCTCTCTCTCTCTCTCTCTCTCCTTCCCTCCCTCCCTCCTTCCCTCCCTCCTCATATTCTAACAATGACATTAGTGCTCTGGAAAACCAAATTTGTTAGACTGGGTTCCTTTCACCTCTACCCCAAGAAGCTGCTAGAGATCAAGGTTTCCACCAAAGACTCAATTTGGTGTGGAGTGGATTCTGTTGCCATCCAAGCAAACTTCAACACAGGGAAATTCAGGGAAGTGGGGGAAGGCAGGGCAGGGAAGGAAACTTTCCTATTCTCCAATGATGACAGAGAGTCAATAGCAAAGAGTGACTAGATTTGGAGGCACTTTTCAGCTGATGGAAAAAAAAAGAGCTTCTGGCAATTTCCACCTTCCAGGTGCAACTCTGAAACCTTGAGTTGGCCACCATTCAGCTGAGCCCTTCCCACCTGGGAGAGTGCAAGATCAGGCTGGGGCAAGCTCCAGACAGCTCTGTAAAACCACCGAAAGAGATGTAACTAAAGTCTTCAAGAACAGAGAACAGCGTCTCTTTACTAATTGCAGCTCCACAGCCCTAGAACAGGGCCTGATATACAAGTGCTGCTTACTATCTACTTGTTGACAATACCATAGTATAGAGAAGGATGAAGCCAGTCAGTTATTCAAGAAATATTTCCTGAGTGTGTGGACAAAAAGAAGAACCTTTATGTTAGAGGGGATACATGGATCTTGAGACAAATGGGGGAGAATGATGGACTGGGGCCACATTGACCAAGATGCATTGTTACTTATTAACTTACACATCAAATTGAAACCCTTTCTTGTTGTTGTTGTTGACCATGGGGCTTGAACCCAGAGCCTGGGCACTGTCCCTGAGTTTTTTCCCTCAAGACTAGTGCTCTAGTACTTTGAGCCACAGCACCACTTACTGTTTCCTGGTCGTTATCTGGAGTTAAAAGTCTCATGGACTTTCCTGCCTGGCTGGCTTCCAAATGTGATTCTCAGATCTCAGCTTCCTGAGTAGCTGGGATTACAGGTGTGAGCCATCATCATCCAATTGAAACCCTTTTATATGTCTACTTAAATAGAACAAAAATAAATAAATAACATTGAATAAATGAAGATCTACACCTGGAGCTACCTATTATGCAATAGGTATACGTTCATAGGAGATGAAATGCAGATCTCGAGGAGATGCATCCTCTTTCACACTACAGGTTATGTTCTGATGTGTTAGCCTATTAAGGCCACTGTAACAAAATATCACAGACCAATGGGTCCATCAGCAGAAATAGATTCCCTCCCAATTCTGAAGGCTGGAAGTTCAAGATTGGGTCTCTCCATGACTTGCTGTCCAGTTCATCTTCACATGGACATTCCTTTGCTGTGTCACTGTGTACACATTTCTTCTGGCTATAAGGACACCAGTCTTGGTGGGACACATCTCTCCCCATCCCCCAAAGTCTCATTGAAACTGAATCACTTGTTTCACTTCCCATTCTGAGGTACTAGAGGCTAATACTTTGACATATAAATTTGGGAGGATGCATTCAATCCATATCAGCCAATAAAACTGATTTCTAAAAGCAAATGGTGAACCAGACTTGTCCTACATCCTTTATTGACACAAGTCAGTGGTTGCTAAGGACATAAGGTCATTATTAACCAAATGTGTTCTCAAGGCAATGGGCTGCGTTTGTTTAGTCATCGAGCAAAAGCTTTGGTGACTACAGAAGGCTCCTAGACCACAAAGGGCCCAAGAAAAGAAGAGGCCATGGGAGCTTCAGTAAATTCTTGTCCCCAGACAAGAGCACGTTCACCAGATAAATGTCAATCCTGTCTTTGGATTTTCTAATCATTAGGTTAGTGTGGTAGCTCATGCCTGTAATGCCAGTTGCTCAGAAAGTAGAAATGGAGAGGATTATAACTCCAAGACAGGCCACAGAAAAAGTGAATGAGGCTCCTTCTCAATAAATAAGCTGTGAGGGCACGGGTCTATAAACCCACTGATGTAGGAGGTCTGGATAAGAAGATCAATATCCCAGGACAGCCTTGGTGGAGGAAATTGAGAAAGGATCTGAAATATCACAAAAGCAAAACAGGGCAGTAGTCATGGTTCAAGTGGGCTCTATGTGGCATCATTTTTGTTTGTTTTACAACATTTATTTCTCCCTTGTGAATGGCTAGGAGTTGCTTTGCTGCCCAGGCTAAGCTATGATCAGCTGAAGAGAAGATGCTGTCCCCCATTAGGGTAACCCCAGCCCCCATCACATCCTGGACACATCACAGATGTTCAATCTGGAACACAGATGTTCCACATCTGGAATGTGAAGAGACTGACTCAATGTACCTTTCCCCAGTGGCAAGACAGGCATGACTTTCCTTCCAAAGGTTAAGGAAAAAAAGTCTGAGCAGTTCCAGACTGGAGAATAGTGATTGACACAGAAGGGATGGGTGGTTTAGAAAAAATATCAAAACTTTCTCATCCACTGTGGGTTCTGAGCCATCTAAGAACAAGTGCCTGAAGCTTATGGCTGAATCGGACCACAGCCAGGTGATTGGCTACCAGATCTGAGTGAGGAATGGGAGCAGAGCGAGACAGCTCTCTCCCCCTCCAGCTCTTACCCATGGAAAGCACCTGGCCAGCTATGAATCATGCCTCCTCTACAGCTGGGATTCCTGCATCTCATGTCTTAGGGACTTCTCAGGTACCCCTCATTTCGGACAGAGAACTCTAATACCAGTGTAGTCTCTTGCCACAAACTAGAAACTGTGAGGGGGGGGAAGAAAAAAGGAAAGAAAAGTAAACTGGAACACGCCTGGGAAATTGGGGCTTGCAAGACTTGTGGTTAGAACGTAACCACATGTTAATTTACATGTTTCTGGGGCATTGAAGACTTGATTTTATAAAAATACAGACAGTTCCCATTATAAATCATGTCAACAACCAGGCTAACTTTTTAAAGCAAGTTGCTTTAAGTCCTTGCTTCAGCTACTCTACTTTAACATGAAAGGTGGGGGGTGGGGAGACACCTGGTATGTTTTCAGATGGAAATGGATCAACTTGTAAGTTTTACTTCTAAAGTGGAAGAGCTCAAAGGAACTTCAATTAAATAAGCCCAGACAAGCAAGAAATATTGAAAGCTAAGTTCAAAATAATTCCCCAAGCTTTGGCTTATAGATAGATCATAAATTATCCACTATTAAAAATGATAGTGGTAATGAATATATCTATATGTGATGTTAAATCAAACAAATGCCTGTTTAAAAGTTGTTAATCATTAATTTAATAAATGTGCATGGTTAGTACACTTGTCTTCATTATGCCTTTTTTAAGTTTAAGTATTGAAATATAGTTTTCCTGAATCTAAACTTAATTTTCTTTCCAAATGAAAAAAAAGAAGTCAAAAGTATAAGGAAAAAACATATTGTTTTATCTTGTTTAGAAAAGTGTTTTTCTTCTCTTTTTTTAATTTTTGTATCAGTACTGGGGCTTGTATTCAGGGCAGAGGTAAGCCTCTTTAGCTTTTTTTGCTCAAGGCTGGCACTCCACTACTTAATCCACAAAACAATTTCTGACTTTTTGCAAACTAATTGGACACTATTAGCTTCGTCGGCCTGGACTAGCTTCCAACTAGAATCCTCAAGATCTCAGCCTTTTGAATAGCTATGATTACAGATATGAACCCCCAGCACCAGCTACTTTTGCTTTGCTCCTCACCAAATACATAAATTGGTGTAACTGAACACAGTTTTATAATGAGTTTCTGCAGATTCCTCACGGGAAACTATTCTTTCAGGTTTAATTGCTCCATCACCTAAAAATAGTCCCACTTCCTAAATTTACCACCATATTGCTAGAAATTCCAATAGCATATTTTTAGTTGACAGAGAAAGTTAACTTACATAGTTTTGAGAAACAGATAAAACGTCATTTTTTAAAAAGTCCTAGATGACCTATCTCCAAAAGCATCCTTTAATTTTGCTCTCCCTACCCAATACAGTTCAGGAAAAGAACGACTGGTATGCTTTAAAACCCAAGAAAGACAACCAGAGGTGAGGAATGGAAATCGCAAGGCAGGAATACAAAGTCTCCAAAAATAAGAACTTGATTTAAAAACAAACAAAAATAACAACAATAGAAATGAATGCCTAAAAACAAACAAAAATAACAACAAAAACGAATGCCTCCTTAGGCATTTGAGAGCAATTAGCTCCTGATTGAAAAATCACAAGCCACTGGCTGGCTGACTTGAGCATCTTTTCTTTCCTTCACAGCCTTTATTCAGGAAGAAAAGGAAGAAGAAGAAGAGGAAGAGGAAGAGGAAGGGGAAGGGAAAGGGGAAGGAGAAGGAGAAGGAGAAGGAGAAGGAGAAGGAGAAGGAGAAGGAGAAGAAGAAGAAGAAGAAGAAGAAGAAGAAGAAGAAGAAGAAGAAGAAGAAGAAGAAGAAGAAGAAGAAGAAGAAGAAGAAGGGGAAGAAGAAGGGGAAGAAGAAGGGGAGGAGGAGGGAGAGGGAGAGGGGGAAGAGGAAGGAAAAGGAAGGGAAAGGGAAGGAGGAGGAAGGGGAGGAGAGAAGAAGGAGAAGAGGAGCGGGGAGAGAGGGAGGAGGGAAGAAAGTCATGGATGTTCATGGCTGCCATGTTTTTTCTCCTGCCACCTACTGCTCTGCCCCCTCCCTGCATCTCATCTTCCACCCTGCTGCCCCCCTGAAATTATTCCCTACAGTTGAAGCTGGCTGTGTCAAATCTCGTGCACTCTTCTAGTCCTCATCTTCACCTTTGCTGGCATGTGACACTGTGACCACACCCTTGGCCTGGAACTTATTTCCTGTCTTGGCTTTTCACACCAGCTACTGCTTAGCATCTCAGTGTATGAGATAGTGGGATCCTCAGGCAAAGAAGACCAACTTCACCCTGAGGAAATTAGAGAATTCGCTGAGATGCCCCTCTTAGACACATGCATTCCTGGATATTCTGATCACAAATCCTTTCTACTCTTCAGTGTTGTGTGCTTTCCTGACTCTGTGTCTGTCATGATCACCTTGAAAGCTCGCTCCTTCTCTGCCTCCTTATCTTTAGCTCATCAACATCCATGAAGCACAGCTCTATGGCTCCCATGTCTATTCTCCCAAAGTAAATCTCCTTTCTGAGTGCCAGAGAGTTACATCAGAAGTTGCTCCATGCTCAGGATTAAATTTCACCTTTTTCCTCTGAAGTTATTGCTTCTTGATTTCCCTTCTGCTCAATGGTTTCCTTCTAGACTGTTCTACATCACAAATCCATCCATAACCATTACTTCTTTTTCTTTTCCAATGGACCCAATTAATTGCCCATCAAGCTATATCCTACCTCACAATATAGCCATTCTCACTTTTCCCCTGCTTTATATTACAGCCTTGGCTGGGTTTGTATTTATTGTTACTATCATTGTAGTTGTTGTTGTTGTTGTTACCTACATGAAAACTAGCCTGTTATGCCTCTGGCTTTAAGTTTTTCTTACCATCCTTACTTAGCTATCTTGCCCAGAACCATTGTTCTGCTGTTGTCTAGTGCTTTTCTACTGAGACCTACCATGGTTGCTCTTAGGCTTTAGGAAAAGTTTACATTTTGTGCTTTAAAAATAACTGCCTATTCTTCCTCAAATTTACCTGCAAAAAATACGAGGAATGATGAGTTTTGTTCTAGTCATCTCTGCATTTCAGTGCTTAGCATCTGCCTATACCCACTAGGTATTAAAATAAATGTGATTAAATGATACTTCTTGACCATTTGACATCCACGATTACTGAAATCTCCTACTATTGAATTATCTGTTGTGTCAAAGAAGCAAGGAGATAGGACATGGTTTAACAGGAAGATGAGAAGTTGTTGGAGAAAGATGAATCCTAAAGTCAAGGGAAGCCAGGCAAGAAGATCTAAGAACAAAATGTTCTGATGGGTCAACAAATGAGTAGGCTGGGGGGAAGAACAAAACTTCCCTAGGACACCTCTTGCTTTACAGTTTTCCTCTTACATAGATTGTATTTCATGTCATGAATTAACTCCTCTCAACACAGAGTGATCTTCATTACTTAACCAACTTAGGGAAAATTTAGACAGTAGACTACTGAGAAAGGATAGTATAAGTGGATATGATTAATGATAAGATGCATCCTATTACATCATTGATGGAAGAAATGAAATATTCATGTACATATTTATAATACATAATGCGTACATATATGAGTATATAGAAATGCACACACTGGGGAAAGAATAAGAGCAACAGTTAAAGCAGCACAACATCTGGTCTCTTTCTAACAGCAATGAAAACATCCTATGGGATGGATGTCTGCCTCGGTTGGGCAAGTGGTCATTCCTTCTATCCAAGACTGTGTTGAAAGCAAGTTTGAATCTGAGTGATACGATGCAATTTCATCACAACTTTCATCAACGTTTGATGAGTAAGACCACTGAGCAACCAAGGCCTGGAAGCAAGAATTCATCCCTTCCCAGCACAAAGGCCGAGAGACAAATCCGGCTGCATGCCCAGAAAGTGCAGAGTGACAGGGGACCTTCAGGCTAGAATTCGACAGACCTATGCAACACTTCCGGCTCCAGGCAAGAACTTAGAGACTTCCAGACTCCTTCAAGCATCCAGCTTCTTTCACAACGTTGTTCTGCTAAAGGAAGAAAATCCTCTTTGACTCTTGCCAGTGTTCACCCACCCCTAAGCATGAAATGTGATCAGCCCTATCATTGCCTCACTTCACCAACCTCTGCTTGTGTCACTCACTCGTGAGCCACCTTTTCCTTGCTCTAAGAGATCATTACAGGCCCTGGTTAACCATGCAGAAAAGTTTTATGGCAATAAGTTAGAGAATATTTTTTCTTGAAACCTAGGTTAGTGTCAAATACTGTGTGCCCTGTAACAAGGGAGATGATGAGTTGTCTCTGCGAAATCTATTGCCTACCAGAAGACAATGAATGGGAAAAAAATCAATAGTTAAAGACATGTCAAAATTCTATTCTGAGCTTTGCAGTTGGCTTCTCAAGGGAAAACGTTCAGTCCTACCAATACATAGAAGTTGGCCTGTTCCAGAATGTTTGCATGTCAATGTATCACCAAATTAAAAATGTGTGTGTGTGTGTGTGTGTGTGTGAAAAAGAGAGAGAGAGAGAGAGAGAGAGAGAGAGAGAGAGAGAGAGAGAGAGAGAGAGAGAGAGAGAGAGAGAGAGAGAGGAGAGAGAGAAAGGTGGGAGCAAGTAGTGGACCAGTGGCATATGTTAACACTCAAAACTAAGTCTAGTTCAAACTTTAAATTGCCAAATGAACATTCAAGATACCTTCTTCTTTCATCTCTGCTGCCCAAGAAAAATTACGGTGGAATAGTTTATGAATGGTGAATTCATTCATATGTGCATCTTCCCACACCTATAAAGAAAACCTATTATGCTAACATACCTATAAAGAATACTACTTTTTTTTTTTCTCATAAGAGTTTTTATACCAACACAAACTCATTTGTGGTTCTCTGAATGTGAAACAATGACTCCCACAAACAGACCGACAGAAGGCAAAAAATAGACTGGTGTGTATTTTTCAGTTTGTGGTCTCTGCTGGGTTGAAATACAAAGAGAGTGAACAAAATGAATGAGTGCGTTACACCTGAAGCTGAGGCGATCAGATAACCGCTGGGGGACTGCTCTCTGGCAGTGTTTACCACGCCTGTCCCTAGAAATCTAAGTCAGTCAGTTTTCGGGACACTTGGGTTGTAGTGGTTTGAATTATAGCAGTTAGTTTCGGGGGCCTGGGAGGAAACCAGCTTCTGCCCAGGATGAACGGGGCGGGCAGGTGTCTGGGGGAGGCAGAGGGAGTAGTAGTCTAGGTCAGAAAGCCACCACAGGTAAATGGTGAGATTAGCTTCACTTTGAACACTTTCATATCTCTAAAGAGTTGCTTGCACCCTACACTGAAGTCGATTGCTGTTATATGTATTACTGCTTAATACTTTGTAGTTTGTGATTCTAGACAGACAGGCAGACATGGGGGGGGCGGGGGAAGGAGGAAGGGGGAGAGGGAGGGAGAGAGGAAGGGAGGGAGGGAAGGAGGGTGGGAAGGACGGAGGGAGGGAAAGGACGCTTATCGGTTCAGCTATTCTGGATTCTGGAGTAATTTGCCCTTTCTATTGCTGTGTATCAAGAAAGTGGCAAAATTCAAAGGCTGTCATTTATTTTACTAATGGAATTAAACATGAATGTGGCTGGAACAGTCATCAATGCCTTGCTTGTTGTGACGGATTATGGTCTGGCTAAATAGTATGACCTTTAATTACTTGAAAAAAATGCAATTTTCCAATATCTTTGCTATTTCTCTGTGATTTCCCATACAAATACAATCTGTCATGTGGAATTTTTATTTAGCTTAAATAAATGCATTGCTTATGAAAGGTGCTTGGATTGATAGCCCTAGAGTAAAATTCTTTATCCCTTCAGTCCTTTATTATCGAACCCTTTTAGAATACTTTATTCTGTTTTTAGTTCCATGTAGTCAATTCATTTGATAGCTATTAATACTCTTCTTTTTATAGTTGATACATATTCTTAATTTCTTTCAGATAAGACCCCTTATATAGAAAAGGTGAACGTGAATCCTAAAAGAGTTAAGGATTGCAGACTGTAGGTCAGGCTTCCTGCATGGGTGGGGTAGTTACTGAATGCTTGTATAGACTCTAACAGGGAATATTCAGTGGCAGCTTCATAAATGAAATCAATCTATTTGTGCCCAATACACAGCAGAGATGCTAGTGTTCATCATTGGTGGTAAACCAAAAGCCACATGTTAATTACTCAAAAATGTCTCCTCAAGACTCATGTTAGAAAGAACAGAAGAAGCATGTAGTGATTTTTAATAGGGTGGGGCTTGAGGTCTTGCAGCCTTTTGGAAAAGATAACTTTGGATCTTAAAACTCCCAGTTTGGGGATTAATTCAGTTGTAGGACACGTGTTTAGCATAGGAAGCCCTGGGTGTGATCCCTACCCCACATGTGCACACGCAATCACATATATGTAAAAAAGAACTATTTGCATCTAAGTATACTTATACTAACAACCAAAGACGAAAAACTATTTTTTCTCTACAGCTCTTCCTGGGCCTAGATCTTGGTTGAAAATATCCCCTTTTACAAATAGGAAGATTTGGCTTCAGTTGAGTTGAACCCCCCCCAAAAAAAATATTCCCTTTTTTCTCCAGTTTGCCTTTTTCATTAAGGTTTTCATATTTGTACATGGATTTTGCAACATTTTTTAAATTTCTATGTCCATCCTAAGGCTTGAACTCAGGAACGTTGAACTCAATGTTATCCTTGAGCTTTTTTGCTCAAAGCTAGCACTCAAGTGGTTTTTGATGGTTAATTGGAGAAAAGAACCTCATGGCCTGGCTTGGAATTGTGATCTTCAGATCTCAGCCTCTTGAATAGCTAGGATAGCAGGCAAGCATCACTAGGGCCCAACAAGGATTTTGCAACTTTTAAATTTAACTCATTTGGATAGATAGATAGATGGATAGATAGATAGACAGATAAACAGATAAGATAGATGACAGATAAATGGTAGAGACAGATAAATACACTCATATATCAATACATACATATATATATTGAAATCATACTATTCTTGGTGAATTAGGATACAGAATATTATATATTAGGATTCAAAATACTTGATTATGATATTGATGGTAAATATTTTTACAGCTTCTTCGCCTTTTACTAATCTAGAGAGATCATGCTCATTAGAATATATTTAGGTCTATTGTCAAACTTGTGCTATGATATCAAAAGCAAAGCTTCCCCTACCTTTAAAGCATGAAAAGGACTCCATTAAACAGCCCTAGGATTGGTGACTTAGCATTTTGCTCTTGGTGCTTGAGCTTGAACCCAGAGCCTTGTGCAAGGCAAGCATGTGCTCACCACTTAGCTGCACTCCCAGATAAAGAGTTCGCGAGAAGTCCAGAGGTGATGCCTTCCTCTCACCAGAGATCTAAGCTCCACACTCTACAGACTGGCGACATGAAAAGATAAGGGCTTTGATTTATCACTTCACGTGAGGTGATAAGATAGGTGACACACACTCCTGTGCACTGAAAGGGGCTTATCAAGACATTGCTACAAGACTCACGAGGAGAGCACCGCTCATTGACAACAATTCTTTACTTCCTTCTCTTGGCCTGCTTTCCCTGGATCATAACCTAGAATGAGATACTTTTCCTGATATTTGCATCTTCCTACACAGTGACTTCCATTTAAATGTAGTGATACTCCAACGAAAATGACCCCTAAGAAATAGGTGCTGTACCTATACATTTAAAGGGACCCCTCTCCAGAGACGAAATCCCCAACACCTTATCCTGTTCCTACACTTAGGAAGAGCAACTCCTTGGGTGGCATTTTACCTACATCCCTTTTCCCTGACATCCTGAGGGCTTTTAAACTCCATCTCTTATTTGGCCTCAGAAGTCATTTTTTTGCCCTGACTCATTGGCCTTCTTCTGGGTATGTTGCTCGGTTGATGAGCTAGGTTATGTTTCTGAAGAATGCCTCAGCTCCTTTCATCAGAAATAAATTCTTCCCTGTTTTATGACTTCACCAACTCCCCCATTCTCTCCCCCCACCAGTAAAGCAAAAGCAAATCCCCACTGATAAGTCACCAAATAGCCTCTAAGTAAAGAGGAAGGAAAATAACACGAGACTCAACAATGTTTTTATCTTCCTTTGAGAAGCTCTGTCTGTACAATACCACCCATGAACTGAATCTAGCATGAAAGTTTCCCTTAGCATCAAATACAATTCCTTACTGATTTTTCCAAGCATGGAATAATCTATCATTCATGCCTCGGCAAATACCAACCAAAGCAGATCATCATTCTTGCCCACAATTTAAATGTGCTGGTTTTTTCTAGGTAAGAGAGAATCATCAATAAAAACTACACAGAAATACACTGAATTGGAATGAAAAAGACCTTAGATAAATGGTGTCCAGCAGGGTAAAGATACAGACACAATGATATATATTTTTGCCAGTCCTGGGGCTTGAACTCAGGGCCTGTATACTGTACCTGACCTTCTTTTGTTCAAGGCTAGCATTCTACCGCTTAAGCCGTAGTGCCACTTGTGACATTCTCTGTTTATGTGGTGCTGAGGAATCAAACCCAGGGCTTCATGCATGCAAGCACTCTACCACAAGGCCACATTTCCAGCCCCTGGAGTAATAATTTGACAAAAGTATTTTGGAGGAGATTCATGAGACTAACAGTCATGCCTAAGTAATCATGGGGAGATTAAAAAAAAAGTGGAAGTACTGAGAAAAAGAGGGGTTAAAAAAGAAGGAACGAGGGACCGGGAGTTTGGCCTAGTGGTAGAGTGCTTGCCTAGCATGCATGAAGACCCGGGTTTGATTCCTCAGTACCACATACATAAAAAAAAAGCCAGAACTGGTGCTGTGGCTCAAGAGGTAGAGCTCTTGCCTTGAGAAAGCCCAAGAACAGTGCCCAGGCCCTGAGCTAAAAGCCTAGGAGTGGTTAAAAAAAAAAAAGGAATGAGAGGAAGAGAATGAAGAGGAAATGTATGAGAGGTGTGTGTGATATGTGTGAAGAAAGGAAAGGAGAGTCAAAAAGAAAGAATTGAGGCAGGAGACAGAAGAGAGGGAAAAGGTTTTCTGAGTGGTTTGCTGATGGCAGAGTCAAAAGGGACCCTAAGTTTCCAAATCTGATTTTCCTTCTTTAAGGCAGAAAAACCACACCTTTTATTTCCAGAAGCTTTTCATCAACAAATCCTCTACAAATTAGAAAATCCAAAGACAAAACATGAGTTGCATCTGTAAGCTACAGAATTTTTTTAAAAAGTAAAGAAAATCAATTGGTTTCTATTAACCTGTCATATTGCTCTCCTTTACAAAGGCAAAGCAAAAATAAATATGCCCTCCCCACCCCTCCTTCCATAAACCATGGCCTTTGCTTCTTTTACGATCATCCACTTACATATTTCTTACCTCGGGAGCAGGATGCTTAGGGAAGAAAGAAGAGCCCAGCGGCATGGATGTCATTTCTCAGTAAGCCCGGCAGGAAGGACCTTCAAGAAGACAATCCATCCCTCGTCTTGCCAAGAGAAGTTTACTTTTCATCCATTTATTTTTAGAAGTGTAGCTGGGAAATCAAATGCCTGAGTAAGTAAATTGCTGGACTATAAAGCCAGAGGGGGGAAGCATAAAAGCCCTAGAACGATTACTGGATTAAGATTTCGCAGTTCCAGCATGACCCCTCCAGAAGTAGATCCAGGAATCTGAGGATGGCTTTCCTGTCTCATCTGCCCACAATTATCCCTCCCCACACTGTGCCTGGACAAGTCATGAATGAGACCTGTCACAAACATGTTCCAAGTTCCTACCCCAGGAACCAATGGTTGATATCTACTACATAAGCCTGAGCTAGCACATAGGAACCAACAAAAGAAACTGGGTTCTGGTGGTTCGCACTTGTGATTTTAGCTACTCAGGAGGCAGAGATCTGAGAATCATGGTTCAAAACCATATCAGTCAGAGAAGTCCAATCTCCAATAAACAGGCCAGAAGCAGAGCTGTGGCTCAAGTGTTCAAGCACAAGTCTTGACTGAGAAAAGTCAAGCAAGAGTGCACACAAAACGAGGAAAGAGAGGGGAGGGGTGGGGAGGGGAATGAAGGAAGGAAGGAAGGAAGGAAGGAAGGAAGGAAGGAAGGAAGGAAAGAAAGAAAGAAAGAAAGAAAGAAAAAAAGAAAGAAAAGAAAGAGGGATGGAGGGAGGGAGGGAAAGACAGAGTGAAGGCAAGGGAGACAGAGGGCAAGGGAGGAAGGGAAGGAAGGAAAGGAGGGAAGGAGGGAGGGATGGAGGGAGGGAGAATTTAAATAGAACTTTTTCCTACTCTAGAGTGTATCCATTTCTTCAGCATACTTTCACCCAGAATCATCCAAAATTACAACCTAGTATATATTTGTTTAATCAATCATATTTGTTATTCCTTTTCAAATAAAAGAAAAAATACAAAATGATAATTAAGCAGGTAAAAGGTTTAAACCCTCTGTGAGGGGAAAATAATAATTCAATTGAAATAAAATTAAAATTATGTGCTATAGATTATTATAATAGGAACTACTGCAGCTCTTCTCTCATTTAATGTAGTCTTACTCACCATGCAATTTAGCATTACTCTCAAGATGTGGAAGAAAACTCCAACAATTGCTGAGTAAGGAACCATAGTTCTCACACGTCTGTTTGTTTGTTTTTTTCTTACTCGTGGCAGATATGATTCTAATTCTCTTCCCTATTTGATATGAAGCTTCTTACTTCCTTGATATTATTACTTACTATGTGTTTTCCAGTGGAAACTCCAAAGAAAGTAGTAGTTTTCTCATTTTGTGTATGAGCTTAAAAAAAAATAAGACAGCATTTCACTAGAAAGTCCAGGATGGCTTCAGATTCTCCATCCTCCTGCCTCCGATTTCTGTGTGCAGAGAAGCCACCACACATTCTTGTCCCTGAATTTCGTATATCCAGTGAAGATCCCTGACTAATCGCCATAATAAAATCAACTATGCTCTCTGGACGTTTTGATTCAGAAGGAATTCCTTTTGATAAACAAAAACTATGAAATGATTTAGATATTCCAAGCGCTAGGAAAGAAAGGACCATGTATGTCCGATTCTAAATTATCTCCACTTTTTCTCTTGATATTATTCTGTACTGATTGTAACTTTTAAATCTCCCCATAAAATAGAGTTTCTGTGGGCATTAAATATCCCCCAACTTCCTGGCCAATGTAGCTAGACAGTAGTTATTAGAAGTGGTTCTTTGATTTCACACATACAGAAAAGAGTGTTTTTTCTCTGAATTTATGGGGTTCTGACCTTTTAGAAATGACTTTTTAACTTAAATGTGTAGCATTGTGTGTCAGGAAAATGTCTCCTGATGTTTACTGTTTTGTTTATTTATTTATTTATTTGTTAGAATCATGGCACTTAAGAAATGCATCTTTAAATTATTAATGAATAACTTGAGAAATGTCAAGTATTATGGCTTATCCCCATAACGGAGAATGTTTCCAGAGTTTTCAAACATAGAGTGCCTGTTAAGAACGAAATATAAATCAACTCTATGTGGCAGTGGGCTCCAGATTGTACAGAACAGAGAAACAATGAGGTCGAGGGTCAAAAAGGCCTGTGCCCCCACAACCCGGATTAGAGGGCGTGTCCAGACACCTGAGCTTACAGCACTATGTCAGTTCCAACCAAGCGTAATGTCTCAGAAACTTTTAAAAAGATTCTTTTCTTATATAATAACAACAATCCGTGAAGTAAGAAGACAGAATTAGAAATCCTACCTCATGTTACCATAGTGCACCAATTAAGTTGTTAATTGGTCTTAAGTTATATTGTGGGGAATCATTTAATTTTCTTAAATTCGACCTGGCTAATTATAAATGGATGGTTCCAAAACACCTTAAGTACCTTCTCACTCACACCGACTCATTAGAGTAAAAAAAAATAAATAATAATAATAATAATAATAATAATAATAATAAATCTCCTCCATGGTTCCAAGGCACTGTGGCTTGGCATGACCATCTCCCTTCCCCACCGTCTCTGGGATGAGTCACCATTTTCTCAAGTGTTGGAGCTGCCATGGCTGGGACTGCAGGCCGCTAGAACGGCAGAAAGCACAGCCAAGCTCTTATGGGGGCCCCCTGCCTGTTTGGATTCCCCTTTGCCTTGCACATCATTAAGCAAATTGTCAGCTCCGTTTTAATTACAGCACTTTTATGACTGCTGGTGATGTAAGAGCTGCAGTGGGCACACCTTGTTTTTTTTCCACGCCGGCCTGTGTTTGTAGTACTGGCAGTTAGTTTGGGCCAAAGCATTTTTCATCTTGCACAAACTGAGCTAATTTATGTGGGAACCCAGACCCTCTCCCGGTTGTTTGTACTGAGGCAATTTGCAGCGTCTAATGAGCCTTTTTTTTTTTTTTTTTTTAAATGATGGAAAACCTTCCTTGGTAGTATTACTGGATCCCCTTTTAAAGCCTGCCACAGAAAACAAAGATGCCCTAGTAGAGAAGAAACCAGACTCACCTTGCCCTAATTGATTGCCTAACCCAAGATCAGGGTGTCTTTTGAGGCCTATGGTCACAGGCTGCTATGTCTTTGGTGGGGAGACTCTTCATTAACTCATCTGATAGGGAGTGCTTGAGATCTAAAAAAGTCTGTTGTTTGGTTAATAAAGATTGTCATGTACCTTGCAGAAGACTGTGTGTAGCACTTGTTGAAAGACAGCACCAATTAAGCCAACTCCATTCACTGGTGAACTAGGATGTAGAAAGGAAAGGGAAAGTCTAGGTTCTGTCACCCTAATGCTGACAAAGAAGGAAAAGAAGAGCCATCTCTAAGAAGAAGGAGTCTAACACATCCCAACCTGATAAAAGTTAGAACCGGGCTCCAGCCAGTGGTATCAAAAGAACATTCTGGGTCATTTGTATAACAATAATTTGATATGTCAGATAATCTGGTAGGAGATTAACATCCAGAGTGAATGGAAGGCTTTCATTCTAGGTTTCCATCAAGTTTGGAATTAAATATCACTGGGCTCTAAAGTTCAAGCCAATATTTGTATTTTAACAATAGCCTTGGTTTGATTTTTAATTTTAAAAAACTTTTTGTCAGTCCTGAGGCTTGAACTCAGGCCCTGTGCACTGGAAACTTTCTCAAGGTTAGTACTCTACCACTTGAGCTTTCTTTTCTTTTCTTTTTTTTAAATTTATCTTTGCCAGTCCTGGGGCTTGAACTCAGGGCCTGACCACTGTCCTTGGACTTTTCTCAAGGCTAGAGATCTACCACTTGAGCCACAGCATCACTTCCAGCTTTTTTTTTTCTGTGTATATAGTACCAAGGAATCTAATCCGGGTCTTCATGCATGCTAGGCAAGCACTCTACCACTAGGCCACACTCCCAGTCCCTAATTATTTTTTGTTATCTCTTTACTTTTCTGCAAAGATTCAAAAATGCTTGCTCAAAATGAAAGTAATGGAAATTCTCCCTGAGCAAGAATGAGATGATAAAGCTTACCAACATCAGCATTTCCGATGAACTAAAACTTCCCTGAGACTAAGACATGCTTCATAAATTAATTTTTTAATTTTTAAATTGTTATTTTTGAGGTGATGTATAGAGGAGTGACAGTTAAATCAGGTAAAGAGTACATTTCTTTTCAGACAATATCACCTCTTACTCTCTCCAAAAATTAATATTTAAAGAAGTGTTTAATTGTCACTGAAAGCACCAAGAAAGATTCTCCAAAAGCTTTATTATCACTTCCAGATTCAGATTTCTACAAATAGGTTCCTAAAACTCAGATACCAAAGTGCTTTGTCTTCCAGAACCTCCAACCATTGACCTCCCTAAATCAAGGGTCCATGTGTCCATGTAACCACAAGTCCTCCTCTTTACTAAACCATGTTCTGACACACGAAGCTGTGGAGGAGAAAAAATACCATCCATGTAAGCGACCTACCTTCTAATCTAAACAAAAACACTCAGTGTTAAAAGTATTTTAATTATTTTTAAGTGCATAAAGAGCTACCTTGCGCCAAAATACTGAAAGAAATTTAAACACTAACCTTTTTTTTCTAGGAAAAATAACTCAGTTTCAGATAGGATTCATCTGAATCATCTTCAATAAATATCTATTACCTACCTTTCTTAATCTGATGTCAAGGATTCTAATTGCTAGAAAAATCTCTAGCAGTAAACATTTTAAAGAAGAATCTAAGAGAGGGAGGTTAGCAAAAGTAGCATTTCTCCACCAACCACAAAACATGTATCTAGTTGTTTTGTCCATCTTTTGACTTATACTCTTTTAATGTGGCATCTTACTGGATATATTTTCCAGCCATGGATGGAAAAATAGAGGTAGCACCATTGAGAAAGAATACAACAGAATCACCGGCAGAAATCCCCTGTGTTAAATGGATCTTGAGCTTTTTCCAGCCTGGACTTGTCCAACTCCAGGGGTAAACTTTAGATAAGGATCTGAGCTCTTGGGTGTTTAACTGAACCGAACCTCCCAACCTTTTTTTGAGGTTTACCCATGACTAGTAATTATATTGTCATTTAACAAAAGTATCTGCATTAAACCAGAGATGGTATATTAATGGGGAAGTTCACATCCATTAAAACCATGGAGCAGCCAGAGAGTACACAGGGTCGGCCATGATGTATGGAAGGGGGATGGAAATTAATGTAGGTCAGAGGCCATAAATCAATGGCTAAATACTACCTGCCAGGTTTGAAAGTTATGCTAATGCGGGATGTTTGACTTCTTTCCAGTGGATAGAGGTCAAAAGAGGAGGTTCAGATATGTAACTCAATGGAAATACTGAGGAACACTCCCTTATCCCCCAACCCCCAAAGAATAAAACAGGCAATGCACTCATATTGAAGAAGGTGATTGATCTACCGCAGGATTTTAATCACTCATTGCAAAGGTAAAAGTTAATTCTTGGGTTTTTAGGGGAGGCCTGAAGATTCATCCCTAGAATTTCTAAACTTTTCTACACAGAGCTTTTCATTTTGACTAAAAGGTGTATCAGGGTAAAATGACTAGTCAGCTTTCTCACTTGTAAACTTAGGAAATGAATATATATAATCCTTAACTGTAGCTTACAACATTATGGTATCAAGCACCGTTTGATAAATAAGTCTTTAAATGTCATATATATCTATATTATTATACCACTCCTTCACTCATTCCAAGATTGTATGATGCCAAATGGCTATAGGTTGGGAGGCAATGTTTATTTATTTGGTTTCATTTTCAATTTTGGATTCATACTCACCCCAAATAACCTTTTCTAATGGATGTAGAATGCACTGAAAGTTAACATAAATAATATAGCATTGAAGAGATCCATGTAAGGAAAGGTCCAATTGTTTCTTATAAAGGGATAACTACTACAACGATTTGATGGTTCTTTTGTCAGAGATCAGATCTCTGTATCAAGAAGAAAACAGAAAAAAATGGAGCCTGGGATAAAGATTCTGAATCTAAAATTGAGCAGTGGGCCTCAGATCCAACTCAGTGGGCCTGTGCTAGAAGACATATTCTTAAATGTCACAAATGGTAGACGTAGTCAACGTAGGACCAGGATTTAAGACCAAACATATATATATATATATACACAATATATACACATATATACGTACACACGTATGTACATACACACACACACACACACACACACACACACACTCCCCAATCCTCAGAGCACAACCTCCTAAGTAGCTAGGATTCCAGGCATTTTTAGAGGGTTATACTGAGAAACACCAGACAGAAGACAAGAGCAATGGTGGATTTCAGTTCTCTAACTTTGATAGGAAGAGCTAACATGACCCGTAGCAGGAGATATGAGTCACAGACAGAGAGACAGAGCAGACGCTGCCCCACGGAAGACAATGAAGTGACTCTTACACCTGGCCTACTCATCAGCCCAGCGCAGATTGACCTTTCTCTCTAGTGCCCATAACTAGAAGGAAACAGACCAAGTTCCCAGTCATTTCTGAAGGGCTAGGAGCGCTTGATCTTTACAAAAGACACCAAGTCTGTGTCCCCAACCCCTATGACTTCAGTCTCCCTGAAGCCAAACAGCCCTTGAATCATTTCCTTTGCAGAATCCTGCAACTTCTCCACCATGTCTACCAGGTTATCTTCACATGACCTTCAACCTCTGACCTCTGCCAGACATCCTTCCTCTTTTCTAGCCACACTTGCACGCTTCCTCCATCTACGCTGCTTGTGCTCCGTAATGTGGAAGCACATGCCATAGCATGTTAGTTATATGAAATATCCTTGCCACCTGCCCTCACAGCCCTCCTCCTTCAAACCCCAAATCAACATGCTCTCCAAATCTTGCTCCATAGTCCCTTAGACAAAGTCTTCTCAGCTTCTGTATTTCCAGCAGCTCTCAATTCCACACCCTGCTGCTCTGTCTCAGCATACTAGAGGAAGTTTATACACTAATATTGTATTTAAGAAAATATTTGTCTCAAACTAGATGCTGAACGTGAGTTATCTACAGGATAGTCCAACAGACTCACCCCCCCCCTTTTTTTTGTAAATGTCCATTCCAATTTCCTCTTTACAATGTTCTGTTATTTTGCAATGAAACAGTGGCCACAGCACCTTTTCAAAAGGTCATTGAACTTCAGCACTGCTATTTTTCTTGTATCTGTAGACGCCAAAACTATTACGGGTGTCTCCGTATTGCTGAATGCGATGACCTTCAACTGGTTTGCACCAAGAACTATGCTGACCTAATGATATGCTTGATTAGGCTCGGACAGCGCTGGCTTTTCAAAGTCTTTAGGCAGGTGGCAGGGGAGGCAACCAAATTCAAGAACACCCAACAGATCCTCAGGGACTCCAGCTCTGGCATTAGTCTGATGTTCAACAATAAAACCTATTGTGAGACCAGTCAGCAGGAGGTGGAGAAAATTTGAAAATCTGTCTAGAAATGCAGGAAGTAGAGGAAGCAAATAATCAAAGCTCCATGTGCTCCGGAGTTTTTTAAAAAAATTAAAAACTGGAAGCAAAATGTTGATTCCAGTAAATGTTATATAAAACCAATGGTTAAGACAGAAAACAAAACATACTTTGGTTCACAACATAGCTTTGTATTACTAGTCAGAAAAAAAAAAAAAACTGGTGGTTGGATTTAACATAGACATCCAAAAGAGAAGGAGAGAACATTTCCTGAGGGAATTTCTTTACTCTTTTCCCTCTAAATCTAAGATGACATTTTGACAAGTTATTCAAGGTGGTTGTTCTGAGTAAGAATTGGGATATTGTGATTTTTGTATATGATATCATATTTATAAAGCCAAGTGCTACCCCGTAAGCAAGAATTTTCTAGAATGTTATTCTGTTTCTCTATAGTGAAAACATATTTCTAGATATTGAAATCAGTGCTTTCTTTTGATTGAATATAACAACCTCATAAATATTTATTTCATTTACAGAAGAAAGAAAGGAAGGGTGAGGACATTGCTTAAAAGTATAACTCAAAAGAGAAAAAATGCAAACGCAACCATTAGCCCCTTACTCAAATTAAGTAGATGATATGATTCATTCAGGAAAAAGAGGTGTTAACTATTTCCCAGGTTTGGGGTAAGAAAAGTTAAAGCCAAGTATTGCTTTTGGTCATGGAAACCTGTATTCCCAACATTCAGGAGGTTTTGTTAGGGCACTCACAAATTCAAAGACAGCTGGGTTACAGTGTCTTTTCTGAAGAGAGATAGTAAGTAAACTTGTGCCACACAAACAGTGCAGGTTGTTATTAGAACACAATTATATTAAGTAGGGGCACATGGGTGGTGGTTTTAAAATAAAGGAATATCAGAAAATAGAGCTTTCTATTTTTGTGCTTTCCAGTTTCCCTTGTTACTATACAAAGAGCACATGATAAGTGGTATAGAACTTGGCATGATTCATGGGTTTGTTTCATATAAAACATGTAGCATAAAACATTAACATGTGACTTCTAAACTTCAATTGTGACCTCAATTGAATTAGCATAAATAACAGTACAATACAATGTAATGGAGTATAGACAATGGAATCAATAGAGTAACCAAATAAATAAAAAAGAAGATAATGACCAGAAGTTTGCAAATAGAGCCATAATTAATTGACTAAGGCATCTGATAAGCTATATTCTCAAAAACATTAGGCTTAAAAATAGCAGATTTAAAACACGTACAGATCCTCCCTTAATATACACAGCAAACCCAGTTTGTAAAGCATTTCTGCTAGAGAAGTTATTCACTTATCTGTTTTATGTCTTAGAACAACATTTAGTTAATTTGAACTATGTCCAACCATTTTCCTATCCATCTTGTCTAGTGGTTCAAATATTCCCCTATGCCTGTGCTTATTAGTCATATAATAGGCGTTTTCCTTTGAGATAAACAGTTTGACTATTCCACTCACATCTGCATCCATCAGTCAAAGTGTCTTGGTAAGTAGCAGACGGGTTCCTGAGAAAAATAGAGAAATCCAGGGAATAGAGATTTGGTTAAGGAAGACACCGTCTTGAGATAATTAACTCAAAAGTGTGTGAGAATAAGCCATCACATTCCTCACACAGATCTTGTAAAGCTGCTCACTTCCAGACTGCAGGCTGAGTTAAATGGTACCTGGGTAGAGGAGACCTTGTTTCAAAAATGGAAGATAATTTTAATTATGACCTGGAGTCTGGAATGTAGGTGTTCTGCAATTGCTAGTCAACCAGCTACACTCTTAGACAGTCGCTCTGGCTCCTTCTGTCTGATGGAGGCAGAAAATGCCCTCATGAGAAGCCAGACTGGTCATCCAAGTGGAATTTCTGTTTTCCTTCTTTCCATGCTCCCTGTCATTTTCAGGGTCTTGGTATTCTCTCTCTGCCTCAGGCATCCTCCAGGATCCATTCCTCCTCTCCTTGTACCTGATGAAAATCTCTGCGCACAGTTTAGATGCAAGCTGAGATGTTGCGGAGATGAAACTCCCCAACCCCCACTTCCAACACACACACACACACAGATTTGTCACAGACTCCTCCTAAAGTGGCCTCCCCTTCCAGTACCCAGATGGCCTCATAGGATGGAAGGATTTCCTCCTCCATTGCTGAGATTATTATTGGCAACATTCTCCTAATGCCTCCTTGGTGAGACAGGAAGTCCCAATGCTTTGCCCAGCTCTGAAGGCCAGCTCAAGGACAGAGCTTCCTGTGAGTTTGGGTAAGGACTTGATTATGAAAATAAAACATGGCAGCTCCCGTCTCTGCCTATCCCTTGCTTTTTCCCAATCCCCCTCTTCACCAGAAACTTCTCACCCTGGAATCCCTGTCTCACAGTCTGCTTCTTGGTCAATTCAGTCTTCAATTCAGCTCCACACAGTCCTTTTGTCAGTCTGGGATAAGTAGCTTTCTACATGTGTTATCGGCACTCAATATGTATCATCCCTAAACCAGAATTTTAATAGGCACTTACTCATTTCTCTCCCGACCAAGCCATAAACCATGTCTCAATGATCTGACTGTTCTAATATCAAGAATAGAATATGTGGTCAATAAACAGTTATTGAAAAAAATGATTCAACCCCAGAATGAGTTCTAAGAGGTTATTTGGGACTGGGCATATAGCTGAAGCCCAAGGCCCTGAGTTCAAAGCCAAGTAACATCAGGAAAAAAAAGTAATAATAATATTTATACATAGATATCATAGTTAGGGTAATGTTCCTTGCATATTAACAATTAAATCCCCAAAATTTAATTACCACACTAGAGTAGGTATTGACAAGCTTTGTCAGTAGATATTTTAATGACCTAACCTGTTGCACATATTTATCTCTGCTTTTGTAGTACGTCAATCATATATAATATATAAACAAATGGGTAGAATTCATCCCAATAAGGCTTTATTTACAAAAGTTAGTGGAGACTTAGACTCTTAACTCTTCTCAGAATCATTGCTCAACTTGTATTTATGGTTAGAAAGCATTTTCCTTCTTCACAGTGATTTGAAGTTTCACATCACTTCCATTCTGTACTTTCTTCTTTCCTTGAATTCCCACAATTCTCTGCTTCAAGATCTGATCAGGACAAAGACTTTGTTGCTTTGACCTAAAAATTAAATTCCAGTTGCCTCTCCTAGGCAACAACAGGCCCACAGGAGCTGAGGGACATAGACGTGACTTCTAACAAGGTTGTTGACTCAGTCATCCTTCCAAATTATTTAAGAAAAACATGAATTTTGGTCTGCCAACTAACTATACTACAGGAAAGACACAGCTCCATTTTTCTTTTTGTGAAAAGTTCTCCATAGATCAATGGTTCTAGTCCTATGAATATGTACAGTTTCCACGAAATATAGTACTCATTCATTTAACTACTAGAAGAGTCACTGATGAGTCAAAGATATGACCTCTGAAGAAATAAAGTCTGTCTAGATAAATCCAATTGCCATGCAAATAAGCCATCAGCACAATGATCAGAAAAGTTTGTTATCAGCTTGGTTGATGGGGACTTCAGAAAGCGATGATTCCGTCATGGAAATGATGGAGAGGAAATACATCTTACTCAAAGGAAATAGCATGCTCTCTAGGGTAATGGTGATGAAAAGCCACTCGGTTTTAAGCAAGAGAGTATCATAATGGAATTTATAGTTCAGAAAGCTGAGGGTCCTCATAATGGCCAGTGAGGAGACTATGCAATGCTCTACGACGCACGTGGCAGGATGAAAAAGAAGCTTTCAATGTGGAAACAGTGGTGAGAGCCAAGTGATGTACCAAAGGCAACACCAGTGCACATGATGATGAGGCGTGTATAGAGAAGATCTGAAGATCAAAGCTTGTAATCCTTCTGGGGAAGGCAGAGTTCGGGATCACAGCTGGAGGCTACCCTAGGCACTTAGTTACCATGACACCTCTCTAAACAAATAAACCAGGGGTGGTGGCAGACATTTGTGACCCCAGCTACAAGAGAGACATGAGGAGGGGCACCAAAGTCTAGGAACATGGTGGAAGTGGTAAAGCATTCTCTAGCAAGCATAAGACAGAGTTGAAACCCTAGTGAAGAAAGAGGGGGAGGAGGAGGAAAGAAGAGGAAGGAAGAGGAAAGAAGAGGAAGGAGGAGGAGGAGAAGGGAGGATTAGGAAAAGGAGGAGGAGAAAGGAAGGAAAAGGATGGAGGTAAGAATGAGAGGGAAGGAGAGGGGAACAAAGGGGTGTCTGGAGGAGAAAGTAAGAGGAATTGGGGGAAAGGATGAGGATGGGGGGAGGGGAAGGGCAAAAGAGCAGGGGAGAAGGAGCAGGGAAGAAAGAGAGAAAAGAGGAGGAAGAGGAAGAAGAAGGTGGTTTTATACTAAAAACAAGTTATAGAGGATTGGACGAAAGAATATCAGGTGTAAGAGATGGTCCTAGATTGAATTTTAATTGAGTCCAAAATGCCTTGGAGATGTACAATCTTGAAGATAAAATAAGTCAGCTACTGGCTTTAGCCCCATGGAGATGGGTGGTAACTTTGAGGACTCACTGAAGCAATGAGATGTTGCTGAGTAAGTAGGAGGTATGGAAATGGACTTAAAGAAACCTTTATACAACATACCCTGACAAGAGAGAAGTGAAAGAGAGTGGTTTTAAAAAAAAAAAGAAACAGAAAGATCCTGTTAGAGGTGGAGATGCTGAACAGAGAGAGAAAAGAGAGTCTACTGTAACAGCGTGACGGAAGGAATATAAGCAAAAACCAAACAAAGAAGTTTGCATGTTTGTATAGCACAAAAAGTAAGAAGTTCCCATCTGAGATGGAAAACACAAACTGGGATGGGACAGGGGTAGAAAAAGCGATCAGAAGTCATAAAGGGAGAAGATCTAAATAGTTAGTGTGAAAAATGGGGAAGAACAGAGGCCCCAGGAAACATAATACATGGCTGCACTTCAGTAGATCAACTGAGACCAGTGACATTAATTTAGAGTAAAAGCAGAATATCGAAGGGCTCTATTTCTACTCTACACAAATTGTATGGAATTCATTCTCTGTTGAAAGGACCATTAAGGAAACTGGGGAATGGTTCAAATGGTAAAGTACCCTCCCGCCCCGCTGCAGGACAAAAAAAAAAAAGGAGAGTGAGGAATATACCATATTTTAAGCAATTATGGCAATGAAGAATTTAATTCTTATCATATTTCATGTGGCAAGTACTGACTGCAACCACTTTCCAAAGAGAGGATAAAAGAGGTTCATACATTATTGTCTAAAATCAGAGAAGGACCCTGGATATATCCCATGATTCCTTTCAAAGAAGAGTGAAACTGTACATGAGGTTGATTGTCTGTAGTTGTCCTCAGCTGATTCCAGAAGTTATCTAAGCTTCTATTTGAATGGTGTACTCACTCCTTAAAAATAAAGAATTAATCAAACTTTATTAAAGCCCTTGACATTCTCTACTTTCAAGCAGAAGACCCGAGGACTGATACGACTGAGTTCTACCCAATTATTTCCTAAACACTAACCTGACTGTCTCCAATATGCGACACTTTGTAGTCCTTTCCTCAGAGTAACAATTAGTGTGCTGTTTTAATAAACTAGGACTTCACAAGAAGAATGATCATTTCCTGCACTCTTCCACTTCTATCAAATAAGAGTGAATAATAGAGCTTTGGGGATGTTTGTGTTTTTAAGGAAAAGATACATTGCTAGAAGCAATTTTTTTAAAGGCACTACTGTTATTTTGAATTGTCTGATCTCAGCATGTAGAGTAACCACGGCTGCTGCAGAGGAGCAGAAATTATGGAGGCATCTCCAGGCAGTGTTTACTATCATGATGAACTCCTTCATAATGAGGAGAGGAATTTTAAATGCTTACACCAGAGGGATTTCTTCCTCAATGTTTTTTTTCCTTGTAGACATATCTCAATTTGAACAACAACAACAAAAATAAATAATCACAGGAAACAAAAGGAAAATATGACAGTTTATATATATATGAGTAGTGTTAACATCAAAAAGAGTTTACCACTGATTTCTTTTCTCAAGGAATCTATGGATCTTACCCTCCTTCCGCGTTTTTCTCTGGCAGACTTACCCATGAGTTCCCATGGCTGAAAGAAAGTCTCGAGATGCTTTCTCCTTGCTACTGCGTGCATATTGTCAAGTTAGCCCTGCGGAACATGCAGCCAGCTTTACAACATTAGAACAACTTTTTGGTTTCCTAGGAATTTAGCCATGAACTTTCCAGCCTAATACCTGTAGTTCCGAGATGAGAGAGCAAGAGACTCAGAAAGACGGAGTAAGTTGCCCAAAGCCACACAGCTCTCAGCAGCAGGCACGGACTATAGCAGGGCTTAGAAACCCCTAGGTGATACTGAGAAGACTTATGCTCTAAACAGGGGGTGGCTGCGGAACATGAAAGCCAGAGAGTAATTTGTGACTCTGAAAATGACTCTGAGGAAATTAATGAGAAAACTTACAAATGGAAAGCACCAGTAAAAGTCAAGTCTCTTCCTGACACAATACCGTAAGAGAGAGAGATGTAAACGTGACCAATACCAATTCAATCGCAACAGCAGGTTAGGATTCATATCTCATTTCTTTTTTGTGTACCAATCTTGGGGCTTGAACTCAGAGCCTAGTCTCTGTCCCTGAACTCTTTTTCTCAAGATACAAACACTCCACCACTTGAGTCACAGCTCCACTTCTGTCTCTTTTCAGTGTTTAATTCGAGATAAGAGCCTTGCCGATTTCCTTCTCTGGGCTGGCTTTGAGCCATGATCCTCAGATCGCAGCCTCTGGAACAGCTAGGGTTATAGGTAGAAGCTATTGCCACCTGACTCCTATCACATTTTTATTTGTGGGAAATGATCACAGGAAGAAAAACATTTTCTCTTTTTCATGAATAGATCCCATCTTTTTTTCTCTTCAAAGAAAAAGGATAAGGAAGTGTCACCCCTGTAAGATAGTTTCTTAAAATGTTACCCAGTGGTAAATGACCCATTCTGACAGGGGTAAGAGAGACTTGAACCTAAATTTTCATTCCCAAAGCTAGACTAACTGGATATGATTTCTGAGTGCCTGTACCAGTACTGGGCTTGAACTCAAGGCCTTCCATCTTCCCTTAGCTATTTTGCTCAAGGTTGGCCCTTTACCACTCCTAATTTTTGGTGGTTAATTGGAGATGACTCTCATAGACTTGCCTGCTCAGTATAATTTTAAACCATGATTCTCAGATCTCATCTTCCTGGGTAACTAAGATTACAGATATGAGTCACCAGTGTCCAGCCTGGGTATAATTTTTGACATATCAATATCTTACTTATAACCCACAAGAAGTCTAGGGACTGGTCTTGCAAATATTATAATACACTTACCCAGTTTGCTTTCCAGTTTATTTTTCCTCTGTGAGAATCAAAACCACAGTCTTTTTTTCATCCTTTGTCACTCCTTAAGTTTGTTGATGTTGAGACAGCATTTTCCCTGTCCACTAAGAGAATGCTCCCATAAAATGGTATAAAGATTTCACTGCTTCAAATCCAAGTTGTGAAATTGTTTACTTCCCTGCCAATGGGTCCATCAACGCCGGTGAA